>NC_133664.1:41959180-42310087 GCF_037893015.1 Macrotis lagotis
TCTCTATCATAGTCCCTAATTGTGGCTGCACTCCAAAGCTCTGTCCTGGGGCATGTTCTATTGACCCTCAATACCTTCTCACTTGGTATCTCCTTAGTTCCCTAGAGTTTATTATCTCTATTGACAGATGATTGCCAGATCTATAGATTAAACCCTTGTCTCTCTGCTGAGATGCAACCATGCATCTCTAACCATCTAGTAGATATTTCAAACGGATGTCCCATAGGCATCTCAAACGCAACACATCTAAAACTGAGCTCATTATCCTACCTCCCTTCTAGACTTCCCCATTTTTATCTCAGTCAGCACTATCTTTTTAACCACTCACATTCACAAGGTTGGCATTATTCTTTACTCCTTGACCCCTCTCCCCAAGTATTAAATCAATCATTTTATTGTCATTTCTAGCTCTACAACATTCCTGGTGTCCTGTTCCCTTCTCCTTTGCTACTACCTTAATTCAAGCCACATCTCCATTCACTTGAATTATTTATTACAATGGTTCCGAATTGACCTCTCTGTTCAAAGTTTTTCCCTCTCTAATTTATTCTTCACACATCAACCAAGTGATTTTCCTGAAGGGCAGATCTGAACATGTCACAACCCTCCTCAATAAAATCCAGTGGGGTTCCCTAAGATTTCTGGAATCCAGATGAGGATTAACCCAAAACTTAAAACTGAACTCGGACTAGTTTTTCGAAGCTCTTCACAATCTGCCCCCAATCTGTCTTTGAAAAATGTATTATATTTAGTCCCTCTCCATATTCATTCTTGGTGTTACTAATACAGAACACTTGATGGCCCATTTGTGAGTCTTCTTACTGGCTATATCCCATGCCTTGAGAGTATGAACTACACTGTCTTGTCCTCTCAGAATTCCATTTCCTTCAGAACTCATGACACCTTCTACAAAAACCCTTCCTTCTTCACCTCAGCTTCTAACAATCTCTCATAATTTTTTTACCATGTATTTTTTGTCTCTGTTTTCCTTTACATACCCTCCCATAGAATGTAAGCTCCCTGAGGAGCTTACTCTCTGCTTCCCCAGCTGGGCCGGGCCCCTAGGAGGCAGTTAGTAAAGCTTGCTGATCCTGTGCCAAGGACCAATCAAATCTCCCATGTCAGATTAATTGCAGAGACCTTGCTTAAAAGATAGGAAAGACGTAAGGAGCCATTTCCCATGATTATACAATGCGATCATCACAAAGTCCATCAACAGCCAAATGACTCTAGGGGCTGCCATCAGGATTTGCCCCCAAATTCAGTACTTTTCTCCCTGTATCCTGATCCTCAATACTTCACTAGTTCTGAGCAGAAATCCTCAGATGCAGCCACCAGCTTCCTAAAGGGCTCAGGTCATGTTAAGATATCAATTCCCAAGCATGCTGTGTCATCCAAGTGGGGGAAAGGGGGCAGTTTTCTCTCCTCCCCATATTTCTTCCTGCTCACATTCTGTTTCTTGTTTTCAGGGTCAGCTGGTAACCAAAGATTACCCTAGTTATGCCCTGGCAGTGATTGGCCTTCTCGTGGCCTCTTCCATCATGTGCATTCCCCTGGTGGCGCTGGGAACCTTCATCATGAATAGATGGAGAAAGGGAAACACATCAACTACGGTGTGAGCGGCAGGACCCCTGAAGATGTCTTTTTGGAGCAATTGAAAGAACTGTGTACCCAGACAGCCGTTTTTATGTAGATTTATATTTATAGATTTACTTTCTTTGGATGTCTTTATATTTTTATTTTTTAAACATGCTAGTAGTACTCTGGAGAAAGTCTCTCAGCTTTCAGGACTTTTAAGGAGAAAATAGGACCACACAGCCGAAGGACAACCATTCAAGAAAATCTACAGGCTACTCATGACTTCCTCTCATTTGCTCTTCCCAGCAAGATTGCTTAGGACTGATTTGTTAGCAAAACCACTTGTGAAGAGATTTGAAAGTGACTTCCTTGTCATCTGCGGCAAGGTATAGTCACTATCCTCTGGTGTCTGATTTTGTAGGTTCCCGCTGAATTCAAGTCCTTTTTTTTTCCTAAAGGGGAGAAAGGCACTGTCCTAGGGAAAGCATGCTAGAGGAATCCTGACCCTGATTAAGTTAATAGGTTTAAGACTAGTCAGATGTCCCAAGGACACCATCTTTTAGAATACAAACAAATGGACAGTTTCTATTCTGTAATATGGCATCCCTATTCTCCTTTAAGTATTTCTTTTGAAGATTTAAGAGGAAGGCTGGAACTATTTCAATAGTAGAAGAAACTGCCAGGTAAAGACATTTTTCCTAGGTTGGTACCTCTGCAACTTACACTTATTTTAGAGATCTAGAGTAGTGAGAGGTTAGGTGACTTGCCCAGGGTCATACAGTCAATATGTGTCAAAGGCGGGATTTGGACCTCGGTCTTCATGACTTGTCTGGTTCCCTCTTCATTATGCCATGAATGACTTTTTGAGGATTTGCTCTTCTGAATTGACCACCTACTGCCAACAGTGAGGCCGGATGGAACACAAAACAAGAAAGTATGCTCTGGGAACATCTTAATTCAGATTCTTTTAGTGAGATACACAGGCTTTTTTTTGGAGAAGAGGTGGGGTAATTGCATCTGGTCTCTACCTAGATAGAGTATGTCCTCTTCTCTGACAAGTCTGACTCTGGAAGCCTTCCTTATCTACTTGTGGAGATGTGCCATAGAACTCAAGGTTGCCCCCATGGCATGAGGAGGTATTGGAGGAGGTTGCTAGTTATGGTAGCATAAGACATCCTCTAACACAAATAAACAAGACTGCCATATAGCTTCTCAAACAAACCAATTATTTTTCCAGTATTTATTAAGCACCTTTTAAATTCTTATCATTGTTTCTGCTCCATTTAATTGTCACAAACTAGAAAATGGCCATAGAATTAGAATCACAGAATTTAGAAAATGTTTCTATGGATAGATTTTTATAAAGGATGTTGAAAATTTGGGAGAGACCAAAGTGCATATGACAACTTTTTGAGAAAATTATTCAATATTTATTCAACAAAAACTATTATGTGCGGAGACAAAGAATATTCAGATATGAATAAGCTATGCTGTCTGCCCTCAAAGAGCTTAAACTCAGGTAGGAAAGAAAAGATAGGTACAAATATAATTACAGGAAAAGCAAGGTTCATTTAAGGGTGCAAGAATCAGGAGGATTTGAGTTGGACCTTGAAGGATGATAGCATTTCAATGCTAAGGATGAGAGATGGAGGTGAAGGCCTTCCAGGAATTTCATGAACAAATGAAGGCACAAGAACTGGAAATTGTAAAATTGTGTGAGGGGCAATGAGTTGTTCAGTTTGGTGGTAGCATAAAGCTATTTGAAGTGGGAAAAGGCGAGATAAACTCCAGAGGGAAAAACTGGAGGGCATCTAAGACCAGCATCAGAAATTAGGGCTTGGCTGCCTGTTTTGCTGGTGTCTTTTTCTTCTTGTGGGATATTCCCCTGGAGCAGGTAAAGACATTAGTAATTCAAGTGTTGGTCTTTCAATATTTGAGAGCTTTCTGCTTTGTGAATGCTCACCTCAGCAGTGCCAAGGCCCTTGATGGTATATAAAAAGCACATCTACCTTTAAAAATGCATGAACCAATCCTTTCTTCCACCAGATTTTCCCTTTTGGTCCTTCCCTTGATCCTTCCTCAATGCTGTCACTTCAAGCATCAAAAAAGTCTCAAATGTTGGGTGGAAGGGTGGATGACTTTGAACATGATAGCACAGTTTGATCCTGAATCCACTTAAGTCTTTCCAGCTTGTCCACATATCCTGTAATTTGCTTTGTCTGAGGGGATCCCACTCATCCTGAAATCTGATCTTTTTCTTCCATTAGCTGCTGTCAAGAATTGGACACAGACTTAGACTATAAAGAAAAATTGTGTTTTGTTTATAAATTACATAAAAATTTCAAAATCTAAATGAATACTACTCTCTAAATTGTCACCTCATTAAAAACCCCTCTAGGAATTGCCTGCAGAGAGTTTTCCAGTAACACAGGAGAAAATGAGATAGAAGGGAAAAAAAGTCAGGAAAGTTGGCTTCTAAGCATGGCTTTGCTACTCATTAGCTGTGGGGTCCTTTTGGCCCTCAGATTTCTCAGCTGAAAAATGAAAGGGTTCAATCTTTAGATTCTCTCTAGAGTGCTTTCCTAATCTGGAGTTCTAGGATAAACAAAATCAGTTTTAATACTTGTCAGTTTTTCTCTTTCTCTGTCTTCCCCATCTTCCTTCCTCCCACCCTCTTGTCTCTGTTCACAGTCTTAAAAGAGACTTCAGAGGCCAATCTGAATTCCAATTCATTGGAATTACTCAAGAATCAACGTTGATGTTTGTCCTTCATTTTCGAAGAAGACATCAGGGAGGTGATGTCATGACAAGCACATGAATTGGTTTTGAATGAGGGGGTGCAGTGCTAAATCCCCAGCCCCACTTTTCTCCTCCAGAGCCATCTGGGTCCAGTGGCTAGATATGGCCTGGAGATGGCCCTGGATGTGAGGCAGTGAAGTGACTTGCCCAAGGTCACAGAGCCAGTGCTGGTTGTCTAAGGTTGGATTCAAATTCCTGTCCTCTTGACTCCAAGTGCCACCTAGCTGCAAAAACCCACATTATAACATGGTGAGACGGTCAAAGAGCCTAGAGTCTGAGGAAGCTCATAAACATTATTAGGAAGTTTTAAATTTCTTTGTAATGATCACCCATTGTTCCTAGTTCTATTGTGTGACCATAGGCAAGTTACTTAACTTTTAAGTCTATTTTCTTCTCCATAAAATGGGAATAATAAATATTATTTACAGTGCTCATCTCATAGGGTTGTTGTGAGAATCCAATAAGATAAAATGTTAAAATACTTTGCAAATTGCTTTAAGCTATTTTTAATATGATGAATATTACCGATCCAGGCACATTCTAACCTAAATCAATAGCAGAGAGTACTGGCTTCTCAGATGTAAGGGGGCAACCTGTCTTTCAACCTAGTTCTAAGAAACCTTACCTTTCCTAAATTTGTGTTTATTAATAATGGATATTGGAAATAAATCCTATAAAAATATTTTGAAATACCTGACATCCTCTGATTGCACTCTTGGGATAATTCACTCAGTTGAAACTCTGGGCCAGGACGTGAGCCAAAGGGTTTAATTTTTGAGATCCCACTAAGTTAAATACTTTAAAAGTCCTTAATGATGGTTCCAGTTTAATTTCACATTAGATTACTCTATGAGTTATTTTTATTATGTAAAGCCCTTCACTAAGTGGATATAACAACTGGACTAGTTTGCATAGATGATAAAAGAGAAAGGGCTCAGAAGTACCCCAGAGATCATGCGATTCAATCTCATTTTACAGACGAGGAAACTGAGATCTTCATAGGTAGTAAATCTCAGAAGTTTCAAACCCAAATCCTAGGCCTCTCGTGGCTCTAGCCACTACATACTATTCCCTAACTTACCCTTCTTTGAAATCAGGATTCCTGACCCCCAACATGTCTAAAATACACTCCTCCACTTCCAAGTCCCAGAATTCTCAGTTTCTTCTAAGGCTCAGCTCCTCTCCTACTGGAAACCTTTGATGCCATGCTAATGCTCTCTCCCATAAGATCATAAATAAATAAATATAAATGTACAAAATCACATATACACATATATTCTGCTGGAGGAGGTAGGGACACCATTAGGACATACATATATGTGTATATATATATTTTTATATATCACATGTGCATGTATGCACACACATTTTGTCTTAATGGTGTCTCCCACCCCCTCCAGCAGAATGCAAGCTTCAAGACTGGCAACTTTCCCATTTTAGCTTTAAATTCCCAGCATTCTAATAGTGTCTTGTACCTAGTAGGCACTTAATAAAGGCACATTGTTTTGGCTCATGTAAGTCCATAGCTAGTTGGGACCACAGCTATACTTGATTGCCTCCGTTTCCTCAAATTTCTAAAATGGAGATAACAATAGCACCCACCCTCAGGGCTTTTTTGAGATCTAAATGAAGTATTTGTAAAATGATATATAAAGTTATAGTGGGTGCTATATAAATGCTAGGTATTATTCTTACTTATTATAACCAATAAACCAAATTTGGTATTTAAACCTAATTATGGATCCAGTGAAAATTAGTCTCTGGATTACATTCTTCTTCCAAACTTCTCTATTTCGGTCACGGGTCCTTTGGCTATACTTCCACTGACTTGGGATCATGCCTCAGTCCCACATCTGATTCATCAACAGACCTTGTTGGGAGGATCCACTTCCATTGTTCCTCTTCTCGACCCAGGCTTTCATCGTCTCTCACTTGCACTAATAGAACAGCTTCTAGTTGGGTTATCTGTCTTGGCTTGGCTCTACTATCCATCATCCAGAGTGAGCCAAAGTGACTTCGTTAGTGAAGACGTGCTTCACTCCTCTATTCAATAAACTCCAAATGGTCTCCAATCATTGTTAGAATTAAATATAAAGACCTTGGTTTGGCTTTTCAAACCTTCACACTTGATCACAAACCTATCTTCCTCATCTTATGTAGTCCCACTTCCTGATGCTCCTCACACAAGGCTTGATCTCCCATTACTATACATTTGCACAGACTTCCCCCGCTGTCCTACCCATACTGGGATGCCCTCCTTCAACTCCACTTCTCAGAATACCTTTCCTTCAAAACTGAATCCTCAATGTTGTTGTACAGGGTGATATAATGGATTAGAGAACTGGATCTGAAGTCAGCATGATTTATCTTTCTGGGTTCAAATTTGGCCTCACTTATTAACCACATGATCTGTGCAAGTCACTTAATCCCGTTTGCCTGTTTCCTCTTCTGTAAAATGAGCTAATGAAGGAAATGGCACATCACTACAGTATCTTTGCCAAGAAAATCCCAAATGGGGTCACAAATGATCAACTCTGCAACACCACCTTCTAAAAGAAGCCTTTTGTGGTGCCCAGTTAGCGAGATCCTTTAACACAAATTATCTCCTATCTACTTTTCTTTACATATCCTGTCTCCTCTTCCCACAGAAAGTCCTATGGAGCAGAGACTAGTTCCTTTTGTCTTTAGCTCCTAACAGATAACTAATAAATGCTGGCTGATTGAGCTTTCGTAAAAAATAAAATAAAATTTAAGTGATCTCTTTACTTCTCACATTTCTCTTTTGTATCCTATGAATCCTTTTGAGCATTATCTTTACTTTCATGGCTGTGGGCAAAGCTGGCAGTCCGCCTTCTAGAGATGACCCTCTCTAAACTTGGTTAGGAGGCTAGGAAAATGAGCAGCTCATATAACACTGGCCTAAGCTTTGAGAACCTTGGGATCACCTCCATATGATGTTGAAATGCCAAGACTTCAGTAGAGGAATGAGGACATAATAAAACTTAATGGCAATTGAGAGACTCATCTGACATCCTTGGGTTCGTGGCAGCCATGACACTGTCTCCTTGTGATCATCATTTTTCTATTGAGTAATTACTCTTTAAAGGATTTTGGAATTGGTGCAAAGATCAAAGTCAAGCTCACTAGTCTATAGTTTTAGTTCTTGCTTTTTTTAAGGAACCATTTATTTGAGTCTTCTCTGGTCCCTCTTCCATTCTTCAAGATTTTTTTCAGCTGACATCAGTGGGTTCTTGATAGGTTAGATAGTTCATCTGGGTTCCACAGGATGATTCTAATTCATAGGCAGCCTGGGTGCTCTCACTAGTTTTCTCCTTATCCTGGCTATCAATTTCCTATTCAACACTTCTGCTGTTTTCTGATCCAAAGATCATTCTCTTTGGTAAGGGAATCAGATATTAGTCTAGTAACTCTCCCTCCACTGTACCGTGAGTTATATAATCTCACCCATTGGAACAGGAAGTGCCTGTATCCCTTCTTTGATGGTCTTTTCTAAAACAACAAAACTTTTATTATCATCATTTAAGCTTAGGACACCAGAAGCTACTCTGAAGAACATAATGCTTTTGTTTTTATCCTCCATCTTTCCTATAAAACAGTAGTGCACAGAATTTTTCCCAAACTTATTTTTATTTTTTTTGGTCTCCATCTCCTTCAGGTTGCTGCCTGTAGTCTCCTATCCATCCTCCCAAGTTAAATAGTAGAACCTGAGATTCAAAGCAGATTCTCTGGCTTCAAATCCAGCCCTTTATCTCCTGAACCTTGCTCTCACATCTCTCCCACTAAGCGGTCAATTTGGGATGTCTGCTGGGAACAAGGAATGGGCTAGGTTGTGAAGGGATTGTTTCAACTTGAATTTCATCTCAGCTCCAAGTATTTATATAACATTTAAAGACTTCTTGATTTTCTGGAAATACATGAGCTCCATTGTTGCATATGAAATTCTTGCTTAAAAAAATTAAAGTTCCTTCATTGACCTCCTTAGATTTTCATTTTAAAGAAGCAATCACAACCAAACTACTTCTAATATGATTGTGTATCTAAGACAATGCCTCAAGAATAGGAGTCCCTGAGGGATATATATATATATATATATATATATATATATATATATATATATATTTTATTTTTTTTTTTAGGTTTTTGCAAGGCAATGGGGTTAAGTGGTTTGCCCAAGACCACACAGCTAGGTCATTATTAAGTGTCTGAGACCGGATTTGAACCCAGGGACTCCTGACTCCAGGGCCGGTGCTTTATCCACTGTGCCACCTAGCCGCCCTGATATTTCTTTTACTGACCACAAACACATAGGTAACAATCATGAATTTGGCAAAGCTGGTCTTCAGACCACAGAAACACAGTTCACCTCCAGAACTTAAGTCTTTCTAGGCTTTCTACTAAGGCATGGTAGTGTTTTGCTTTCTGCTTTGTCCAGGGTCCAGGGTCACCTCCATAACACATGATAAGGCAAAAGAGAAAAAGACTTTAGCTACAGTCTGTTAATCATGTGTTTGGCATAAGAAAAAAATTAATGCTTTTCTACCAATTTTTTTTTTGCACAGATGAAGAACTAGGCTATTTTCTCAAATGCTTAAAAGAAACGATTATAGGGGCAGCTAGATGGCACAGTGGAAAGAGCACCGACCCTGGAGTCAGGAGGACCTGAGTTCAAATGTGGCCTCAGACACTTAATAATAATTGCCTAGTTGTGTAACCTTGGGCAAGTCACTCTTAACCCCATTGCCTTAAATAAATAAAATTTTAAAAAACACTCTAATTATGTAAAGTCACAGAAATGCATAGTAACAGTACCCTTTGGAACTTAAGAAAGGCATGAACAGGGCCAAAAGAATGGTAGATGGCAAAAAGATTCAAATAATATTAATAGATGCATGTGGCTTGGGGGGGCGGATCTAAATAATTAATCAAACATTTGTTACCCTATCATGGGAAGATTCTTGATGAATGGATAGATATTGAATGAATAATGGGGTTTAGATCACAACTGGGAACAGGAACATGACCGTAATTTCCTCCCTGAAACAAGTGCCCTTCATTTAAAAATATACCACTATTTTTCCAATGATGCTATATGGCCATTGGTCATGGAACACCACTCTTTCAAAAGAGTCAAAATTGTGGGTGACCAAAAAAGGCAAAATAAATATCCCAAGTGAGAAAAAAATTAAGCTATGGAAAACTGTGCCCAAAGCTTAACTACTAATTTTATAATAAATTTTATTCATTTCTTGACTAAATCAAACTTTTGCTCATTCTAAATAGGACATACAATTCATATGTATTTGTGTGTAAATTAAATCCTGCTCTGTGATGTTCAATGAAACAATACACAACAGCTTTTTTAATGGAGGAAAAAGTCCAAAATTCCACCAGGTCATTCTCCATGGCCATTCACTGCTCCAATCCTCCATTAAAGGAGGAATTAAGCCACCAGATTCCAACTCTGACCCTGAAGCCATAATTCACTGAGGCCACAAGGCCCAATCGCTCATCTGGCCCCCTTCTCCCCATTTTGCATCTTTCAAAGAATTACAATCAAACCTACCATGGTCTTTGAAAAGAGCATGTCAATCACAAAGTTTCACTCACCAACCCCACCATCTAGATCACAACTCTCCCTTGGCAACTTCTCCCCTTTATGTCATGGTCTCTCTTTACTGGAACGTAAACTCCATGAGGGCAAGGACTGTCTCATTTTTATATTTGTATCTCTAGTTTTCAGCACAGTACTTGGATCGTACAAAGCATTTAAGAAATGCTTTTTCATTTATAAACTTGGTTATGAAGTGGCAATCCTTTAGGGAATGCAATCTAGGGTTTTGTTTATAAAACACTAACCAAAATGTCAAATACACTGGAAGCCACAAAACATGAATCTGGGCATCTTAGGCAAGAGGAAGGGCAGCTAGAGGGGACAAGGTCTTTGTCTCTGGAAGGATGGAAAGAGAAGGACCCTGGGGAACGGACCCAGGTGAGGGCAAGGCTCAGGTCCTAGAAGTCAGGACACAAGTCCTTCTGCTCCCAGTTCTTCCTGAGGAACAAGGAGCCAGTTGAGCCGGGGCAGGGGAGATGGTAAAAAAAAAATGTCTGTCCCTTCTGCTCCAGCGAGCCCCTGACAGGTAAAGTGAAATCAGACTGGTCTTGGGAGTGGCTGTTCTGGAGGCTGATTCTTCCCCTGCTCCAGCCTGGAGGCTGAAGTCTGAGATTTCACATGGCAGTGCCATTTTTCATTAGACAAGGCAGTGACGAGGTGACGAGGATTTTTTAGAAAGTGGGGGGGAAGCTTGGCTGAGATAACACACTAAGACTCATTCACTCTGAGGATAAATCACTCAGACAGCCAATCAATGATTAATGTCTGATCATGTCTATTTTGATAGAGAAAGGAGTTGGCAGGACAGAGGCTTCTTGAAAGCAGAGAAATTATTATTGAGGGAGGAAATGAGGACAGAAAGAGGAGGCTGAGTGCTCTCAAAATGGGAGGGCTGACCTCTGTACACCTTGAATTGTACATTGGCACTTAGAAGTGTTGCAATGCATCAGAGTCGTTCTGTCCTGCAGAGCTGAGGGGGAACATTGCTAAATCACATGAAATGTCAACCAAGCTTCCAAAGAGTTAGCAAGAATCTGCATGAGACACAACCAACAGAACTTAGCGACATCAGGAATCACTGTACTGGTTTACTGATGCAGAAAAAGAGCTTTTGGGGACATGAGGACCTTCACTAAATCATCCCCTCTGAATAGGTGGCTGGGGGCAGGGGGAATAATGTAATCCTAACTTCTCAGTTGGAACCTTGTCAGTTAAAAACAAAACCAAATATAGCATGTGATACAGAATGAGTAGCTGAAAGAAAGAAAGGAAAATAACAGTTTGTTACAATCTCTCTAATCTCTCCTTGATTCTACCTGTCATTTAAAGCGGGGAAAAGCATACAGATCTTCAAATGAATAGTACAGGAACAACCATGTCAGGAGTTAGAAAGAAAGTGAAGTTTTATTATCATTTGCAGATATACAATATATGAAATAAAACCACTGTAGAATTCTGAAAGATATACCCTAGAAACTAATAAACCTAAATTAATCCATCTCTTCAAAGCAGCCAGATTTGTAGTTCTGATTTGGTCTTTGTTGTAGTGGGTAAAATGAGTTTTTAGCGTGAGATGGCTAAAAGCTTTTGGATTATGTCCTATAATAGACATGGGCAGATCCCCTAGTCCATCGGTCTTTGGAGCAAATTACATTTATTTACATATTAAGAAAAAGTAGTCCATATAGCTTAGTCATTACGTACTCTGAGACTGATTTGAAACTACACAGGATTTTTCAGCTATTATTTCCAATACGGATTCTAAAAGCAACAGTTTCTTGTTTTGAGTGCTAACAAAAGGTAACCTTGAAACAAAGGGGGTTTGAGAAACATTGAAAGAAAAAAGGCATCAGTCCTCTTGAAACAAAGAAACTGTACATAAATATTCAAGCACAACACTGACACTCTAGCAGTGCGTGAAATGAATTCTCCTGAAACGGTGGCAATCTTACACAGTTTTAGAATGTTGGGCTTCATAATTGCAATCTGAGTATGCAGCTGTATTCACAATGAGAACTACGCATAGCTTTGAAAGCGTATTTCCTATGTATTTTTGCACATAAATCAAAGTTGAAGTTGGTCCTTGATTAAGAGAATTACACTGATTTGGAAGTTCTAAAATTGAGACACACATTGATAAAGAGCAGAAGTTATGTGACCCCTGGTCAGTGGTGTCAACAGGGCGTGCATGGCCAGGAGGCTGCAGCCCCCAAAGCAAAGGCGAGCAAGGTCCCTTCCCAAAACTGGGCTCTCTGAGGGCCGTCTCCCCCTTGTTGACAACTGCTCCAACACAGGATGCTTTGGGCCTTTAGCTCAAGAGTAGAACACCACAGAGGAAAGAGACTTTACATTCTTCTTTGATTTCATGTACGTTGTTAGAAAGAAAATAGAATTCTATCTAAACTGTCTCACCACAGTGACGTGGTCAGTCTAACTGCAATTACAAAAGTGTGGCCAGGAATTGTGGGGGAAGGAAGGAAGCAGCACAATTCAAACGTTCACCGGAACATCCAGAGACCCCTGAAATGAAGACTTAGAATATTTTAATCAAACTATTAGATAAAACAAGATTAACCTTTTCATAGAAGTTATTAGCATTGAACAAGTTTTAGCTCTTAACAAAAGTTCACAAACATATGCTTGTCAACTGTGATTGGTTCTGAGATGACAAGAATTGAAACTCAGCTAGAAAAATAATTTTACTATTTTAAATAGTGAATGAAACTCAATTTATTTTATACATTACCAATACTGCACCAGTTGGCTAAATAGATTCCTCCATCAATCACATTCAGGTCAGCAGAATCCCGGTTGAAATTCTGGCAGGCTCTAAGCCAAGAACATCACCAGGCTTGGGCCTGCACCGTTCTACTTAGGAGGGTCCCATTCCCAACTGATGCATTATTTAAAAGATCATTCTGAAGACGGCTGTAACACCAGACCGCAACTGTATGTCACCATCACTAAAGAAAGTATAGGATTTGCTTTTTCTAAAGATAAAAAAGCTAAGAAGACACCGTGCTGGTGTGGAAAGCAGATCAGTAAAGACTCCAATTCTGAATTGTGGAATCTTCCAGGCCAAGCCGCTTTCCACAGATACAAATTCAGTCTATCTTTTCTTTTTGGACCAGTTTTGGAGCATCAACAAAATCCTTGCCATTGTAAATAATAATTAAAAATGTTCCAATGCTTGCAATTGCCCAGAAGAGAACATAGGCCAGTGTTTCTGTCCATGTGTCACCTGTTCATGTTTTCAAAAAGAAAGAAAGAAAATTATTACAATAAGTCACTTTTCATCAGTACTAGAGCTGTCAGTCCAGCACATCCCAATCAAAAAAGTTAATCAGCACAGTCATACTAATCACATAGTTAATTAACATGGTCTTTTAAAAATTTAAAACAATATTTCTATTATACCTAATAAATAATTATCACTTTTGGAAAGTATTATAAGTAGCTATTTAAAGAATTTTATATCAAAGGTTCAACAGATGCAGCTCACTTTATATAAGTATTCCTGAAAAATATCAAATGTATAAACTACAACCAAATAGCCATATCAGGTCCAAAGGGAAAAAAGGTCTGTTTTACTTGGTTTCCTATTTGAGGTCAAAACTAGCATTACTTGGTCCACAAAACTAAGGAAACAAATACACATTTACTCAGAAAGAGTCAGGACAGGACAGCTGCACATCCTGAGTTCTTATCCATTATATGGTAGTCTTTGCATTTTGCTCTTTGTAAAACCCACAACTGATTAAACCTGGCTTTGGATGCAAGCAATTAGACACAGCACATATAAAGCACAAAACTGGTAAGATGCTCCTGTATTCACAGAGTTAACAAAATCGATGTTATCTACTTATCAAACTGAAAGCAAGGCCAACTTCAGTGGCCTGAAGTCCTCATGATGGGATCTTTTTTCCTCCCAGCTCTAGCTCCATACACTCAAGTCCTAGGGGACGTCATTACACCCCAGAGGGGCTGTAACTCCAAGACTCAAAAGGTTCCCTCTGCTTCTTCCCTTCTCCACCTACATCCACCACACCACCAAGCTACCAACTTCACAGTTTAAAACCTGGGGGTCACTTCCAGTTCCCCAAGTCTGTTTATGGCCACTCCCCTAATCTGATCCCTCTTCTCCATCTCGATGCCAATGCTGTGGCTGCCCCCTACATGGTCTCCCTGTTTCTGCCTCTCTTTGCTAAAATTCTGCTAACCACTGTTGCATGACAGTCATTCCTTGTCTCAGAAGGTTTCATGGAGCCTAACTTTTCCATCTGACCCGAGTCCCAATCCCTCCCCAGGCACTCACAAACCTCTGCATCAGCTCATTTCCTACAACTTCTCATTAGACACGCTCTGGCCAGACTGATTTCTTCTCTCTTTCATGGAGATTCTATGACTTCCTTTATAATTGTTCCATAATACCTTCTCTCCCCAAAACTCCCCAAAGTCTATCTAAGTGACCAGCTCCTTCTTAATGAAACCTTCAGTCCTTCTAGCCCATGTCCCTCTCCCTCTTTTTAACTAAATCCTATGCTTATAGGAACTTAGCATTTAGTTACTTTCCTGAATTTTTTCTCTCAATGTTTCCTATAAGAGTCTCATCCTCCAAACAAGAATAACATGGTTGGTTCTGTCTCCTCTACCCCCCCCCCCCATGCTATCTTGCACCAGCCCTGGTACCAGTGTTGGACAACGCCTGGATGCTTATTGTTTTCAGAGGTAGTCATTACTGTTCAGTGGCAGCTCGGCCCTGGCTTAGGTTCACCCTAATCTAAAGGTCAGCCTTCAGAGAGATGTGCTGAATGCTCCAAAAAAGTGCTCAGATGTCCTGTTAGTGGAAGCTCGGGCATTATCTTTTAATGCCAACAAAGAATGACAGGAAGCAAGGAGTATGTCCGAGGCAGAGGAGAGGGTCGGCCTGCCCGTACTCTTTACTTCCAGACCACACAGGTAACATCAACTTTCTGTGCAGAGGTAATAAAACTATTAGCTGACAAAGAGCCATCTAAGCTTCTATGTTTTGAAGAGTTAATTATTCCATTTACTCCTATCATAAAACCTCACTAGTCAAATCAACACAAACACACACACACACACACACACACACACACCCCAAACATTATGTCTATTTATTCAAACCTCCTTTACCCACAAAGATTCCTTCATGTGCCTTGGCAAGTTGATTGACATATGATATGATCATCCCCTATTTCTCCTGCCTAGAGAAGGCATCTACAACGAGTGCCTCTACTTGTTCTCCTGCAATTCTCCTTTTAAAGCTCTACAATCAGACTCCAAGCTCTTCATTCCACCAAAGTTGCTCTCTCCAAAGTTACTGATGATTTTTTAATCCTTACACTCAAGGGCCCTTTCTCTATCCTGACTGTCCTCCACCTCACTGAGGTTTCTGGGGTACTACTCCTACCTCCCAGACCACTCCTTCCCAATCTTGGCTGGATCCTCATCTAGGTCATGTCTGCTAACCATGGTTTGTCTTCCACTCAGAGACATCAACTCCCATAGATTTGTTATCAAAAAACGATTCTCAAATCACTTTCACCTCCAATTGACAAACATTCCAAAATAGATGGCCTGAATTCATCTTAAATTCAACTTGTCCAAACTTGAACTCAATATTTTTTCCCATGAACCTAACCTGCTTCCAATCATTCTCCCTGTCTCCTTGAGCTTACAAACTAAGGGCCATTCTGGCCCCCTCCCTCTTTCATCTCCCATATGCAGGCTGATGTCAAGGTCTGTTGACATCACCTTTCCTGCATCTCTCCAATGGCACCCCCTTCTCTCCTCTAAGACTTCTCCCTCTAATACAGTCCTTCATCACCTCACACCTGGACTACTGCAATAGCCCACTGGTGAGTCTGTCTGCTTCATATCTCTCCCACTTCAATACATCCATTCAGCCACCAAAATAATTTTCTTTAAGCACAGATCAGATAATATCACCTTCTTCCCCCTTACTCAATATATATCAGTTCATTGCTTCTTTTGGCTGTTACGCAATCAAAGCTCCCCCTCACCCCCAATCCACATGGTCTAGTCTTCTTACTCCTTACTTCCAACTACTTAGACCCTTGGATCCAGACTCCCCCCCCAATACCCCAGATCCATGACCATGGCCTCCTGCTATTCTCTCAGTTCTAGGCCATCCTTCCTGCATGCAATGCTCTCCTTATCTTCACCATCTTGCTTCCTTATGAGAAGTCTTTCCCAGTCTTAATTCTATTGATTATTTCCTATCTATCCCGTAGAGACCCTGTCAGCATGAGTCCTATGCACTTGCTTGTGAGCTGCAGGACAAGGATTGTCTTTTGTTTTCTGCATTATCCCCAGGGCTAAGCTAGTAGTAGGCACAGAGTAGGCAGGTAATAAAAGTTTAATGATTAAGTAGATATATTCAATAATCTATGTCATACAATTCAATCATAGCTATAAAAGCATTTCCCCCATTTTCCTATTATATGTTTATTTTGCTTCAATGGGAATTTCTAAGAAAGGTTAAAAAAAGGAAAAGGAGGCAATAAAAAAGGCATTTTTATAGTTAACTCTACAAATTAAATGATGAGATGCTAGCACTAGATTAGTCCTGAATAAAAAATGTATCATTGATCAAGCTTCTTTGGCAGATGAATCTTTTCTCTATTATGACAGCTCAAGAACAAACTGATTAGGTTTTATTAAACTTTGTCAAAGCTAGAATGGTCTTAACTCTTAAGATGCAGCAAAATATTTACATACATGTATGTATGTGTATGTGTATGTAAATATATATACATATATATTAATATAATGATTTAAAGATTTAATTTAAGGTTGGAATAAGAATAAACTTACCAGCCATCAGCAAACAGATAATGCACATTGAAAAGGCAACAACCATGATAATAGGCAACTGGGGAAAAAACAAAGCAATCATTTAAGAATTCTACTTATCTGGTGTGAGATCAGCCACATACATTTTATGCTGTGCCTGACATTTCCTCCCCTTCCCCCCCCCTTAAAAAAATCACAAGAAAATTCAGTCTTGGTAAGTCTAAAACCAGTAAATTAGCAACTCATTTTTAAGAAGTCTTCTATCAATAGGATACGTAATTTTGGTTCCCAAATTTTTTTTGGTTTTGTTAAGAATTAGAATTTGAGGAGGTTTGTTTTGGTCTCCTGTATCAGTCACACCTAAGTCAAAGAACCATGGGGTTTAATGCTGGAAGACAAGTCTTAACTACTCCTTTTATGCTACAGATAAAGAAAACAGAGACCCAGAGAAACTAAATGACTTAAAGGCAAAATTGGGACTAAAATCCAAGTCTCCTGGTTCCTCACCTAGTGTCCCTTCCAAGTAATAAGATTTTTTAAAAAAATGGCTTCCTCAAGGGGCGGCTAGGTGGTGCAGTGGATAGAGCACTGGTCATGGAGTCAGGAGTACCTGAATTCAAATCCGACCTCAGACACTTTATAATTACCTAGCTGTGTGGCCTTGGGCAAGCCACTTAACCCCATTGCCTTGCAGAAAAAAAAAAAAAACCCTAAAAATATTTTTTTTTTAAATGGCTTCCTCCAAGTTCCCTTTCTTACCAAGGCCACCATTTTTCATAAAACAACGCAAAAAAACAACATTTGAAATAAAAGTTTGTTTGCCTCAACCTTTAAGATCAGAGCTCCCTTCCTCCTAGGTATTCTCTGTCTGAATTAGCTGACAGCAATCTAGAAGGACTCTCACTCCTGTACACACAGAGACACAGTCAGTTTTGTGAGTAGATGATTTTTCTTGCTGCTCTCTAAGTTCAGAAGACTGAAATTCTACTGGCAGAGCATCATTCTTTCCTTTAGATCTGGTTTTTGACTTTTAAGAGTTCTCTATTAGATTGCAAATACCTATGGCAGGGCCTTTATAGAATGACAGCATGCTGGAATGGGAAGCTCCTAGGAGAGGACCCAGATTAGATGTTCATGAGGTAGAAGAGAAGGGGAAGGGAAAAGGTAGGGCAAAAACAAGTTATGTGTGGTTCTCAGAGAGAGAAAACTTTCTTAATCTTAGCAATACAGAATTGTGATAAAGGTGATAGACTCCTGCTGGCTGCTATCAAAATTAAGAAGTAATCCTGGCCAATAAGACCAGAAAGGATAATGATCATTGTTGGAAGCATTATGGGAAATCTGGGACACTATTACACTGTTGGTGGAGCTGTGAACTCATTCAACCTTTCTGGAGAGAAATTTGGAACTACACCCAAAGGGCAACAAAAATGATCATACCCTTTGATCCAGCAATACCACTACTGGGTCTATACCCTGAAGAGATGATGAAAAAGGGTAAAAACATCACTTGTACAAAAATATTCATAGCAGCCCTGTTTGTGGTGGCAAAGAATTGGCAATCAAGTAAATGTCCTTCAACTGGGGAATGGCTTAGCAAACTGTGGTATATGTATGTCATGGAACACTATTGTTCTACTAGGAAACCAGGAGGGACAGGAATTCAGGGAAGCCTGGAGAGATTTGCATGAACTGATGCTGACTGAGATGAGCAGAACCAGAAAAACACTGTACACCCTATCAGCAACATTGATGGACTAGCTCATTCCATCAGTGCAACAACCAGGGACAATTCTGGGCTGTCTGCAATGGAGAATACCATCTGTATCCAGATAAAGAGCCATGGAGTTTGAATGAAGTTCATGGACTATTCCCTTTAATTTAGAGAAAAAAAAAGATATCTTATTGTCTGATCTTGTTATCTCTTATACTTTTTGTTTCTTCCTTAAGGATGTGATTTTTCTCTCATCACATTGGATCAATGTACAACATGGAAACAAAATAAAGACTAACAGACTGCTTTCTGTGGGGGGGGGGTTAAGATTGGGAGAAAAATTGTAAAACTCAAATAAAATCTTTAAAAAAAAATTAAGAAATCATCACAAAATTTCTTTAAGCATTCAGGTCTCTATGCCATAATAAAAAGTATGTAAGAGGGCAAAAAAAATGAATTCATAATAAGGGGTCTGTATCATCCCATAGAAGGAATTTATAAACAAATTCATTTTAATGTAGATCAAGAGATTTTGGCAATATTTAACAGAGTAGGAGTTAACATAAGAAACTGAAAAACAAAGGTAACTTCCAAAAGATAAATGTTAATTTCCTTACAGCCAAGAATTTCCAGTCCTTTTGTATATGTAGTGGATTATTATGTTCTACTTCATCCACTGAATAGTTTCCAAGAAATAAGTCTATAGCATCCTAGAAGAGAGAAATGGATTGATTAACACCTTCATAAACATAACAAAATCATGTGGTCATCTACATCCCTCAGAGTCCTGCTCATGAAGCTCAAAAGTCCTTCTTACCTGTCGAAAGCCATCTGAAAAGTTGTTTTTGTAGTAGCGCACGAGTGAGTTCCAACCATCCAATATCAAACCCCACTGAGTTCTTTTCCCAGTTCTATATAAGAAAGGTGATTTGAGGATTATTTTAATATGTAACATTATGCGATGAACTAATTCATAAAAGTAGAAAGGAGAAATATATGAGAAATAGGTCAAGTGATCAAATAATGCCACAACTTATGAAGAATTTATATGCATGTGTACACACACATTCACACACATATACGTACCCTATCCAAAGAGGAAGAAACATTCAGTTCCCTAAACCCAATCTACTGGCAGATAAGGCTCTAGCTAAGTCATGAGTAAAGTAGTGAAGTAGGGTATGGACACTACAGATTGCCTTGTATAACACACAAAACTGAAAATCAAAGTAAATATAGTTACAAATTCAAAGTAAAATCAATAATTGCCAGCTCAGCCTATGAAGCAAGAAAGAAGACAACCTAATTCTCCATGTAAAGATGGTTTTTGCTAGATTTTGTTGTACAAAGTTATAAATAATTCATATCTTTCTTCAAAGGAGATTCCAAAATGGAACAAGGATGTGACCTCCCAAGACTAGATCGTGTTTAGTTGTGAAGTTTAGGCCCTAACTTGCCTGGTAAAATCAGTCTTCAAGGCACCAGTTCCGGCATATTGTTTGGCACAAGCATTTGCATTATCAGCCCAAGCTGTGTTCAAAAAAAAAGAAAAGAGAAAGACAAGTTCAAATGAAAGCAAAATTCCTACCTACCAATGAAGACTATATTTCAAAGTAAACAATCTTTGATTCTGTCAAAAAGGCTACCTACCATTTTTGTAAATTTTCTCAAATTCAGCTTGTTCTTCAATCTTCTGTCCAACATGCAGAACACCAATTCTCTGGATTCCATACAAGCAAAACATTTAAGAGAAAAAGTGCAGATAAATAAAATAAATAAAACATCACACTCATATTCTCATTCTCATTCTCATTCTCTCTCTCTCTCTCTCTCTCTCTCTCTCTCTCTCTCCAGACAAGGAGAGAAGAGCAGTCATGATCATGCCTCCAAAAATGCACCACTTTCTCCCCCAAATACCTTCCTTTACTACTCACAAGATGGTCAGATTAATATAACTTAAGTTGCTACTTGTCATTTACTTGGTCCAGAGATCAATTTGGAATATATATATAACACATATTCATGATAAATGCTAATATGATTTGGAAATTCACTTGGAGAACCCTACCTGGAGCTGGGCTTGAAGAGAACGGCGGGCCAACAGGCTTTGGATCACATTGGTCCTGTCCAGACAATCCATACAGTTGCTGCGGAATATTCCATCCTGATTTGACACCACTTTGCCATTAGCATCCACTAGAAAATAACTAAAACATTTGTGTATAAACATCTTTATACCTGAACAATTAATCTTTGCATAAAAATGGTTTGCCTTTTGAAATTCCTTCACATTTCAGAAAAGTTCAATTGTTCAATTAGGTTAAAATGGATTTTGGAGTAGAAAAAGGGATATACCCATGGGGAAAAAAAAAGAAGTCATAAGAAGGGGTGGGATCTCTGATGGAGAAGCCTTCACCATTTTGTTCTGGCAGTGAGGTAGGAACCCAAGCATAAAAGAAGCTCTTGCAACCACTTCAGGAGAGATTTAAGAAACATTTACAATTTTAAAAATTGTAATTATTTGTAGTCCCTCCCACATTGACCTAAATGATATGGACACTGGCACTACCTACTTCTTTGTGAAGAAAGTAATGCCATGTAAGCACAAGAGTTTTAAAAAATTAAAATGTCTAAAAGGAAATTAGGTTTAAATAATTTTAAATGGTAACATTCGCATGTAAAAATCATCTCAAGTGTCCAACTTTTCTTGTCAATTATTTTCAACTAAACATATAATGAAATTAAAACAAAGGGTATATTTTTGTTATTTTTCTAAAAATGTTATAGAAAGGCCAACATATGAATCTTCCTCCTTCCACTGTGCCACCTAGTTGCATATTACATGCATAGAAAATCATAAATTGAAATTTCTATAATTTTCAAAGTGTCCTATGTACATTTCTTATCTGAACACTGCAGCAACCCTTGGAGATAGGGTTGGTATCCCCATTTTCTAGATGAGGAAATTAAAAGTCAAATTCATAATGTGTCAGCAGTGGAATATGAGCCTTGGTTTTCATGACTCCCCACAAATTCAAAATAATATTCATTACACTGTATTGCACACTTCCCTATTCCATAATCAACATTATAGATCAGAAACTGAAAAGGCTTTTTTGAAAAAAGCCTTTTTTGAAAAGTCTGCTAGCTGATGGTAAACAGGGAATTATGACTCTGGTCATGTCACTCCATGCAAGGCAGCTTACCCAAATTCATCTTGACGATCAGCTACTTTATCCAACAAAATAGTCAAACGATCCCATCTCATTTTACTACATTCCTTGTGGAAGTCAAATGCAATGTATCTATGCAAAAGATTAAGATATTCAGAAAATAAATAAAACATCTCTTCCTGTCCCTTCTATATCACAATACACATTATCTGCACCCCAGAACAAAAGAGCCTCATGACCACTATTGAGATGTTCATTCCCCTTTTCCTTGTGTACACACACAGGCACAGACAGGCTAAAGACCTGGGCAAGGTCAACTCTGGGGAACCTATAGCAGAAAGCTCAAGTGGAGCCTTCTTGGGTCAAGGCCTCAAGATGTGCAGGACTCAGCACAGAGGGGAGGCCTGGGCCTAGGGGAAAGGAAGTCTCTTAACCCTCCTGCACACATTAATAGCAGCTAACACTCTTCCCACCAAGGACATTTGAAAAAATAGGTGGATTAAAATATTCACAACCAATCAGATTCAAGTATCATGTAAGGTGCTGTAGGGAGGGCACAAAAATTACTCTTGTGCTTTAGAGTTTAAAGTCAAATCAAATGGATTGATCAAAGGTTAAAAGATTTATTTAAAAAAATTAAGTTACAGAGAAAATGGTATTTGTTTTTGAATTTTTAATATGTAGAATTATATTTACAAAAATCAAATCTATTAACAAATTTAACTAGTTTTAATTGGTGAAAAGGAGCTAAAAGTGTTGATAAATAGCTTCCTGTTTGTGCCTAAGAAGTCTCTAAGGAGCTGAGGATTCCAAAAGGGAGGGGACTGCCTCAGGGCAGTCAATTTTTGTCCAGTTCTTTCTGATAGGAAGGCAGGCCAATGTGAGAAAATATACTTTCTTCCTAGGTTCTTTTCTAGAAGTCCTTACATTAAAGAGAGAAGAAGAGAAGGTCTTTGTTTCCAGTATGAGATGATAACAGAATCCTGCCATCTTCAAATGTCTACTAGGCCCTAAATAGGTTTTTTAGAAGAAATATGTTTAATTGGGGCGGCTAGGTGGCCCAGTGGAGCACTGGCCCTGGAGTCAGGAGTACCTGAGTTCAAATCCGGCCTCAGACACTTAATAATTACCTAGCTGTGTGGCCTTGGGCAAGTCACTTAACTCCAATGCCTTGCAAAAAAAAAAAACCAAACCTAAAAAACAATTATAAAAAGAAAAAAAAAGAAATTAGTTTAACTGATTTAACTAAGATGTCAAAATCTGTAGGGGCTGATGAGAGCTTCCAAGACAAGCCTAATGCTCCTAATTTCTACCAGTAAAATGACATTCTTTGTTTAGGTGCCCTCTCCTCCCTGGGTTTCTGTGACACTGCTCCATAATGTTCATATTCCAGTCTTCCACGTCCACCTCAGTCTGCTCTGCGGGACCTCATCCATGGTCTCCCTCAGTTTCCTTATCAGTAATATGGGGCTTATCTTAGAACTTGCCTCCCAGGGTGGTTGTGAAGATAAAAAAATAATACTTATTAAATACTGAGGGCTCTTCTGGTCCCTCTACCCAACTTTTCTGGGGTCTCGCCATTTCATCAGATACTTCCATTTTCTTCGCTGCTAATAACCCAAAATGATAACTCTAACCTCACTTTCTCCCTCCTAGTCTTCATCTTGGTCTATATGGACCTCCTCCAGGGCAGAAGGAAGATCACTCTTTCCCTTTAAATTCATTTTTCTCCTAACTTTCCTCTTGCTGTAGAAGATGCCACTAATTTTGTAATCTAAGCCTCCTCTGCCTTTTCATCTTTTCTTCCCTCCCATTTCACCCATCTGTCCATAACAACCCTGGCTCAGGTTTTATCTCTTCTCCCCTCACCAACACAATATTGACCATTTTTTCCCTCTCTAGAGATGCTCCTTCCTTCCTCTAGAATAAAATCCCTCTTATAAAACACAAAGCACTCTGTGGTATTAAAAGCCCTTCAGCCTGGCACCAGTCCAGTTCCCCTGGCTGCCTGACACACACCTGGAGCACCCTTCCTGCCCCCTCCTCCAAGAGGCCTTTCCTGACTGTTCCAGTCATGGGTCTTCTATTTCTGTTACATTTATTCAAAATTTAAATGGGAGCAAGGTGTATTCTCCCACCATGATACAAATACTTTGAAAAACTCATGTGTGAACTGATATTGTCAGGCCCCAGTTCATCTGATGCTTCCTTAGCAACAGGCACCAGTCTTATCAGGATGAGTAATTCAAGGTGCCTGCCTAGACTTACAAGGGTCTTCATGAGGAGGGGAAGCCTCTGTTTCAACATTTGCAGAGCAGGCTCATGCACATTTCCCTCTTTTCCCTCTTCTTGAAGCTATGTGTAAGGAAACTAGGGGAGACACTTCTTCCAACTATGAAAATGTAACTGTTCACAGCAAATGCTTTTTCAATCACGGTTGAAAAAGGCATCCAAACCTGATCCTTTTCCCACTTCATCCACCCCTGGGGCCCAAGATGATCAAGGGGGTAATGGTACATATAGACCAAAGTCAAAGAACCACCAGTAGCAGACAATGAGGACTACCTGAAGTAAGGAAGGGTTTTGCTGACCTGCCAGAGATCAGCCAACCTTCTCTAACTGGCCTCCTGGAAGGTATCTGCCTTCACTTGGTTTATAGACTCTTCTGTATGTCCTTATCTATGTCAGAGATTTTCTCCTAGTAGAACAGAAACTACTTCAAGGAAGCAGTTTTCCTATTCTTGTACTGTTGTTTGGTGACCTTGCTGTTTGGCTCACAGAAGGCGGTTCAAAAATGCTTATTTATCAGGCTAAAGAAATGACCATACACAACTACTTAACCAGATGCATCAAGTTTTTTCTCCTGGAAATAAGCACATTAATCTAAGTAAATTTCTTCTTGTCTTTGCTCTTGGAAAGCTAAGGGCTCTGACTCTCAGGACCAAACCTCTCTCTTGAGCATTTAGTTACTAAGCACCTACTAGTCAAATGACCCCTGGAAGGAAGCCTAAGAGACACCCAGAACTCAGGGCAAACTCCAGGACCTTGTGCCTCATCTCAGAAGCTCTCACAAGGTGGCAGAAAATGCCAATTCCAAATTTCTTTAAGGGAGGAATTCTTAACTTAGGCTGAGAAAAACAATTGAACCCCTTTATTTTCAAACTGAAGTGTTTTATTAGGTGTTTACCATGTGAAAGGCCCTCAGTATTTAATAAGTATTATTTTTTATCTTCACAACCACCCTGGGAGGCAGGTTCTAAGATAAGCCCCATATTACTGGTAAGGAAACTGAGGGAGACTGCTATGTGACTTGTCCAGGGTTACACAACTAGCAAGTATCCAGGACTGGATTTGGACTCAGCTTCTCTTGACTTCAGACTCAGCTCTATCCATTGAACCACTGAGCTGCCTCTAGTTAATACATTATTCTGAGAAAGGGTCCAAAGACTCAGCCAGACTATTAAAGTGGTCTCTGACATAAGAGGTGAAGCATTCTGGGCTTAAAAGCATCAGACTCTGGCTGGGCGGGAGGCAAATCACAAGACCCTAAAGGGAGCTGCTATAGCTCCCAAAAGAGCTGCCATGCCAAATATGTCCCAAGCTTTTCCAGGGCAGCCCATGCAATCCCAAGGCTCTCCCCAGTTTTCTGCCCTTGTCAGCAGCCTGGTTCTCTCAAGGGAAGCAGTCCCTTCCCACTGTCCTAAGCCCCAATGAGACTGCTTTGTCTGCCCAGGAAAGAGTAGGAATGGCACAAAGAGAGACAAGATGAAGGCAACAAACCAATGTGAAGGGTCCCAGGGAATTCAGTCACCCAAACTCTGCTAGGGCTGCACTTGTATGTACAATGCAAAAAAACCCCAAATAATGGGCAATTTCATGACTTCTGCTGACCTATCAAACTCGTTCATCCTTCTCTAACCATCCTGCTAAATTCTGAATAAAAAAAGACAAACTAAGTTGCATCATTATGTTCTCCACGAGACCTTGGATGAAGGTATTAAGAAAAGAAATCAACAAAAATAACTAGGAAAAAAAAGAACCTTTTCTGCTTTTACTGAGTGGGTTCAGATGTTAAGCAGGCCTGAATAAAACACCACAAAACAGAGACATCAGCTGAATTCTCACCCCTGAAACCTTTCAGGGGGAAAGAGCAAACTGATAAACAGGTATATAACTAGCCTTTCCACTCACTGAAAAGGATAGGGAGGGAGAAGAAATAGCTTTTAACTTTTGCTTAAAACAGACTCCATTTGCTTCCTTGTCTATTTTGAAATTATGTGGAAAATTATTCATGTTATTTGGCTGATCCCTTTCCTAAGATCATCCCAAGTCACATACCTCTAGCAGGTATATGACTATGTCTTACGCTTGAACATGTATGAATGTGCTTGTCTGATGCCCTCCTCCTGTACTTTTGTGGCCCATACTGATCATAGTGAATATGACAATAACAAATAAACTGATTTTGCTAATAGAAGCCTTACAAAAAAAAAATACAAACCTTATACACTTCAAGTTTATTGCAAGAGAGGAATTTTGCCTTTACCTGAGTAGACTAACTACCAAGGAAATCCAGACTACAGTTAACTCTTAGGTGCTGACCATGAATTAGATGGGCTCTTTGGCCTTTGCCCATTGCCAGATTAGCAGGCTCATTACTGCCTATCAACACCCATGGTAACAAGTAGTGACCGGGGAAAATAAGAGGAAACACCCACCACCAGATATTATATGTGAGTTGTGATTTCATGTAAATAAGATGTTGATGATGATGATTTTCTTAACTCTCTGCCTTTTATAATTTAGTAACTTATAATTATAAAAATTATAATTTATAATTATATAATAATATATAAATGTACAACAAATAATATATAAATATATGATAATATATAAATTATAATTTATATAATTTAGTTCTGTCTTAACAGACAGAACCTAAGGCTATAGGCAGTCATTGAAAAGGCCTGAAACTTTCTAACAGATCAGCTTATCTTTCCTCTTCCATTCAAAAGATAGTCATAAAATGAGAAATGAAGAATGGTACCAGTAATAGTAATAATATATGTTTTCTCAAAAAAATGTGTTTAGGAACAACTCCTGAACATACAAAATAAAATCAAGTTTCAATTTACATATACCTGATATTTCCATTTCCCAAGGAGGTTACCATTTTTGCAAATGTCTGTTCAAGTGGCTTCTCTGAGCCCTTCTGGTTAACCTGTGAAAAATTTAAAACACCAATAGCTTTCTTTCAAGTTTGCTTAAAAGTAGATGAGTAAGGTTTTTTTTAAGATTTTCTAGATGCATACCAGATTAATAATGACTTGTTTTCCATAAGTAATTATTTGTGAGTCAAAATGTCTTTGAAAACCATCCATCTGAAGGAAAAAAGAAGATAACAAATTTACTATCTGGTTGTAGAATTCCTTACAGAAATAATTTCATCAAGTTTTAAAAACATCTGAATTTTCTGCTTACATTATACTGACTAATTAAAGAACTGTCATCTAAAGCTAAATTAATTCTATTTTCTAAAAGCTCAGAGAATCACCTCATCAAGAGTTAATAAATAGTTAATGAGAATCAATAGTGGTAAACAAGATGCATTCTGCATCACTCCAGTCTTCTATCCAGTCTTGGATGACAAACACTAAGTGATGTAATCAGTAGTCAGTCCTGAGCTTCCATCTAGTCTCTGGAATCTTAAAAAGCTAGACTACAATCCCGCTATGAATAACTTTTTTTTTTTTTTTGGCACACTGCCTTGAAATGTCATGCTACTGTTACATAGATTATTTCATTGAATTTTCTCAACAACTGGAGGGTGGCAGGGAAGATCTTCTTAATTAACAGATGAGAAAACTGAGGGCCAAACAAGCGAAGTCACATTCACTGGAACATTTCTCATCCCCAAGCAAGGTCTAGAAGCTAGATCTCCAGAGTTATTTCCCATGACACTCTGATAGTTCTATTATTAATTCTTAAAAAACAGTAGTTGATGCAAAGGCCTCTGTTTTAAGGTCTGGTGGTCATTACAAGGAAAGAGGGTTTGAGGCCTAGTCACTTATTCCATATTGCTCTGTCTACTGCGTGAGTTATTAAGGGGACACAGAGATCTTCCCCTCTAGGCTAAAGGGAAAAGACCATCACCACCATCATTATATCCTCCCTCAACCCCCCCCCCCCCAATAGTGAGAGGAGCAGGCAGGCACCTACCTGGTTGGCCACTTGGTTGATCTGTGGCTTTGGCTTATACTTGAGATTTGGTCTCTGGGACCAGAAAAAAGGCATTGATCCTCTCGTCTAAAAATCCAAAAACAGAAACAGAAATGGGGTAGATGGGTGGGCATCTGCTTCTCTTTCTAATCTCTCCACTTATTCTATCATTTCTCTCCCTTCCTAATATCCACCCACGAGACAAGGCCAGGGTCAGAGAGGTCAAGTCAACAAGTCCTTCCCAACCAGAGAGACCTCAAGTGACAGCCTCATTGAAGTCTCTATTGCCTGCGGTCCAAGGACCAGTCCGTCTAAGGCAAAGAGACTGATCACAGAGGACAAGTACCTGTCCCTTTTTAAAAACGATCTACTGAAGTGTGGCCTTGTCACTAGTAGCCGTAACATCCTAAGAGGATTTTCTCATTCAATAGTGATGCTGGAGTTAAATTAACACAGTCCTGGCCAAATAAACCACCTAAGAACCATGAAAATACAGATTTCAGCAGAGCTGCTCCTAAATTAAACATATTGTCTTCTTTCATGTCAGATATATCTTTTCTTTTCTTTTTTTAGTTTTTTTTTTGGTAAGGCAAACAGGGTTAAGTGGCTTGCCCAAGGCCACACAGCTAGGTAATTATTAAGTGTCTGAGACCAGATTTGAACCCAGGTACTCCTGACTCCAGGGCTGGTGCTTTATCCACTATGCCACCTAGCTGCCCCTAGATATATCTTTTCAAATAAAGTCTTACCTCACCTCTGCAGATGAGCTTATGTATAGTTTTACCTGTTCCCTAAATAATCTAAAATAAACAATTTTCTTCAAAAGGAGAGAAGGAAAGGCTAAGTCTAGTCCCTATGAGAAGCCTGGAAGCAAGTTTTTAGGCATCCTTACATGAAAGCCCAGTCTTACTCACTACAGCTCTAAAGCAACCCTTGGGATTAGGATTCTTGTGAAGGTGACAAAGTAAGTGTTTTTCATAAAGTGACTTATTCCACACTTTGGGGGATTGACCCCCTGGGTCACCCAGGGTAAACACAAATTCAAAGTGAAGTGAGTTTAATTTTGAGCCACTTCCTTCTCTTAGCTATTTCCCCACTTCAGCTTTAGAAGAGTCAAGTTGAACTAACAGAAATGTTTGCTATCTCTAAGGTGCCTGCAGCCTTGCTCTGCTTTGAGGGATCCAATTTCAGTGACAGGTAGCTAGGGTTTGACTTGTTTTAGTAGCTTTGTTCAGTAATGACTTAACAGTATATCAAACAGAGAGAAAACAAAGCAACATGTAGACACAGACACATAACAAAGTTTCTTCTCCCCCACCTGAACAAACGAAGCTTTGGTCCCATTGTAGTGCACTATTTGTTCCGTTTCAACAAAGTTGGCAGCATGGCCTTCAGAATCTATTCCTACATTAGGAAAAAAGAGTTAATTAGAAAAGAGCCACAGAACCCTGCAAACTCAAGTTAACGGGGGTGAGGATCAGTCTGAATTAGTGAAAAGTGTTCATTATAGAAGCAGGAAATTAAATTTAAAACCTCATTTCATCTAAGTCTTAAAGAAGTACAAAGTGGACATATTTTCTGAACCAAGACCAGACAGTCTGGCAAAGATGTTTTTGGTCATTTGGTTAGCAGGGACAGTGAAGCAAGGTATTTGGAATATGGTTATCGTGACGTAACTGCCAGGCTGGTCACTTATAAATGGCCTGCTTTAAAAAAAAATGCAACAGTGAAGCCAAGGCAGCCTTTAATCCATCAATACTTTCTATGTAGAATCACTTTGATTGTTCTCTCCCAACCCCTACCTCAGCCCTTCTGTTCCCTTGCCCAGCTGCATAGGTGGGTATTGTCCTTCTATGTTCCTCATTCAGAATTGGGTGTGTTCCTTTTCTGCTCGGACCCCTTCAGGGGCTCCTAAGGCCATGTCTCCAGGTCTTCCATACCTGGCTATCGCCTTCCTTTCTAATTTTAAGACAAGTTCCTTTCCTCCATGCACCCAATATTCCAGACAAACTGAGTTTCTCACAACCCCAGCTGCATAGGTGGATCCTATTTTATCACTGGTGTCTCTAGAGTTTATAAGATTACAAAAATTTGGGGTGGGAAAACACACTGTTTGATGAAAAGGGAGTCCAAGATGGGTGCTAAATTCTGATATGTCTAAAGTTAGAGCAATTATTAGTAATTTTTTTATATTATTATCAAGAATGTGTAACATTAGTTATTTTTTCCCACAACAATTTTTACTTAAGACCATAATTGGGTTAAAAAAGCCAATTAATAATGCTAATTCATAAAAATGGCTCCAGGTCTCAATAATTATGAGATCTTTTGGGACTGGCTGTTTGTCCTCCCTAGATAGCAAAGGCCTTGTCTTTCAAATAACATTCTACAGCTCTTTTTAATAAAACACAAGGGAGATTTTGCTGGAATTTTAAATACTGCCATCCATTTAATATCCCAATAAAGATGAAAAGTCATGACAGGTCTGAGATCAGCATTCCTGGAGGGAGCAGCCCCGGGATGAGTTTCCAAGACACTGAAACACTGATGAAGAGACTTAGAGATAACTTAGCTTTCAAACAGGGTGACACTTAAAATGCAAAAAAGGTAATAAAACCCAGACATTCCCACAGTGCAAGGGTAATGATGGAAGGTTATCACAATTTCTTTCTGGGATATGGTTGAATTCAAGAGAAGTAATTCTAATTCTCATTCTGCTTTCACGCTCACAGTAAAACAAAAATTTTCTCTTCTAACAGTGAAGGGAAGCCTATAGTTAAACATCAAAGTCAGCAGTATAATCAAACAAATTAAATGAGCATTTATTAAGTGCTTGCTTGCATATCAGGCAATGAAGCCCGATGCTGAAGACAAAGATAAAACCGTCCACCAGTAAAACATTCTGCCTTACCCAAGCACAGAGGATCAAGGTGTAGGCCTAACCTTAACCCTGATCTTTACCCTGCACTGCTGCTCTGCCTCGTTTCAGCTCCAAAGAATAAGATGTCCTCCAACAGCCACATGATTACCTGGCGGTCCCCATCCTTGACCCTCATCGCTTTCCTGGCTCCTTTTATGGGTCATTTTCCCCTTTAGATTATAAACAAAGTATTGCTTGCCTTTCTTTTTATTAATTGAATCCATAATGCTTATTAGCACAGTGCCTAGATATATAGTTGATAAATGTTTATGGGTTTTGATTAGAGAATTTATCTAATTATGACACTGAAGCACAAGCTAAATAACTAGAGAGGATACCAAATAACAATGAAAACAAGCAGAACATGAAAAGTCACCTCCAAACCACCCAAAAGTTTCATCACGATTTCCTCTTTGTGGATGGTGACTCTTACCTCTCACATAATATCGCACTCCAGCTCGGAAGCAGCTCCTCCTTGAGATGAGAATCCAGTCAAAATATTTTCCATTAATGGAACAAGAATGCATAGTGATGACTTTAAAAGCATTAAGAAAAACACAAAACAGAAATGACACATGAATATGCTCAGGTTTCATTCAATGTGGATGTTATCACAGGGTCTTATTTTCAAAATTGAACAGATTAAAAAAATGCAATCTTTGTGATGCTTTATAAATAATCACAACATGTCCTTAAAGAATGGCTTAATGAACTGTGGTATATGTATGTCATGGAACACTATTGTTCTATTAGAAACCAGGAAGGATGGGAATTCAGGGAAGCCTGGAGGGATTTGCATGGACTGATGCTTAGTGAGATGAGCAGAACCAGAAAAACACTGTACACCCTAACAGCAACATGGGGGTGATGATCAACCTTGATGGACTCGCTCATTCCATCAGTGCAACAATCAGGGACAATTTTGGGCTGTTTGCAAAGGAGAGTGCCATCTATATCTAGAGAAAGAATTGTGGAGTCTGAACAAAGACCAAAGACTATTACCTTTAACTTAGAAAAAAAACCCTGCATCTTATTATGTAATTTTGCTATCTCTTATACTTTATTTTTCTTCCTTAACGATATGATTTCTCTCTCATTACATTCAACTGAGATCAATAAATACCATGGAAACAATGTTAAGACTAATAGACTGCCTTCTTTTTTTTTTTTTTTTTTTTTTTTTAGATTTTTGCAAGGCAATGGGGTTAAGTGGCTTGCCCAAGGCCACACAGCTAGGTAATTATTAAGTGTCTGAGACCAGATTTGAACCCAGGTACTCCTGACTCCAGGGCTGGTACTTTTATCCACTGCGCCACCTAGCCGCCTCATCCACTGTGCCACCTAGCCACCCCAACAGACTGCCTTCTGTGGGGGGTGGGGGGAGGGAAGCAAGATTGGGGGAAAATTGTAAAACACAAAATAAATAAAATCTTTCAAATAAATAAATATATAAACAAACAAATAGTCAAAACACTTTCTTTTCCAATTTGTGATAAACATTCCTGGCCTATTTGAGAGAAGCTGGTGGGCTCTTCACCTTTAGATGCCTCCTTCCTCCCAGGGTGGAGGGTGAGTCCAGGTTCTTCAAGGTCATATAAGCAAAGTGCAAATTCTTAAAGGTATGACAACAATAACTTCCAGAAGAGGTCCAAGAATAGAACTCTATCTAATCCAATGGCCAGCTTCACAGAGTGTGGAAGAGCTCCATCAATTGATGACCAGCCATCGCAGGTGAATTACTTTGGCCACTGCAACTCCAGAAACCTTAAGTGTGAGAGGGAAGGGCTTTCCTCTGTGATACTCACTGGATGGAACCAACCTACAGAAAAAATCAGGGGTTTTGTGTTTTTTTTTTACAAGGCAATGGGGTTAAGTGACTTGCCCAAGGCCACACACAGCTAGGTAATTATTAAGTGTTTAGGCCAGATTTGAACTCAAGTCCTTCTGACTCCAGGGCCAGAGCTCCATCCACTGAGCTACCTAGCTGCCCCTTTGTGTTTTTTAAGTATGCCAGTAAATTTAACATAAAGAACCTATCACAACTAAGAATTATTTCAAAGTATTATTTAGGGAAAGTGGTGTTTTGAGTTTTGTTTTTTAAACTCAGCAATTAAGATAAATTTTCTACCTATAGAAATCACCATTTCCCCAAATGTGGCTCCTTATCTGTATCTCAGTTTATCTATGTGAAATGGCTACTATATATTGCCTGCTTTGAGGGTTCAGGCTTGAGGAGGGGAAGTATTCATAGATGTAAGATTCTCCTGTGCTGCCCAAAAGGCAATTAGAAAAAAATGTGATTAACCTTACTGATCTCAAAAAACTGACCAGCCCTGAGAGATTTTATTTGTGGGAGTGGTTGGTTTATGTTGTTATAGGTACAATGAAAGCATCCCCATTATTGGATCAAAGGGTATTTACTGTACTTACATATACATTAGAATGATATGTGCATTAATATAATACTGTATCAAAATGTTCTTCCATGAGAGGGACTCTTCTGTCATGTAAATTTACCTAATGGAGATATTGAATATAATTCCTAGTGATCTCCTGTTATTTAAAATTAAGCAATTTAAAAAACACCAGAATTCATTCTTTGTAGCCACTTATTTTAGTGTTGTTTTTATTTATTGTTGTAAATGACTTTAGAGGACATGATATATAAAATCATTGCCAAGAAGTGAGTCATTAGAAAATTAGTTGAAATCATTGTGCGCTTCCATTTTTGTTTTTGTTTAAGAGAATAAGTAGTTCTGTATGGCCTTTGTAAATTAATGAGTTTTGGGGAAAAACTGGATGAACAGGGTCTGTTTTGTTTTGCCGTCTTCATCAGATAAATATTTGTTTGATTTTTAAACCCTATCAGTTGATGGAGCTGCATGTGTTCCTAGAACTATGTATGGTTTCCCTTCTAGATTACTCTACCGAACACCTCAAGCAGCCTTGACAACAGCTATCTTCCATTATCCCCGAAAGGAAACTACTAATATTTTACTGAAGGAAAATTTTCATTCTGTGCCATTTATAGAATATTCAGAGATTTAATAATAAATAAATACGCTTTAAAAAAAGATTCTCCTGTGCTGTCAGCTTGCCTAATAATCTCTTAAATTTCCTAGAGGAGACTAAAATATTGCATTCATCGAGGAAGTGAACCCTACTTGGAAAATCCAGCGGCCAGTCCATTAGTCCAGTACCTCCATTCAGGAAAACATGAAAGCAATTTTAGAAAGAAAAAATGGATTATCCAAGACAAAACTAAAAATAGAAAACAGCATACCTAACTACAAGCCAGGGAAAATAGCAACTAGGTCATTATTAAGACTCCAGGACAGAATGAAATCAGCTACAACAGCTGGTGTGCATATAAGAAAAAAAGCAAAGCAAATGAAAGTTTATGGAGCAAGCTCTAAGTCAGGTAAGACTATTTAGAGAGAAACAGGAATCTAACCTAAGGTTGTTCTGTTAAACATGAAGCATAATCCGCGTGTGTATACATAAATATAAATACACACAGACACACACTCACATGGAAGGGGGGGGGAGGGAGGGAGGGAGAGAGAGAGAGAGAGAGAGAGAGAGAGAGAGAGAGAGAGAGAGAGAGAGAAACCCGAGTTCAAATCTAGCCTCAGACACTTACTAGCTTTGAGACCCTGGGCTAGTACTTATCTCTGTTGCCTCAGTTTCCACATCTGTAAATGAGCTGGGAAAGGAAATGGCAAATCACTCTACTGTCTTTACCAAGAAAACCACAAACAGGGTTACTATGAGTCAGATGCAACTGAAATGACTGAAAAACAATAATTTAAGTCATTTACTAGCCATGAGACCTTTCCAGGACACAAACTCTCTGGGTCTTATGTCTTAATACATAAAATGAATATAAATGAATATAATAATGTTCAGCCAGACTGAAAAATAGTTTTAAGGGAGAAAAAGGTAACTTTTTCTGACAACTCTATAAGCTTTTTCCTAAAGAAATTGGGGGAAAACATCTTTGAAATAAAATTTTTCTCATTTTCTCCAGGTCTTTCTCTATAAATATCCACCATACTTTTGATAAGCCATCAAAATAAGATCTAATCTATCCACATCTATATTCAGTACCCTATTCTCCAGTTCTGTAACCTCACATTCACCCTCAGCAACACTTTATGAGGTCAATTCTACATTATACTGAAAAATGGAAATATTTTCTATAAATGGACAATGTGGTTAAAAATCTCTAGAATGCCAAAAATCTCACTTTCATGTAAGGATACATCCAAATAAGACAGGGAGAGCAAACCGATGAACCTGTAAGTTTAAAAATAATGTTATTTCAGTCATATTTTTAAAAGATTGGTATACAAACAAGACAGAAAAGTTGTACAATATTCATTCCTAGCTTTTCTTTCCCTGTATTAGAAAACATACCCAACATGAATTTTATTGATCAAATCACTTATCAACAAGGAAAAGAAAAATAAATTAAGCAATAAGGTTTATCTTTTTGGTATGAGAGTTTCACTTTTCCTCCAAACTATGCCTCCTCTTCCATATCTGAGTCTATCTTAATGAGAATAAGGAATGAAAGATACTATTCATTATCTCCTCTAAGGGAAAAATTTTGGAACCAATATGAGAAAGGCCTTAGGAATCAGATCATTACAGAACTAAGTCAGTGCTGACCCAAAAGAGGGCCCAGACTCAGCAGTTTCATTTCTCAGTCCTTCCTATATTAGTATCTTCCCAGTTCTTGGAGTCAGAAAATTCTGAACTAAAAAAGTAAGTTTTCAGCAACCAGAATGGTTATACTTGGTGCCTTTAGTTGTGATTAAGTAAAGTAAAAGCTAACTATTCACAGAATAAACTTGGGAAACCAAATGAGGTTTGTTTGTTGTTGTTTTTTCTCATTAGTACTATAAAATCCAAATAAATTAAATATATTAATCACAGTATAAATAAAATTACATAAAAATAAAAATAAATAATTTTTTTTTTGGTAAGGCAAATGGGGTTAAGTGGCTTGCCCAAGGCCACACAGCTAGGTAATTATTAAGTGTCTGAGACTGGATTTGAACCCAGGTACTCCTGACTCCAGGGCCGGTGCTTTATCCACTACACCACCTAGCCGCCCCAAAATAAAAATAATTACAAAAATAAACACTCCTGGAGGCAGGAGAACCTGAGTTCAAATCTGACCTCAGACACTTTACTAGCTCTGTGATCCTGGGCAAGTCATTTAAACCTTCTGCCTATCCCCTACAATAAAATAAAATAAAAATAATAGGCTTTAAGAGATTCTGGAATGAATCAAAGCTAATCCCAAGAAAAGAATATTCCCTTTACGGTCACCGAGTTCCTATTATCAACTGAGTTCTGGCAAGCAAGACAGCCCCAACCTGTCAAGTTAATAATGAAAACAACAATAGACATTTTAACAATAAATGCAACACTTGCAAAATGTGTTATCTCATTTGAGACTACCCTTAGTCCTGGGAGGCAAATGCCACTGGTATTCCAGATCATTAAGAAGGCTGGCCAGTAGCAATAGTTTTTAGTCATGGCAACTCATGAAAAATCTATTGTTGCCATTGATGTGCTGTTTATACCACATAATCAATGAACTTACAGGACGAGCTAATGCTCATCACTGGTATTTGGTACCAACAGAATAATTCATTTTTTAAATTAGAAAGATAAAAACAATTAGACAAATACTTCTGATAGTAATAAATTAATCTTGAAAAATTGTTTGATAATTTTGTCAAAGGAAGCTACTACTGTTCTGGATGGGGAAGAGAAGGGACAAATGACAGTGGTTCCATTTGGTCAAGTCTTTCTCCTGAATAGTTCAGAATTTGCAAGTCAGTTTTCTTTAGAAATGATCAATCCCTGGGCAGCTGTGCCCACAACAGCAAAACTGTTAAAGAGCCCTTCTGACCAGAACTCTCCATTTAACTGACCAATCATCATTTGTACATTCTACTCTGACAGAAGGGTCCGTTGTGCTGCTATGTCCATGTAGACAAGATCACAACTCATGGGGCTCATTAAGCTCTGGGTGGCATCCCAGGGTTATATTTCTACTTTTCAGTAGGTAAATTCAGGTTGTGTTCTGAAAAATGCAAAATTAAGCTCAACTCATACCAAAGAATTTATTTCAGAATACATTTAAAGATTTATTTTGCCTTCTATTGACACCCACCAATTAGAGAGGTTCCTCACATACACATAGAAAACTTTGTATTTAGAATTAAAGTTTCTGAATGAGCAGAATTTGTTAGAACAGTTATGTCTTTAGAAAAGAAAAATTAAAACTGAGAGGGGATGGGCTAATTTTATAAGATTATATAAAGTCTTTAAGGGAGTGGTTGCATCTTTAAGATAAATCAAAGACAAATTTATTTCCCATTTTGCAAAGTGGGAAAATTTAAAGAACTTGTTAACAAAATATATTTAGATTTTGAAAAGAATGTAGAGAAATTCATAAATATTGATATTAAAGGAAATTATAATATTTAGAAATCAACAGCACAGAGAACAAGCATGCCTCAGGTCACTGTCAAAGTAGTTTACTCGGTTGAATGGGTCACTGGCTAGATTCAGTTTCCCTTTTCTTTTGCTCTCGCATCTGGATTCTGAGTTCACTGATACTGAAAAAAGTAGTTATCTACTGATTATTCTTTTTCCAGAAATTACAAGGTTTTTGCATCTCATTATTTTCGAAGTCAAACTGCAAAGTTTCTAAGGTAGCCCATAATCTACATATTAGGTGATACTTTCTCTGCTGACTATCTTTATTATTATTATTTATTACTTATTATGTATTCATATTACATATATAATATATAAATATATATTACTATATAACTATTATTAACAAATATCTCTGGCATTCATTACCTCTGGCTGAGCAGATAATTCTCTAAGAAGATGACCATTCCACACAAATCGCTGATCTGCCTATTAGAAGATAAAAGTCATAAAATGAAAAGTATTGTTAATCATTTAATATAGAAGATGTCAAACTTCTACAATAATCTTATGGAACAATGGAAATTGGGCTTTTAAAAAAATTTAGTGTTAAAAACTTCTCCACAGTTAAAACTCTGAACCACTTGATTCCTCAAAAAAAATCCTTAAATTTACCTAGAATACCAATTTATCACATGAAGAACAGTCTTACAAAATAAAAGCAAATTCTAAAGCTGGTTTAGTTACATGTAAGATAGACAGTAAGTTTTACATATAATTTAAAATTCATCTCAATAGTATTGTTCCTGAGTGGTAACAAGTATAGTATAATTTCCACATATTCTGACATTCAGAATTCCAAGTGGAAGTTGAAAACCCTAAACAGATTAACTAAATTACATTGTAAATTTAACAGATTCCACTGTGAAATGACAGGTTTAAACTACTTAAAGGTAAAGGTGGAAGGAAAGAGCCATATTATGTAAGGTCATTATGTAAATATAATTATGTAGGCATTAAAAATGAAAAATTGGAAATGGTATTTTTAGATTTCAGGTCCAGGAGGTTAAAGGATACAATACTGATAATCTCTGTTCATTTCTGTAAAAATAAAAATACTGAGGTTCTCTTCTAATTGGCTCCCTACATATGCATTTTAAACTTGAACTTCCAATCATCCTCATCCTAACTATACCAAATAAACTGATCATGCTAAGAGAAAACTGCTATTCAACAAGAAACTTACCCTTTCCAATAGACTCATTTCTTGAAATTCTGGACTGGTGTTGGATAATCGTTGTAAAGTATGTGTCAGATCATATGTTGTTGAAAAGTAAAACCCATCCATGCTCAAGACATGGTTTATCATTGAAAAGAAGGTTTTGTTGTCCTGTAACTGGAAACAGGGATGAATAAAATGAATATGGTAAAGAGCTCTCATTATGCCTAAAGAAGAATGTTTCAGGAAGAGGAGGAATCATTAAACAAATTTTTATTTTAAAATTAATCCCCTGCTAGGAAACTTGTGGTGATGGCTTGGCTTCTTTTTCTATAGTCAATATTTTCTTTATTGTCCTCAAATGTGCTTTTATTATTAACAACAAAAAGGCTGAATCAAAATATACTCTCTTATTTCCTGAGAATGCAAGAAAAGTCTTGTTGGTTTGGTGTTAACATAACAATAGTTTTGTCTTTAAATACACCAATGAAAGGACTAACTCCCACTTCCTGCTTAGTTATTTCCTGTCATTTTATTTTTCCTAGTGTAACTTTTGTATGATAACAAAAATAACAGCAGATGCTATTTCTATAGTATTTTCAAGTATCCATTTGAGCATGCCAACCATCCTTTCTGGGGTAGTATGTACTATAGGTGCTGTTTTTATTTTCCATATTTTCCATATGAAGAAACTGTGGGTCAGATTTGCTTATGGCTCTTAACTATCAAAATTGTTGGAATTCAAGCCCAGTTCTATTTATGGGTTATATCAACTCCAAGTACTAAGTACCATACTTTTTCCACTATGCCCCACCAAGTAGAACCCAAGTAGAAGCAACCATGTCCAGGCCATGGAACACCAGGGGATACATCTACAAAGCAGGGATGGAGAAACACACTACACAGATAGAGAATTAGTGTTTTTGAAAGCAAGGGGTCAAGACTATGGCATCTCTCTCTTTTTCATTCCTTTCATATTTTTCTCTTTTGGTTAGGGGCAAGGGGTGTAGAAGGAGGCCTGTGTAGCTTCTAGTGGGAATAGATAATAGGGCAGAATATGTGGCTCCTTCTGGGTTCTGCCTAAACACTTGGGAGGAGAAGCAATGTAAAGGCTTGTTGGGGGCACTGACACCTCTCATGAATTGTAAAGAATTTTCTAAGGGACTCCAGGGCACCAAAATCCTCACCAAACCTTTGTCCACATAGGATGTCAGGGCTCCCAGAACAGAAAGGCTAGAAAAATACAACATGAACCCCTACCAGTCACCCCCAGCCTTTTTTTAACCAAATGATTTATTATAAATGTAATCATAAATATCAACACATCTAATCCAAATTACTTTGCCACAACTTAGATGTAAACAAATGTCTTAACCTTTTTTTAGTCATTTCTTCTAGGACTCTATCAGGATTTCACCTGCAAGTGAGTGAGCACTGCTTACCATTTATTTTCACTTTTATGGGTTAATAGCTAATTTGTATTTTGTCCTTTTTAAGCATTTCTGATACTTGTGGTTCTTAATTTTAGTATCAACTAATACCCCAAATATATTTAACAATTCCTCAATTGTACATTTAGTTTGTTTCTATTTTGTTTTGCTTGCAAAGTACTATAAAAATCTTTGAACAAAGAACTCTTTTTTCCCCCCACTATTCTCCTGAGAATGGAACTGTAGAATTGAGATCATTTTCAAAACTTATTGCCTCTTTTTTTTGAAAATTAACCATTCATATTTTTTCACTGTCCATTGGATTAGGAATTATCTTTCAATTCTTAAAGTTTCAAATCTATCAGGTTTTTAACCAATCAAAATTTGATCTATTTAAAAAAAATTTGCCCCTATTTCTCTTGTACTGATTTGTTTCTTTCTATTTTAACATAAGTAAGCATATTAATCTTTCCCATAATATATTCTTCTATTTATTAATGAAAAAGTCATCTCCACTCCACATCTTGGTACAAATACAGATGTCCAAGTCATGTGACAAGAAGAAAATGGACTAGCTATTTCATCTGATCCTTCTGTCCTCTCAAATCTCTGCAAAAGAGCAACTATGCACAGATACAGCAGCCTCAGCCACCATCACTGTCCAGGTCACCAAGAATCCTGATGGAAAACTCAAAGACAGAAAGTAACTAAGCTTAACAATTTCTCTTTTTTTTTTTTTTTTTTTAGGTTTTTGCAAGGCAGATGGGGTTAAGTGGCTTGCCCAAGGCCACACAGCTAGGTAATTATTAAGTGTCTGAGACCGAATTTGAACCCAGGTACTCCTGACTCCAAGGCCGGTGCTTTATCCACCATGCCACCTAGCTGCTCCTAAGTTTAACAATTTCAATGACAAGAGCAAAGCCCACAAACAACCCCAAGAAAGACCAAAGGCAATTTTGAATAACGCAAGGTTATTGTGCACCATCATAAGCCACAAGAGGGAACCCAGTAATGTGTTCTTAAGAGCAAAGGAGATCAAGATGCAGTCCAAGGTGATATACTCTACAAACCTGAACTTAATCATTAGGATGATCAAAAGAAAAAACAAATAGGATAAAGATCAGACATGAAATTTTAAAAAAAGATCCATGAAGCATTCCTATGTAGAAAACCAAATCTGAAAAAAATTATCTTCTTTTCAAAAACCCCTCAAACAACAGAAATACAAGAAAGGTAAATAAATAAAGCAACCAAGGATAACCAAAAAACAATAGAAAGAGCATTACAAAATATCTCAATAAAAAAGGATTCAAGGAAACAAGGGTGAAGGCAAAAGAAGTCAATCAGAAGTGATAGTGGAGAAAAAGATCTGAAATACCACGGACTAAGCCTTTAAGACACTCTACCTACAAGTAATCACTGTTTTTGTGGGATTAAGAGAGTATGCCAAAAAAGGAGAGAGGAAGAAGATAAAGGGAAATAGAGGATGGATACTCATCAAATCAAAGGTTAACAATGAAGGAACAATAACTTCTATAGCTTCTCAGGAAGAAGAGAATGTACAAGAGAAGAGGCAAGGGAGGGATTGAAATGGGGGAAAAGAAGAAAATCTGGTTTCAGGAGTGATGAAGACCTTCATGAGGGAAGAAAGATCCTAGAAAAGAAGATGGGGACCACTCATTCATGACAGAAGAAGGGGCCTCAGAATTCCTAGAAGCAACAGATACCCAGAAGAATGAGAAGCCAGAGATCTAGTGCAAAGGTTTCATGGTAAATGGGAAAAGGTGAGTGGGAGGGGGTAGAATTACCATAGACAGGGCAAAGGTTGGTACTATCAGGAATATAGAAAAATTCCTAACATGGAACACTATCTTCTTTATCACTTTTAGGAATTAGTTATTTTTAAAGATAAAGCAGAATTTTTTTTAAAAAAGGCAAAATTTAAACAAAGGAACTAGGAGGAATCCAAAACAGGAATTTTAGAATTTTAACTCCATGAAGAACATGGTGACTAAAAAATGACTGAGTATAAGAGCTATGAATCAAAGGGAAAACAAGTCTAGAATAGACTAAATAAAAAGGTAAGATAAATAACAAAGTTATCATTTCCTTAGAAAAAGGTACAGAAATTATATTTAAAAAACTAATGAAGGGATGAAAAGATGGCTAGGTGGTGCAGCAGATAGAGCACTAGCCCTGAAGTCAGGAGAATTTGAGTTCAAATCTAACCTCAGACATTTCATAATTACCTAGCAACGTGACATTGGGCAAGTCACTTAACCCCACTGTCTTGCAAAAATCCAAAACCAACAAAAACTAATGAACAAAACAAGTTGAAGGGGAGGAAGAGAAGAAGATTCTACTTGATTACTGAAGAGAACAGGGAAAAGAGGGGAAGAATCAAGCAACTAGATGAAAGAAGAAAAACAAAGGAACTAATAAGTAAAACTCTAAAGCAATTCTTGAGGAGGGAGACATGTTGAGGAAGAAGGGAAAAGAGCCAAGGGGGACAAGGCTGCCTTAAAATAGATTAAACTAAAATAACTGGAGACAAAATACTGTGTTTACAGAGAAAGAAGAAAAAATTTCTAATTCAGAAAAAAAAAATAGCATTAGAGAACATGGAAGAAACCTTAAATCCCATAAGGTGAATGGATTAAACATAAACAAAAAAAGTGACAGATTGGTAAAGAAAACAAAAAAATTACAGTCTGTTTCTTATAAGAAACACATGAAAAAGCAAGACATAAACAGAGAATTAAAATGAGGGGCCAGAATAAAATTTACTACACATCAAGTGACTCCAGAAAACACAAATTACAATCTGCTATCAGAGCAAAAACAAATATTCACAGCATAAAGAGAAAAGTAAAGCGTACAAAAGCCATTATTTCTTTTTCTCTCATATGCTTTAAGTTAGACCTCTAGCTGGAATTAAAATATGTGGTCCAAGATACGAATCTAAACCCTTTTCTTGCCAAACTGTTAGGTTTCTACAGTTTTGGGTTTTTTTTTTGTCAACTACTCTTGTTAAATAATGCAACTTTCCTCCAAGTTTTTAAACATTCTTTTTAACATTTGATTACATTTCTGGTATATTTATTCTATTGATTTACTTTCCTATTATTTTTTATCCAATACAATATAGTTTTAATAATAACCATTTCTGAAAAGTTAAAATTTAAAGTCAGAGTGCAATACTATCTTAAACCTGCCCACCCTTCCCCGGGAGTGTCTTGTCTATTCATTTGTTCACAGCAAGTTTATCATAATTTTACCTAATTTATGAAAAAACTCCCTGGCCATTTGAACTGGAATTATACCATGTCTATTCAATGGAAAGCAATGCTATTTTTACTATAGTAATCTGACCTCTCTACAAATAAAGAATGACACCCCAAGCATTTAGATCTTTATTTCACTCATTATAGTTGGTAAACTATTATTGTCTTTTGATGTTTCATTTAAGGTAATATGTTAATATGAGGGCCCTATACTTTTCTAAACAACACATTAAAAATCCAAAGCTACCTGACTAATGATCATGTTGATTATTAGATATTATTAAGCAGTCATATGAATGAATTCCTTTTCTTTTTTTTAAAAAGTATACCTTCATCAAAGTTTCTTCCTCCAGGTGCCATCTCCCTAAAAAAACTGTTAGGGAAGAAACTGGGTCTGCTTTTCTAACTCAAACCCCAGCACTCACTATGAACATAGAACAAATACTCTTTCATAGATTCAAGTCCTAAATTTAGAGCATATATATCTATATCTATATATCTATATATCTATCTATTTATATATATCTGAGGTTAATTTTTAAAATATGAAAATATAAAGATCTTAAGGTCCAAGATTAGAAGTCTAATGAAAGGACAAGGTTTTCTAAGAGTAAATGATTTCATGATGACATCTTCCTGGGCTATAATAAAGTCATCCAGCTGCCTTACTCATTCTTAAACTTTGGTCACTCAGAGAGGGCCATAAGTAAGATTATTTAGAAACAAAGATATGTTCAATTTTTCCTATATTTTCATTGTCAATGAAATGAATTTTTTTCAAAAGCTAAAAAAATTAGAAAATGTGTCATAAAAACCAGGGTGTTTTTTTTTAAAGTAGTGATTTCTCTTTTAAGAAAACTATATCTGAAAACAGGGGGAAAGCATTGTAATCTTAATTCAAAATGTGATTTTAGTTTAAAACAGTAAAACTACAGCTATAAGTTTAAATCTCAGATGAAGATGATCAGCAAGCAAGTTCCTTCATGGTTTAATAAATGAATGTAAGAATTTAAAAACTATTGCTGTAAAGACAAATGTGTGGCACAAAAGTAATACACTATAATTAGTTTCTTTAAAATAAATTTTATTCTTTAAATATTCTTTAATTCTTTAAAATAATCTTTAAAATGTTCAAAGGTGAAATATTTTAAATTTAATTTTAGGGAATGTTTGATAATTAGATAAAAAAAAGTCTTAGAAGTTGTTTCTCATAACTTTTTCTATTTCCCCAGCCTTTAAAAGAAGATAGAAAGTTTTTTTTTAATTAACAGGCTCTCACCTGAATATCAGTTAAATGCAGCATAGTCTTCTTATAGGAAAGGATTTCAAAATCTGTTGCTTTCCATATTACATGGTTGAAAAATTCGCCTACTTTTTTCTTCTTGGTAATTACAATGAGATAACTACCTAGAAAAGCAAAGACACATGAGCCATTCAAAAAGAAATTTCAAAGCAGAGGATAATGACCAATTTAATTGTTCTTTAAAAAAAAATTAGATGTAACAGTCATCCTAAAACATCTTAAAACTTGTATGTTGGAGCGGCCAGGTGGCGCAGTAGATAGAGCACTGGCCCTGGAGTCAGGAGAGTTCAAATCCACCCTCAGACACTTAATAATTACCTAGCCGTGTGGCCTTGGGCAAGCCATTTTACCCCATTGCCTTGCAAAAAAAAAAAAAAAAAAAGACTTGTATGTTTATGAAGGTGTGAGCGACAGTAGATTGAGTGGGCAGAGGACATCCCTGAAAGCTTTCTGCTGTGGGGTACTGCATGAGTCACTTCACCTCCAGTCACTCTGTGGTCCCCATAAAGTCTCAATTCCAGAGGACTCACTTGTTCTGCATTGACAGTTTCTTAATCAGTAGTTCTGTATTCTGATTAAAAACTGAGCTAAACATCCCTCTCCCTAAAAAAAAATAACAACTCCAAAACATGAACTACCCATTTTGTTCATTTAAATGCCAAATGAAAGGTGACAGTACCTTTCAAAAGAGAACACAGTTAAGTCATAACCAAAGCAAACTATTCTGTGGAAAGGAGAGATGAGGAAACCTGTCTTTTCCTCCACCCTAGAATTGAGTACAAATGACCACTCATTTCACACAATTTGATGACCACAGCACACAGGTTTGATGGGAATACAGCTTGAGAAAGAAGAACCCATGCCTCCAGCTTGATGATCCAATACCTGTGGGCCCTCATATTGACTCTCTTACAAAGCTTTTGAAACAGTGAGCATAGTGTGGACAACATATTTGGTCCACTAGCTAGGAGAAAGATTTTCAATTTGAGCTAGGTACAAGTTCAGGTGGGATGAAAAGTCAGGAAAAAGTGACTGATCTTCTGGAAGGGGTTAAAAAATGAATTCAAGCTCCCAAGGCTAACTGGGAAAGCTATATAAGGGTGCAGTGACCCCAGCTGTAAACTTAAGTAATATGTGACAAAGATGGGAGAGACAATCTAGCTGGTAAAGCCCCTACAACCTTTAGTCAAATGAACTCTCTGTCAGCACTATAAATTTAAAAAGAATTTTTTTAACTGAAAAATAATCTTGGGATTCACTAAGAATTTAAAGTTGAATGTCTTGGGAATTCCAAAAATTCCAATTCCAATTAAAATAAAATTCAAATCCAAAAATTAAAACTAAAGAAAATGTTTCAAAGTGAAGGCTTAGGCTGACAAACCAGGCATAAATCTTCTGTATGGTTTTACTTTCAGACCTCAGCCTCAAAGTACGTTTCAACTAAAAAGAGTAAATTATTACTCAAACCTCATACAAAAAGGCCGCATCACTATGACCTTATTGTCTACTAGCAGCAAATTCTATGAATCCTCAGACTTACCTGCTACCAGTCGGATTGTGCCCAAGATACCAAATATTGGTCTTGTAACAGCTGATGGTGGAACATCTTTCTTCGCTAGAAGGAAGGAGAAGAATTAATCAATACTATTAAATGCTGGGATGACAAGGAAAGATCAACCAAAGTAGAGACCCTTTCCTACTCCTTTTAGAAGAGTGGAAAGTTGGGGTGGAGCCAAGATGGCAACAAGAAAGGATCCTCTCTTAGGCGCTCTCTCATAAAACTTCCAAACTAAGGACTCTAACTAAACTTTCGAGAGACAGAACCCACAGAGGGACCCATTGAGGCAGTTCTCCTACTCAAGGTAACCTGGAAAAGAGCAGAAAGGCTCTGCTCCCCAGGGTCGGAGGGGCAGCCATCCACAGTGAAAGAAATTCAGCCTCCGGGAGGCAGCCCCAGGGCACTGGGAGCCGCTGGGGGTCAGTTTCCTGACCTATGCCCCAAGAAGCACCAGGCACAAATTGGGGGAACAGCTGGGGACCTCTGCCAGAGCGAGCACGTGGAGCCAGCCCTCAGGGCACACAGTGAGCAGTGGCCAGCACAGCCCAGATCCAGGAACAGAAGCAGGCAGAGCCGGTAAGCAGGAGCCCCCAGGGCATGAGCCCATTTTGCTGAGGGAGGGGAGTGAAGAGAGAGAGACTGCAGAGCTCTGTCCTCTGCCCCTGGAACAGGATTCTGGGGCTCTGACCACATTCAGATCCTGATCCCAGTCTAGGAACCCCCATAGAACAGCAGGGCCCCCCCACCTCAGCCCCATGGCAGAGGGCGGCGCTTATGGTCACTCACAGACCAGGAGGTAGGACAGAACCTCACACACTGAGACCCTTGTGGGAGTGTCCCAAAAGCTCAGGAAGCACCCCCAAACCAGGCCCAGGCTGGGAAAATGAGCAAGCAGAGAAACAAAAGGAAGACTATTGAGAAATATTTTGCCTGTGAGCCAAAGAAGGATCAAAATACTCAGTCTTAAAATGAAGAAGCACAAGCTCCTGCATCTAAAGACTCCAAGCAAAACAGAAATTGGGCTCAGGCTATGACAGAGCTCAAAAAAGACTTTGAAAATCAAATGAGGGAGATGGAAGAAAAACTGGGAAAAGAAAGGAGAGAGATGCAGGAAAAACATGAAAATGAAGTCAGCAGCTTAGTCAAGGAAATTCAAAAAAATGCTGAAGGGGCAGCTAGGTGGCACAGTGGATAGAGCACTGGCCCTGGAGTCAGGAGTACCTGGGTTCAAATCCGGTCTCAGACACTTAATAATTACCTAGCTGTGTGGCCTTGGACAAGCCACTTAACCCCATTGCCTTGTAAAAATCTAAAAAAAAAAAATGCTGAAGAAAATAGCATGCTAAAAAGAAGCTTAGGTCAAATAGATAAAACAGTTCAAAAAATTATTGAGGAGAAGAATGCTTTAAAAAGCAGAATTGGCCAGATGGAAAAAGATAGAAAGCTCTCTGAGGAGAACAAATCCTTCAGACAAAGAATAGAACTCAGGGAGATTGCTGAATTTATGAGAAATCAGGACTCAATACTTCAAAGCCAAAAGAATGAAAAATAAAGAAAATGTTAAAAATATCATTGAAAAAACAAATGATGTGGAAAACAGATTTAGGAAAGATAATTTAAAAATTGTTGGAATACCTGAAAGTCATGTTCAGGAAAACAGCCTTGACATCATTTTCAAAGAATTACTACAGGAAAATTGCCCTGATATTCTAGAAGCAGAGGGCAAAATAGAAATGGAGAGAATCCACCGATCCCCCTGACAAAAAGATCCCCAAAAACCAAGCCCCAGGAATATTATACACAAGTTCCAGAACTCCCAAGTCAAAGAGAAAATATTACAAGCAGACAGAAGGACACAGTTCAAATATCGTGGAGCTGCAGTCAGGATCACACAGGACTTAGCAGCAACTACATTGGAAGCTCATAGGGCTTGGAATATAATATACCAGAAGGCAAAAGAACTTAGAATGCAGCCAAGAATCAACTACCCAGCAAGGCTGAATGTCCTCTTCCAGGGAAAAAGATGGACTTTCAATGAACCAGGGTAATTTCAAATGTTCCTTTTGGAATGGCCAGAGCTGAACAGAAGGCTTGATCTTCAGATACAGGACTCAAGTGAAGCATGGAGATTGGAGGAGAAGGGGAAAATATGAGGGACTTAATGATGATGAACTGCATGTATTCCTGCATAGAAAAATGACACTGATAATACTCATATGAACCTTCTCAGTTAATAGAGCAGGTAGAAGGAGATTCTATAGATGAAGCACAGGAGAAAGCTGAATTTGAAGATAAAATATGGTATAAAAATGGAGTCAATAGAAAAAAGGGAAATGTAATAGGAAAAAAAGGAGAAGGGGGAATAAGCCAAGATATTTCATATAATAAGATTTTTCTTTATTACAATGAGCTATTGCAATGATATGGAAGGGGGGAAGGCAAGGAGGAATGAGGGAATCTTCGCTCTCATCAGAGGTGGTTAGGAGAGGAAACAGCATATATATATATATATATATATATATATATATATATATATATATATACACACACACTCAATGGGGTATAGACATCTGGAGTAAGAAGGAGAGGGAGGGACAGGGGGATGTGAGTGATGGAGGAGAGGATGGACCATGGGGGGAGAGTGGTCAGATATAACACATTTTCTTTTTTACTTCTTGCAAGGGACTGGGATTGGAAGGCCTGCCCAGGACCAGGGATCTGTCTGCTGCACCGCTGAGCGACCCTACAGCAGAGTCAGAGTGAAAGGAGAGAGAAAATATAGTACATGGTAGTGGAGAAATACGAAAGGAGGGAGTTACAATCAGCAATGGCAACGTTGGAAAAATATGGAAGCAACTTTTGTGATGGACTTACCATAAAGAATGCGATCCACCCATGACAGAGTTGTTGGTGTTGGAACAAAGACTGAAGCACATTTTTTATTATTATTATTTGGGGGAGGGTGCAGGGCAAATGGGGCTGGGTGGCCTGCCTGGGGCCTCATAGCAGGGTGATCGTTGGGTGTCTGAGGCCAGATTTGGACCCAGGTGCTCCTGGCTCAAGGACCAGTGCTCTGTCCCCCACCCAGCCGCCCCTACTATTATTACTATTTTATTTTATGTCTTTATTTTTCTTCTTTTGGTTTTTGCAGGGCAGTGGGGTTGGGGTGGCTTGCATGTCACACAGCTGGATGATTGTTGGGTGTACAGGGCCTGATATGGGCTCGGGTGCTCATAGCTTCAGGGCCGGTGCTCCATCCACTGTGCCACCTGGCCATACCTACAATTATTACTATTATTTTTTCAATTTTAATTTTTTTTCTTTGCCCTTTACTTTATCACTCAAGCGAGTCTATATTTTTGGGGGGAGGGGGTATTTTGTTTGCTCTCAAACAAGAATATTTTATTAATGTATAAAAAACATTATTTGTACATAATAAGAATAAATAAATATTAAATTAAAAAAATAAAAAAAGAATAATAAAAAAAGAAGAGTGGGAAGTTCATAGAGGGTGGAACAATGCAAATATTTTCAGATTATTTTAAAATCTTGACTGGTTTTCCTGATTTTTTTTCCCTCCTCTTCCTTTTTTCTTTTAAAAAATTCTTTGCTATATGGAGTGGCTCTTAGGAAAGAAAGTAAACGAATATAGGGAGATGGTAAGGCAATATAGAAACAAAAGGTATCAATAAAATTTATGTTTACAAAAACACCGAAAAAATGACAGGCAAAAAAACCAGTCCTTGCTCTCAAGAAGCTTCCATGTAAATAGATGGATAACAGTGAATGGAAGGTCCCTGTGGAGAGGAAGGTGCTATCAGCTGGCAAAACCAGAGAAAGCCTGCAAGTGGAATCTGAGCTGCACCTAGAAGCAGAGGTCAAGGAGCCAGTGAAGAGCCATGGAGATGGGAGATTGTGTAGAGTGGAAGACCAGCAGAGGACTGCAGGATGTGTGGAAGGGAATATCATTTAAGAAAGCTGAGGCAGTCAGGTCAGAAGGGGCCAGACTGCATCAAAGGGACCATTTCTGGGAGCCACAGTCAGGCCTGTGCTGTAGGAAAATTACTCCAATAGACTGAAGAGTGAGACTGGACAGAACCATCAAAAAAAGAATGCCAAAAGAATTATAGCATAAGCATTTGGAATTTAGATTTAGTTTGGTTTCAAATTAGTTGAATTAAATCAAGCTCATTAAATCGAAATGGCCCCCACTCCAGTTCCCTGTCCCAAAGCAGATTGCACCAGAATCTTTGGGGGGTGAAACACAACCAAAAAGCTATCAAAGGAAAGTGATCTCCAGTCTAGAACAAAGTGCCAACCACAAGAATTCTTCAGTTATCCTTCAGTCATTTGTGGGCTTGCTTCCATGCCAGGCTTATTCATCAGTTTAGCTAAAAGCCAAGCCCCGCTCAGTAGCAATCAAGAGGCATGAGGCTGCACCTTAATCCAACCATGCAAATGATGTCACACCTGCAGCCTGACCTGACTAGGTTTAAAACTGACCCCAGGCACTTGGACCCCAGGATTCCTTTAAGGACCCCTATTGGGACACAGGACTCGATGAGTTCAAGTCCTCATCACACCATTGCAAAGTCTAGTCTTTTTTTCCCTATGAACTGCCACTATTTTTGGTTCTGGACCCACTTGAAGTTTGAGAGTGTCCATTAAATGACAAGAACAGTTCTGAAAGGTCTCATGACTTTCTACTCAAAAGGGGAGGTTGCAAACAGGGAGATTTTAAGTTTGATAATAAAGGAAAAGCTTCCAGACACCAAATGCTATCTAAAAGTGGAAGACTGTGAGTAGGTGTCCTGTCTCTGGGGCTCTCCACCAAGCAAATAAGAAAGGTCACTGGGTATATACTCTTTGTGGGTTTTGTCCAGAGGTGTTTTTAGTTCAGAGATAGGTTGGACTAGATGGTCTCTGAGATTCCTTCCACCTAGGAAATACAATGATAATAAAAAAAAGTGCGTTCCACAACAAAAGATTCCATCTGCTAAGATTCTACATGATGTGAGAAGGGATTCCAGAAGAAAATTTTAAGTTCAAATGACATTGTTTTTCATATTAAATTATGTACTACATACATATATATATATATATATATATATATCTCACATACAGCAATTCTTCAATGTGGAAATAAACAATTTCTTCTATTTTTTTCCTAAGATTTTCCTAAGCCCACTTATCCTGAGGATACTAAAAGTGTTCAGAGGGCCAATAAGTTTGAAAAGCATCATTTGGATTATTTCATTGCCATTTATACATTTAAGTCTTTCACCTCTAATTTGTTAACAGATTGATATAGAATCCTTTTTTGCATTCTGTTCTCTGTACAGAAATGTTTTCTTCAGTGTCTAAGTTCATAATAATTTTTTTAATTATTACCAATAGTTCAAGTTAATCTACCAATAAAATATTTAGTACATGTGACAGCCAGAAAAGGAAAACAAGTTCATCTTTTAGGTACAATATGAAAAGAGAAGCAAACCCAAATACACAACACTTTGGTTTACATCAATGTAGCATTTCACAAAAAATAATACTAAATTTCATTTACTAGCATCATCATTAGTCACATATAATTAAAAAAATGTTCAACAAACAAAAACATACTAAAATTCTATCAGCTAATTCCCCATAAATTATACTAGAGGAATGGTTGTCAATTATAACAGTCTCCTCATATAAGCACAGAAATAATTATGTTTTTAAATAATCAACTCAATAAAAAGATACAATCTGAAATTCTTTTCAACAATTTTTCTTTTAGATATATACTTAAATTATGTAAGGTACAAATACAAATATGTTTAATTATGAAAACATATATGGAAAACTATAATTAGGCATCTTCTGAAAGTCATCCTCATCAAACTCAAAGCTATTTGGAATTTTCCTGCCTGTAATATTTCATTCAGCCTCCCCTCCCTGCTCTCCACGTACCTGTAAGGGTCACCTCTGTGGAGACACGATCAATGGTAAGTACGTCATCTACTCGGTCATCAGAAGGTTCTATATAAAATTTTTCTGGAGTCACATGCCTGAGAGAAAATTAAAAGCCTCATAAAGAAAAGGAACATTTCAAAGTGCTTTTAAGTTTTTTCTACTACTTCAGCAGCTAATAAGAGCTTCTTTATTCATAGTTTCATTTTTTCCAATATCCCAAACAAATGAAGATTTACAATTTGCTGCAGCTTTCTTTCACTTCTTTAAAACAATCCTTAGGTACACCAAGGTTTTAATCACTTCCTGAAAAGGTACTGGTTTTACTTGAAACCCTTAATGCCCAACATGATTTAATACCAGAACTATTATTAGAAAAATTTTAATAAAATACTTCCATAAAAGGTTACTGTGATTTCTTTTTTAAGCATCAAGTGAAAGTAGTTTAATATAGGATCAATTTTCTTGGGTAACTCAACTCAATTTGGTTGTTGTTCAGTTGTTTTCAGTCATATTTAACTCTTTGTGACCCCCATTTGGAGTTTTCTTGGCAAAGATATTGCCCTAGTGTGTCATTTCCTTTTCCAGTTCATTTTTCAGATGAGCAAGTTGAAGCAAACTGGATGAAGTGACTTGCCCAGGGTCACATTGCTTGTAAGTGTGTACTGCCAGATTTGAACTCAGGAAGATGAGTCTTCCTGACTCTGGACCAGCTAATTGCTAGTTATATGATCCTGGGTAAGCCATTTCATTTTATTTGTCTCAGCTTCTTCATCTGGAAAATGAGCTGGACACAACTAAAGAGCAACTCAATCTACCAGCATGAAAACTGTAATATCATTCTTGCACTCAACAAATATTTATCAACTGAAGAATATTATGGGTCCCTGAAATACATTAAGACATTGTGTGCTGAGACAAAGAATAGAGAGTGTTCCTGCTCAGCTGGTGGTTCATATATAGCAGGGATTTCCAACCCAAATAGCTATGGAGGCCTGAAGGTTACACATATTGACTGAGAAAACCTCAAACTCACATTATCTATGTTGTACTGTGCTTTCATTTATTTTGTTAAACACTTCCCAATTACATTTTAACCTTATTTCTGCAATACTTAGGAGTTTTTCCAGATCCCTACAGGCAGGTGAGTTTGATAACTCTGATTTACAGGCTAGGACAGCTAAGATATTTGCACAAATAAGTTTAATATAGTACAATATGAAAGGAGTACTCATAAGAAGTGTTTTAAAGAAAAGGTTACCTCCAGATATATAAGAAAGACTTTCAAAGGAGGCTTTGGGAGATGATTTCAAATTGGACAGGGGGTGACAAGAGATAATTGTGAACAAGATCACTGGTGGGAAACGATGGGCTCTTAATACAGGTGAAAGAGTGGGGCTTACCAGCTATGTGACCATTTTACCTAAACCTTCTAAGCCTTAGGTTTTCCATCTGTAAAATGAAAAGGTATGTCTCCATCATGTCTGCAGTTCCTTCCAGCTTTAGCAATAAATGATTTTAGGATTTTTGTTCATGGCAGTCTGAAAGTTTTCTGAGCCATCAGGATAGGAGAGGAAGGTGAGGAAGGCAGGAAAGGAGCTGGTAGAGAGCGGCATCATCAAAGCTACACACTTTAAGAAGTTGAATGTGGCAGCAGCAGACACATCGAGTGAAAGATCTGCAGCAGCAGAAGACCCAGCTGGGAGTCTACTGCAGGAATTAGCATACTGCTGAGCTGGGCCAACATATGGTCAACAGGGTTAGCATACCAAGGACACATAATTTTGTTGGTGTGGAATCTCCCTCCAAATATTCACAATTTGAGAGGTTGGTCTTCAACAGCTGCTTGAGGCTCAGAGGTTAATTCACTTGCAGAACAAATGTTGTGTAAGCATAAATTGAATTGGGTCAATCACATCAGACATACAAAGCACTTCACAAGGTAGAGTGAGGCACTAATGCAAATAATATGGCCTCAAAAAACTCACAAAGAACATAGAAAAAACCAGAACCTTTTGGAAGGAAATAATGTTTGTGTGGTTGTAACTGCTTTCACTTTGTTTTATTTTTATTTTTTTAGGTTTTTTGCAAGTCAAATGGGGTTAAGTGGCTTGCCCAAAGCCACACAGCTAGGTCATTATTAAGTGTCTGAGACCAAATTTGAACCCAGGTACTCCTGACTCCAAGGCCGGTGCTTTATCCACTACGCCACCTAGCCACCCTGCTTTCACTTTTTAAAGTACATTTGATATGAGATTTATCCCTCTCTCCCACACAAACATAAAAAAATTAAAAATTTCAAAATAGCAAACATCTTACTATATGATTTCAGCAAAAGCAATATGGGGGAATTTTCAGACAGCAATTTGTACTTTGGTGCACTGCACTGTACAATTTGTACAATGATCCCAATCTGTTGTATGAATCAATTTTTTGTTCTATACCAAATAAAAACAAAAATAATTTCAGTTTCTATACATATTTGCACACTTATCCACCTACAATTCTCTACAAAAATCATTTTTTTATCTTTGAACCCTAACAGTGCTTAACAAAATGTCTGTTCAAAGAATGAATTAAACAAAAAAAAAAACCCTCTGAGCACACTACCAAGTTCCTTGAATTTCAAAATCACTCGCATTTTTCCCAATATGAACAAATACATATAAGTAGCATGCCCAGGAGCCCTTCACTCCTAGCTCCAATCCACTACATTCCGAACAAACTCAACAGGACTAGAGCAGATTCTTTTATTCTAGATTTCCTGCCCCTTTCATTCACCTAAATTGTCCCATGCCTGAAACATAATCCCACTCATGTGAGCCTTTAAGAATCCTTATCTTTCTTCCAGAGCGATACAGTTGCTCCCTCCAAGTTCAGTTCCCCCCAAGCCCCATCCATTCTCAAATTGCCTTGAACTTACTGTTCTGTGTACCTGCCATCTTTCTAGCAGAATAGAAACCCTTTAAGGAGAATTCTTTCTTTTTTTTCTTTGTATCTCTAGTTCCTTTAATATTGTCTGATGCACAGGAGGTTTTAGTAAATGTATAAATAGAAAAACAAAAACTAGTCACATGTGTTTTGTGCAAAATAATACCGCAGCTTCCAGTCCACAAGAATTATCAAGTAACAATGGCTTAACATTTATGTAGCACTTGTTCTAAGCCAACACTGTGCTGAGTACTTTACAACACTTGATTCTCAGAATCCTGCCAGGTTACTGTTATTATTCCCATTTTACTGATGGGGAATAAGGTAAATCGAGGTGAAGTGACTTGCCCAAGGTCACACAACTAGGAAGTGTCTCCTGATTCCAGGTCCAGTATTCTAGGCATCAGTCACCTGGTGGCTCAACTATAATAGTCTAATGGGAAAAAGATTTGCATCTAAGAGCCAGATAACTATGTTCTAGTCTCTCACTCTATAATTAATCACCTATGTGACCCTGAGGCCCAAGTGTTTAACCTCAGATCCTCAGCTTTCACATCGACAAAAACAGGAATAAAAATTCTTATTTCTTTCTGAGTTTCAGTAATGAGGATTAATGAGAAAATAGATATAAAATTGTTTTACAAATCATGAAGGGCTAAGCAAGTATGAGATATTTTTATTGTTATTAAAATGTTTTTCTAAGGCACTAGGAAGAAGTTATTTAATTCAAAAGAGGATAATGGTCTTGGAATTCTATCAGTTTAAAAATGCAATTAGATATTTCAAAATTTTCTGCTCCTTGTATGTTGCCCAAGTGACTTTCTTTAATTAACCTCTCAGAGCTTCAAACAACCAAAGACCCAGTGGAGGGCCTCCCCACACTGACACAATTCCTTTTTTTTTTTTTTTTTTTAGTTTTTTGCAAGGCAATGGGGTTAAGTGGTTTGCCCAAGGTCACACAGCTAGGTAATTATTAAGTGTCTGAGGCCGGATTTGAACTCAGGTACTCCTGACTCCAGGGCCAGTGCTCTTATCCACTGCGCCACCTAGCCACCCCCACAATTCCTTTTAACATAAAATAATTCTCCAAAAAACCCCCAAAATTTTATTTAGTATCACCTTCCCTCTTAAACATACAAGTACCTTTAGAAATATTTAAAATAAAAAAAAACACTTTGTCATGAAATGAGCTGAACCAGAAGAGCATTGTACACCCTAACAACAACATGGGTTGATGTTCAAACTTGATGGATTTGCTCACTCCATTAGTGCAATCATCAGGGACAATTTTAGGGTATCTGTGATGGAGAATACTATTTGTATCCAGAGAAGGAACTGTGGGGTTTAAATGAAGACCAAAACTTATTATCTTCAATTTTTACAAGTTGTCTCATAAAGTATATAATTTTGCTATCTCTAATATTTTCTTTCTTCCTTATATTTTTTTTTCTCTCAACACATTCAATTTTGACATATACATACCATGGAAACAAAAGTAAAGTCTATCAAATTACCTTCTATTGGGGGAGGGGAAAATTATAAAACTGAAAACCTTGCAAAATTGACTAGTAGAAACTAGTATTGTATATGTATATATATGTATATATATAAAACTGGAAAACAAATAAAGTATTTATATTAAAAAAACAGTCAAAATTCAATCCCTTTGATACATTACTAAATGAGAATCATAAGCAACCAAGCTCTACTCAAAGGAGCTTACACTATTGAGAGATGAGCGCACACACACGCACACACACACACACACACACACACACACACACACCATAAACAAAAAATGAATAAATGTAAATATTCACAAGCCAAAGACAGGGAAGGCAGGAGCTGAGTTGTACTTAAAGGCAGAGGTGAGGGAGGGAGAGCACAGCAGGTGTGTGAGACCCAGAGACAATTGTGTGCATTGGGTAGGAGCACCATGTCTCCTGGTGCTGGATGGCAAGTGGGTCCAGATTGGGAGGGGAGATAAAAACCAAACTGGAGGTCCTGACTGAGCTCCCTCTTCACATCAGAGGCAGCCCCTCCTGCTCACAGAGGAAAGGCTGAATGACTAAAGGCTATGCGGTTGGGGTCATAGAACGCATCCAGGGACATGATGCCACACTGGCCAGTAAGCCAGGTCCAGACTGGGGCAGGAGTTGCAATACAGACTGGACTCTCTTGGTAAAATTGCAATGTTTGTAAAGACTTCACATTTATCCCTGAAATACAGGCCCCTCTTTACCAGCCAAAGACATTCGTGGTGAAGATGAGCAGGGCAGAAAAACCACCATGGAGGAATCATGCAAATGTGGTTACAAAGGAAGTCCTCAGAGAAATAAAGGGCCGGAAAAAAAAAAAAAGATGGGCTAGGGCCCAGGCAGAGTCCACAATGAAGCTTGATAGGGCAGGGACAACCCAGATTCACCCTGGTCTTCACTCTGGGTCAAGAAGACCCCTGTATGCTATTGTTTGAAGGTGACATCCCAGAGTAGGATGGTTGTTATCCGACCACTGAAGGGAATGCCCAAAGCAGCAATCACAGCTCCACTGAATCAGTGGGACATATCAAAGGCCTGTGCTAACTGTTAATGCTACAAAGAAAAAAATGAAAAACAGTCCATTTCAAAGAACTTGCAGTTCTGTATATCCCAAGATAAATGGACAATATATATTCTGATCAAAAAACACGATTCATACCGATTAGAAGATTATATAACAGTATAAAACACTTTAAAGCTATAGATGATATTTAGGAAGAGTCTCGAATGTGGAGTGAATCACATACCTTTTTACCGTAATATTTATCCTAAATAACCTACACATTTAGATAATTGAGCTTTAGGAGAACCAAAGATTTGGAGTATTAAAATTACACTGAAAGAACGCTGCAAGCTCTCTCTCTCACAGACACAAATAATCTGATGAATTACTTATGTGTTCTTATACATCACTTTTGTACAAACAACTATAATCTGATGATTATTTATGAAACATTTTAAAAACATTTTGTTTATTTTTCCAACCACATGCAATAGTAGTTTTCAGCAATTATTTTTTTGAGCAAGGTTTTGAGTTTTACATTTATCTCCCTTTCTCCTTTCCTTCCCAATTTCCTCTGACAGAAAGCAATCTAATACAGGCTATACATGCAAATCAAACAGAAAAGATAGAGAAAAAAAATACATAAGAAAACTTTTAAAAATTGAAGATAGTAAGCTTTGGTCTGCATTTATACTCCACGTGAACCACTTTTCTATAATTTATAAGACAAATCCTTCTTTTAATTAGAATCAAGAGATAAATTTTCCAGATTAAATGAAGTATCCCTCTAAATGCCAAAACATGCAATCATTTTTGATGGAAATACTTCTAAATATGGCTTGTTCTTGCCTTCTTCAGTGCCATACACAGAACACGTCATTTGCCTGTTCAGGTGGTACCCTCAGGGCCCTGTCTTGGTGAGTTTTTACACGGAAGGTGGACGCTGACAGTTCTTCTCCGAGGCCACTGAGATTCTAAGACAATAACTGAGTGAGGAGACAGCCACCAATTAAACTAAATCAGGACACAGCTCCATGATGTCTCCAGGGCTGTGCTTTACTTTCAGCATCTGTGTTGTGTTTCTGATGCACAACAAGAGTTCAACACAGTGCTGCGTGCTTTGTAAAGATTATTGAAAACTAACCAGAACCCAAATTGCTAATACACTTCTGGATGAGGACAGGACAAAGCAACATTCAGTATAGTGTCTGAAGCAAGATGACGGGTATCCTTTCAGATGCTTGAATTCTGCTGGCTGCTTATAGGTGTTTAAGCTCTAAATATATATTGGCATTTGAAGTCAATTAACTGGAAACTATGCTTCCTTATAAAGACAAGCATTAGGTTACTTAACTGCATTCCAAAGTTCACTTAAAAAGTAAATTTCTGAAAGGTGAATTCTACCATTTTCATTTATTTTCATTATAAATAAAAATCACACAGGACTATGTTTCCATTATGGGGGAAAATCCCCTAACAAACTTGCTTCCCCATAAGGGCACCATGCTTTCTTCTCGGAGGGGAAGCCTGCACCTCCTCCTTCCTGCTTGCAGGATCTTCTCTCCTCAAGGGTACAGGCCACTCTCTAATTCCTTTCTCTTCCCTCTGTCAGTCAACTGGAATCATGCTTACCCTTCCCCACCTGCAGCTCTGTGCTCACAGTACCTACTGCCCCCCCCTCAGAGCTAGGATCTCCATTCCATTTCTTTCTCTCTAATATAGAAAAGCCCCCTGATCAGCCATCCAATACTTGTCTCAGGTCATCTCACACTAGGAAATTTAAGAGAATGAATATATTTATTACAGAAGGAAAGTTAACAAGTCCCATATTAAATGATTAGGTGAGGAAATTCCTATTAGTAGGCATTTCATAAATTTTCATAAATATTAAAGCTCACTTACTTTAAAAAACCATTTTTTTAAACAATAGGTCAAAAAATGATGATCACTAAATGCTATGTGAAAGAGTGATTTAATATTATGTAAGGTAAAAGGAAAACATGGACAAGACTACACAATGAGAAAGGCATGGAGAAAATATCCACGCTGATGACATCACAGATACATCCAGGCAGAGAGGACCAAGAAGAATGGACTAAGAAGGTATACTTAATTTTGTATTAAAAATTATAGAACAAGCTCTTTTCATAATACCCTACTGACCTCCTCCCCATATAAAACTGAAGTTTATAATTGCTGCACCAAAAACCAAAGACACTAATTTAAATTTAATTTTCAACTCTGCATTTCTGCATGACCATGTACCACTATATTTGCTACACTATTAAACTGTTCTTTAAGTCAGTCCACCATGAGAGGCTGAATTACAAACCCTAATAGGGTGAAGGATTGGCTTAATTTCTCCTTATGAGGTGATTTGACATGAGAAGTGCCAGTCTACAATGAGAGGGAAAACTTTATATAGATTTAAGTGTCATTATTTCTGTTGTTTTTTAAGAAATGTGATTCAAAATTATTTCCATCAATACTTTATGGATTTTTTTTTCTTCAATAGGTTGAATTTTCACTTTACAAGAAGACAATTCACTGAGGTGGCTCAGTGGATAGAGCACCGGCCCTGAGTCAGGAGTACCTGAGTTCAAATCCAGCCTCAGACACTTAGTAATTACCTAGCCGTGTGGCCTTAGGCAAGTCACTTAACCCCATTTGCCTTGCAAAAACCTAAAAAAAAAAGAACACCTCACCAAAAAGAATTGTCAGTATGATGTGAAGGTGAAGATAATTCTAAAAACTGTTATAAAATGAAATCTAGAATCACTAGATGCAAAAGTATGGACACTTGTATCAAGAACACGAGCTCCCTCTGTGTGTTTTAGAGAATCCTTTGGTAGAATTATGAGATGCTCAGTGAAGAGAATAAAGGGAAGCCACAGTCAAGGGCTGAAATGAATGATGGGTTGGAAATCTGTAGCTTATGGGTAGATTGATCTGAACTTGATTTCAAAGCAGGAACATGAGATCCATGTTTAACACATCAGGCAAATAAATACCTTAACGGAGATTCAGAGGGAAAAATCACATGAAAATTCAACAAATTATTATAGCAACAGTTTTTGTAGTAGTAATAGTAGTAGTAGTAGTAGTAGTAGTAGTAGTAGTAGTAGTAGTAGTAGCAGCAGCAGCAAAGAACTGAAGAAAAGTAGCGTTATTGTTTGAGAGTTTTCAGTCATGTCTGACTCTCTGTGATCCCATTTGGGCCTTTCTTGGTTATCTCTTTCTCCAGCTTCTTTTATAAGGGCTTGTCCAGGGTCACAAAGTTAGCAAGTGTCTGTGGTCAGATTTTAACTCTGGGAGATGAGTCTTTCTGACTCCAGGCCCAGGTTCTGTTCACTGTGTCACCCAGCTGCCCAGGGGAAGGGGATGTGGATCAGTTGAAGGTCTGTATGATTTCCATAACCAAGTAAGCAGAACTCACAAAACAATTTGTGATCAATTAGATAATATGTAAAAAACAAAACAAAACTGAAAGACCTCAGAATCTTGACCAATTATGACTGACTAGAGGGTGCGACACGGCTCCTACCTCTTCAAGGAAAGGTTGAGACCTAGCAATGCTTTCATGTTGCATGGAAGACTTCTGTTGAAGGGTGGGGGATGGGAGGGGGAGAATGAGTCACTGGGAAGTGAAACATCTTAAAAACTTAACATAAAGGGGAATAAAGGTCTAAAATCAGTCATCTACATTTCAGAAGAGAGAAACAAAAATTTTCTTAAGGGCTTAGTAGGTATAAGGTGTGAAGCGTGGGTAGCCCTTGCCAGGGCTGCTCATCCATCGTTAGTGTCTACCTGTCACTCAGCTCTCACCTGCGGCTCCAAGAAGCTATAGCATGTGCAGCAGCCACACCCTGGCAAACTGTCTCAGTAGACAGGCTAAACCAGATTGAACATGACCAACAGGCCTTCAAGCCATCCATGAGTTAGGGATGTCCACTCAAGTATCTGTAGACTTTCCCCAGCCGACTGGGAAATGAAAACTGTTCCAAAGGCCACACAGGTGGCTGAAGCAGGTGCAGTGGAGATGTCAAAGATGCCACGGCCACCTACTGCATCCCAGGTCATCCTCAGCATCTGGACTTTGTCCTGCCCCTGGACTTGAGTGACTGAGGAAGAGAAAGAGGCTGGCGACTTTATGCATCTCCACATCTCTTTTTTTTTTTGTTTAGGTTTTTTGGCAAGGCAAATGGGGTTAAGTGGCTTGCCCAAGGCCACACAGCCAGGTAATTATTAAGTGTCTAAGACAGGATTTGAACCCAGGTACTCCTGACTCCAAGGCCGGTGGTTTATCTACTATGCCACCTAGCCACCCCTCCACATCTCTTAAAACCAAATTTACGCACAAGGCAGGACATCATCGTAATGTCATTGATCATTTCAAAAATAAAGGACAAACAACAACTGGGAGTCAGCCTATATTAATTATAAGATCACTGATCTAGGAGAACATTTAATCAATCTCCTCACTTTACTGAGAAATGATTTGTCCAAGGTCACCCATGGGAGGGCTGAAAAACAAATTCTGGTCATCTTATTTTTTCTTTCCACTATACTATCTCCACAAACAGTCCAAGTGAATAGCTCTTTCTGTACTTTGCTCCCTTTCACACTCTCAATTCTTTGCCTCTATTTCTCTTCCCTGCTCTTCTCCTACTGCCTACCCAGTTTCTCTGCTTATCCCGACCTAAGCAAGTTACTAGTTAGGAGAGCTACTTCATTTAATTTAGTGAGAGTTTACAACAAGTTTTCTGAGAATTTCTTATTTCCTTTTATTAAATTTTATTATTTGGGGCTCAAGACTGTTTCTCCTGAAAATCTGGCTTCCTAAAGCATATCTCCTGTTAACAGTAATCTCACCTGGCTAAAACTCTGACTCATGAAATAACAGTAAGAAGGGAAGACTTTTTTTTTGGTTTTTACAAGTCTGAGTGGGGTTAAGTGACTTGCCCAAGGTCACCCAGTTAGGTAATTATTAAGTGTCTGAGGTCGAATTTGAACTCAGGTCCTCCAGACTTCAGGGCTGGTGCTCTATCCACTGAGCCACCTAGCTGCCCCAGAAGATTTTTTTTTACCATTTCTGAAATAAGAAATGAAGAAGGGAATTTAACATCTATAAAATTTTTAAAACCTTTCAAGAAGAGGGGTTAGTTATTTTATTTGTGGAATTATCTTCCCGATTCCAACCCTATGGTTATCTTTGTGACAACATAAATCTCCCTTGGTTATAATGCTCACTGTGAATTCTTAAAATGTATAGATTTTTGCAAACTCAGCATTTAAATCTGTAATTTAGTTTGTTAATAATTAATATGGCCAAATTCGTTTAACTTAATGACATTTGAGGAAGCAAAAGTTTGTAATTCTGACTAGGCCTATGTGACCTTTATGCCCCTAAGATGCCATAAACATTACATATCAAAAATGATTTCTATCTGACATTAATTTTCCTCTATAAAATCTTTGCCCAAACACTATTTTGATTCAGTATTATTTTTCTGAGCCTTGAACTTATGCTTAAGCACAAAAAAAGCCTAGGTTTTTACCACTGGAATTTTTGCATTGTGATAAGTTATCTGAAAGACATTATTATACCTATAACATAAAACTCAGAGGGAAATATTTTCCCCATAATACCATACTAAAGAAAACAATGGCATTAGTCACCAAGTAATAACTATCCAAACTAAGTGAATGTCACAATGCTTCTTTTATTTATTTGTTCATTCATCTATTTATTTATTTATTTAGCCATTTGTTTATTTGCTTGTTTATTCATTCACTCATTCACTCATTCATTCATGGCAATGGGGTTAAGTGACTTGGCCAAAGTCCCACAGTGAGGCAATTACTGTCTGACGCCACATTTGAACTCAGGTCCTCCTGACTTCAGGGCTGATGTTCTATCCATTGTGCCACTTAACTACCACCATAATGTTTCTTTCAAGAAAGGATTCAAAAATTGATTTAGAATGCTATTTTCTACTGAGGAATTTTTATTATGAATTTATTTCAAAACACTACAGTCACTTCTATGTTGTTATTTATGTCATGTCCAACTCTTCAGGAATATACTTGGTGTCTTCTTGACAGAGACACTGGGGTGTCTTAGCTATTAAGTGTCTGAGGCTGAATTTGAACTCAGGTCTGGTGCTCTATCCACTGAACCACCTAGCTATCCTTCATCCATATAATTAACAACCATATCCTATAATGATTTTTAGAAGAGTATTTTGAATGAATGAACAAACCCTTTATTAAATGCTTACAACAGACATAGTCCTGTGCTAAACATGGGGGGATATAAACAGAAGGGTAAGTCAGCCCCTGCCGTCAAGGACCACACATTTGAAGGAGGAAGGATTCAGCTACAAGACAGATGGAAAGGGCCAATGGTCCTGAGGGGGCAGCGGCAAAGCCGATGGGAATGACTTTTCTTTGGTCATTTTCAGGAATAAAATCCTGTCACTTTCTGATACTGCACCACCAACTGTGCAAGGACTTTGGAACAAGAACTTTCTTTTCTGGGTCTTCTGCAAGTGGCTCTTGGTCCCTGGGTCCTAGGAGATGCCTCCATCAGGATCTAAAGAGTGACTGGTCAAACTGGTGGTGGTAGTGGTTTGGCCTGCTTGGCACATACTGCTTCCTTTCTCTCCCTCCGGTGCCCTCCCAGGCTGACTTGCCTGCCCTGTGGGTGGTAGCTTGTTGGCAGCTGATGGAGATCATTGGCCCTTTCTCTGTGAGAAGCAACTACTCATTATCTTCAAAAAATACTAATGATTCGATTATTTTGTTTATAAGAAATATAAAAAGGGAGATTATAGTAAAACATTTCAGATTGTTACAAAGAAACTAAAATATTACACTGCTCAACAACAGATGCAATAATTCTGATCCAATTTGCAATGGTGTTCAAGTTGTCCTGTGACAGTAAATAAATTTCCAATCCTTTCATTTTACAGACAAGGAAACTGAAGGCCAGAGAAATGACTTACTCAAGATACAAATAAGTAAAAAGAGGATCAGGACTTGAATTTAGATGTGCTTTCCAAATCCAATTCTTTTTGCACTATACCAAGTAGCCCCCTTTTAACCACTAACTGCTAATGCTTGAGAAAAGCATTCCATTTCATTTCAGTACAAACCCTAAATATTATTTTTATGTAGGACATGCTTTTCATAATTGGTAATACCATCAACCTCAAAATAGGTATTTTCTGCTGCGCATATTCACATTTATTTCAGGCAGTCCATGACAACTCCCCCTCTTAACAAAAGCCACGAGGATTCTTTAAGTCACCTCATTACCTATATCTAGTCTATTTATTTCACTTTTATGCAAATCATAGGAAAAAACTTAATGAGAAAAAGTTTCCTCAAAAGCTCAAAATGAAGAGTTGAATGTTTTAATTAATACATAATAAACAAACCTATGAAAAAATGCTTCAAACTAAGTAGAAAAGTGCCAATGACATTATCACAGAAGTTTCACCTCAAACTCATTAAACTGGCATGGAAGATAAAAGCCAAAGAGAGTCAAGGTTAAGAGGGTCTACGGGAAGCAGATAATCACTGGCTGTGAAACTGTGAATTCAACCATTTTTAATTTTTCCAAGTGTTCTGGGAACAAGATTATGTGAAAAGTTACTAAAATGGTTACTAAAAACCTTTGGCTTTAAAAAATTTCATGGGGCCGCTAGGTGGCGCAGTGGATAGAGCACCAGCCCTGGAGTCAGGAGTACCTGAGTTCAAATCCGACCTCAGACACTTAATAATTACCTAGCTGTGTGGCCTCGGGCAAGCCACTTAACCCCATTGCCTTGCAAATACTTTAAAAAAAAAAATCACTACTAGATAGATATTCTAAGAAGTCAAAAGACAGAAAGAAAGGTTGCAAAATATTCATCCTAGTGCAATAGTGGTAGCAAACAAATTGGGTCATCCATTGCTTGAGGAGTGAATAAATAAAATGGAGAATATGTAAGGAACAGGGTATTCCTGCATTTTCAATAACAATAAGAGAAATTTAGAGAAACACAAAAATCATAGTGAAGAATAGCAGAATCTGGAGAATAAAATACACAAAACAAAAATGTAAGAACAATTCTAAAGGCACCAGAAAGCAGATTAAATATAGTGACCCAATCTTGATGGTAAAGATTAGATGAGGAAACATGTCCCTTCTTTATCTAAGAGTGAGGGGATGTGGAGTATGGAATGGCACCTAGTCGAATGAAATCCGTGTCGACTTTTTTTTATTAACAGTTTTATATTGTTACAAGGTGGTAGCCCACAGAGAGTGAGGCTCAAGGTACAGGAGCTGCTGAGAGATAGATAGAGAGAGAGAGAGAGAGAGAGAGAGAATATGAATGAGAGATAGTGGAAGAACTGGCCTTGGAATCAGACAGACCTGGGCTCACACCCTTCTTCTGACATCTCCTGGGTGACCCTAGGCAAGTCTCCTAACCTCTCAAGACTCTACATTAGGAAAGGACCTTGGAGCACCAGGCGCTGTGCTAAGTAATGAAGATCCTTACACCAATGAAATCAGAGACAAGTTAAGGTTAGGGTTAGGTAGAATAAGGTAGACTATGGTAGACTCTTAATGATCATAACTTTGAGTTTTCACTAAAGTCATTCAAAGATTTTCAGAGGCAAGTAAAAAAGGATAAATGAGAAAGCCAGGGAGAACTGAAAGAGTAGAAGACCAGCCAGAAAGCCACTGCATAGAGAAGGAACAATGAAAAGGAAGGATTTTTTAAAATCATCATAAAGATGATTGACCAGAAATCAAGGAAGGAGGCACATTGTGGAATGAAAAGCAGGATGGATGTGAGTGGAAGCTCTGCTGTACCACTAAACTGCTTTGCTGTGTGAGTCTGGTCAATTCACTTCCATCTCTGGGCCTGAGTTTCCTCATCTATAAATATAGGCAGCCAGGATGCAAAGTGGATAGAGCAACAGGCCTGAAGTAAAGAAGACCCAAATCTTTAAATCCAGTTAAAATCCAGTCTGAGACACTTCCTATGTGACCCTGGCAATTCTGTTTGTCTTGGTTTTCTCATCCATTAATTGAGATGGAGAAGGTGAAGATCATTCCAGTATCTTTTTAAAGAAACCACAAAAGGCAACATGAAGGGTCAGTCAGGAGTGAACAAGAACAAAAATGAAAGGTATAGATAAAGCTTAACTTTGAGGTCCATTTTAGCTCCTTTTTAAAAAGAATAGCCATGATGACACAAGTTTAAAATTAGGGAAGGATTTGTCAGTGGTGCCAATGATGGAAATAAGGAAGTTAGCATGGGAGACAGTTGTACAATGAAGGTAAATTCAGTTTGAATATTATATTCTGGAAGGAACTGCAGGATACCTTGCATGTCCCACAGGCACAAACAAGAGCCCAGTATTCTAACAAAAGGGCAGAAACTTAAATAAAAAAACAGCATGCAAAAATACATTCTTCCAAAGATCCTCATGTAGTAGTAATAGTTATTATTACAGCAAGTAGTTAAACAGTGCTTTCAGGATGGCAAAGAGCCAGACATATTTATCTCATTTGACAAGTAGAGACCCCAAATTCAGGGATTATTTTAACAAAATTCCTTAAGAAATAGCTTCTAGGGGCAGCTAGGTGGTGCAATGTTTAAAGCACTAGTCCTGGAGTCAGGAGGACCTGAGTTCAAATTCAACTGCAGAAAGCTTAATACTTGCCTAGCTGTATGACCTTGGGCAAGTCACTTAACCCTATCGCCTTAATTTTTTTTTTAAAAATAGCTTCCATAGCAAATATTTTCTATAATTTTTTTTTGCTAGTTTGGGTTCATTCCATTTTTTAGCAGTACAGTTACAGTATGAATTTATACATAAAATTTCTATGAACAAAATGTTATTTAAAATGCTAATCAGTTCAATATTTAAACAAAATATAGAGTGATATTTTAAAAAATAAAACAAAAATTATCCTTTAAATGATTTACTTTGTAAATTCAAATTTTTGAGACATAGGTCTATACTTAATATATTATGTCTTATATGTGTAAACATTTATTTTGCAAACACTATGTTTATGCTCCAAGTCCACTGACTATTTATGGTTCAGGGGCCATAAATACTTTACTTCTAGGATGCCTCATTCAATAGGGAAAGATTCATGCTGTATTTACAGAGAGACCATGAAAGAAGGCATTATGGGCAAAGTGGAAAAAAAGGGGACCAAATAGTAAAAAATGATTTGAGGAAAGAAAAACTTGTCAATAAAGTGAATACAGTTATGCAGTTAAGGGGTCAGAGTGGGATTAGGGAGACTATAACAACCAATTAAGCAGAAAAAAAATAAAATTTAGAAAGAAGTTCAATTGATAAAAATAGAACAGTTTGGTAACTTCACATAATCTCTAATAAAAAGACTTATTGAGTATGGGATTTATTTTTCAAAAACACCAAGAGCATTATGGTAATTACTCCAACAAAAAAAAAGAAAAAACAATTGCCAAAACAACAGCCTCTACCACTTACTGGTCAAATGTTCCTATCCTTTTTTATTTAAAACTCCTTTCCCTGATGTCAAATACTTATCGAAGTGAAGACTTGAAAACAACCACATTTCACAGTGCCATCAATGATGATTTAACTAGAATCTGTAATTTAATGCTAAGCTTTATGATTGGGAAAAAGCTTCCCTGAGGCTTATATATTTCTGAGAGGAGGTATAAGATCACATCCACTCTCTTATCCCTCAGTAATGATTGTCATCCAAAACAATGACTGCATTTCCTAAGTGCAATGTCCTACTCAAACAAAAAGCTTAAACTCATTCCACTACTAAAGGGCTCACCTTTCAGATAAGGAAATAGTGAGAAGCTACAGTAGAAGGGGGGGGGGGGGGGGAGAGGCATAGTCAGTTTTAAGGCCCTAATCCTAACAAAATAGAAATGATACAAAGCTCAGAAAATGTGTCACTCATATCACAGCCGGAACTTTGCAGAAGATGCACTAAGCCCCATTTTTGATTCTCAGCCCCCGACTTCACCTATAGCAGATTGTGCAGAGAACCTGGTTGAGGACTCAGCTCTGCTAAATGATAACAGTATCACTGATGATTCCATGCTACCTTCCCAAGGTATCTGTGTGTGGATATGGCAGAGCACATGAACACTCAAAACTCCTCTCTTGTATCTTGTATTGCAAGGACCCAGGCCGGGTCTGCAGTGTAAGCTTAAGAAATTTCCAAATATTCTAGAGGTGATTTATTAAGAATACTTAAGACAAATAGTCCAAGGCGGGCCTCCAAGTCTAGGAAAAGTCAGGAAATTATGGATTGTTCCTTTTGGTGAAGCAGGCCAAGAAGTTTCGTAAAGCCAAGGAATACAGATGGGACTTAATTTTCTGGTTTTTTTTCCCCTGAGGTCATGTAAGGATCATTAATGTGTCCTGTCCTGTAAAAGCGATTAAAAAACTAAGATGAGTGTGTTAATTAATAAAATTAATTTTTTTCTCTCTCCTTTATTGCTCATGCAAGTCTACATTTTGGGGGGGTATTATGTTGACTGTTAAAAAATATTTTAGTAATGCATAAAAAATCATTTGTACAGAATAAGAATATACTTCAGTCCAATTTTCCAAGTAATTAAAAAAGTGTCAAAAAAAAAACTTATGGCTGAAAACGAAGGGACAAAGGAACAAGAACCAAAGCATCTATTTGGAGCAGTGGAGTCCGGATTTGGAGTCCTCGTGGGTGACCTTAGTTTCCTTTCCGGGGTGGCCCGGGCCGGGGCTGCGGCACTGCCCCTGGGGGTGCCCTGGGGGCCCCCGCCTCAGTTTCTTCTCTCTAAAGAAGGCCAAGTGGGACGTCCAGGAGGGGGAGGGGCGGCCTGCCCCTCCGGCCTCCCCCGGCCGGGTTGGGCTTTAGAATTTAATGTGTTTTAAAAGTGTCCCCGAGCCGGGGCTGGGCCCGGCCGGGCTGCGGGCTGCGACGCGGCCCGTGGCCCCGAGGCTCCCTTCCAGGGGCGCAAAGGCTGCGGAGGAAGGACGGACAGAGACAGACAGACAGAGGGGGGGAAGGGGAAGGAGAAAGGAAAGGCAGAGAGGAGGGAGAAGAAGCAGAAAGTTAAGAAATCAGGGGCGGGGCTGACAGCGCGGCCCGGCCCGGCCTCCCCCGCCGCCGCCCCGGGCGGAGGGCGAGCGTCCCGGCCCCCGGGGCCCGTTCCCTCCGCGGCCTCCGCCCGGGCCCGGCCGGGCCGCGAAGCGAAGGCGGCGGCGGCGGCGAGGACGGGCCCCGGCGGCCTCCGGCCCCGCCAACCGCCGCGGCGCCGGCCCGCCCCCGGCCCCGCGGCTACTCACAGCTGCAGGGCCTCGTAAGCCGCCGCCATCCTGCGCCGCCGCTCCGCGCTCCGCCGCCGCCGCCGCCGCTCCCCTCCGAGGCGGCCGCCGCAGCTCGGCCCCGCCCCCGGCCCGCCCCCGGGCCCCGCCCCCGGCCCGCCCAGCGCAGGCGCCGACGGGCCGCGCACAGGGACAAACTTGGCCGGAAGCTCGGGGCGCGAAGAGCCCGGCGGACGCAACGGAAGGCGGAGGGGGCGGAGGGGGCGGAGCGAGCCGCGCGCGGCGGGGATTGGCTGCGTGGCCGCGGGCCGGCCGGGGGGCGGAGCGTCCGGGGGGCGGCCCGCGGCTGGTTGGAGCGCGACGCGGCGGCGCGCAGCCTGATAAGTGGCCGCTGCCCCGTCGTCTGCAAGCGCAGGGCCAGTGGCGCAATGGATAACGCGTCTGACTACGGATCAGAAGATTCTAGGTTCGACTCCTAGCTGGCTCGGGCGGACACTTTTTTCGCCGTTTATTTTTGGGAGCGCCGAGCGGCCATCCCCGGACCCAGGACGGCAAAGGGAAGCCCCCGCCGCCCTCCCCCGCCCGGCGGCGGCTCGTCCTTCCACCCACCTGTCCGTCCATATATTTACCCATCTTCCATCCTCCATCTATCCTAAATCCATCCATTCATCATTCATCCACCATCCATTTAATCATCCACCCATCCTCCGTCTATCTATCCTCCATCCTCCATTCAATCCATCCATCCATCCACCCTCCAATCCTACAACTGCCCTCAAGGAACTTACATTCATCCATTCATCAATTAACATTTATTAAGCATCTACCATGTGCAAAGAAGAATAAAGGAAACAAAGAAAGAGAAAGGAAGGAAGGAATAAAAGAAAGAAAAGAAAGAATGAAAGAGAAGAAAAAGAAAAAAAAGGTAGAAGAAAGAAAAAAGAGTCTCTGCCCTCAAAGAGCTTACTTTCTACTCCAGGTAATCAATAAATATTTATGAAACACTCACCATGCGCCAACAACTGTTCAAAGCTACAGGAATATAAAAAGAGACAAAAAGCCAGGAGCTTACAGTCTAACGGAGAGACATGTAGACTCTGAACAGGATCAATAGGCACTATTCAACAGAGAAAAAGAATATAGAGGGCCTTAGGTAAAAGAAGGAATTTCATTTGAGACTTCAGGAGCTCAGCGGGTCAGATTATGTCTGGAGTCTTTTTTGAGCCCCAACTCCTAAAAAACCAATGATTTTTATTTGAGAAACTTGGTTCCTCTAAGAGAGTTAGCAAGGCTTTATGACTCTCCCTTATTAAGTAACAAGGTTTTTTTTTCTTTTATATTATTTTTATTTTCCTTCTGTTGTTTGGTGCAGTGGAGGGAAACTTCAGCTTCAGACCGAGGATGGGGAGGGGGAGAGACAGGAGGGGACCTCTTACTTCTTGGCAAATGAAAACGATCAAATGCTCTTTATTGTGCCGTTTAAATTATAAAGATATTAATCACATACTATGCTCAAAGGAACCTCACAAAAATCCTGGGAGGGAGATGCTATTATCCCCACTTTACAACTAGAGAAACCCAAGTAAATGACTTACCCAGAGTTGTGCCTGAGGCTAGATGTGAACTTGAACTCCAGGGCCACTACTCTAACCACTGCACCCCCGGACCCCGCATACCTGCATACTCCACCTTCTATGGGAATGCAAACCTGTCCTTACCTTCCTTAGATTCTAGCTGCAGGCAGAGGGAAGGGAGGGGGCAGACGCAGTGAGCCGCAGCCTGGATACTTTTGCACTGAGGATGGCATTGAATGGTTTGCTTTCCATCCCTCCACTTTGCTCTCCCCTCTCTTCTTTCTTCCCTCCCCTGCTCCTCTTTCTCCTCTCCCAGACTGACCCCTTTGCGCTTCCAGACACTGCTCCTATTCAGTTTGGGGGAGGGGGAGGGCAAAGAGGGCGAGTCCGATCCAGCCTGTCCATGACAGACCCCTCAAACACTTGCCATTCCCCCTCGAGTCTTCTCCAGCTTCCTTCAGTGACTCTTGTGCCACAGGCTCAGGTCTCTTCCCTGCTCTGATTGCCCTCTTTGGGCCATTCTCCGGCTCACCTACCCCTTCCTAAATCTTGGAAGGCAGATCTGAGCCAATTCTCAGGGCAGGTCACAGAGGCACTGCCGCTTCCCTGATCCTGGAAGCCCAGCTCCTCTTAACGCAACCCAAGGTCGCATGCATGTTTTTGGAAACTGGCTCACACTGCTAACTCCTAGGGATCTGTGGTCCACCAAAACCTCCAGGTCCTCCTCTGCCTCCCCCCACCTCCTGTCCCCCATCTTGAACCTGGGAAGGCGATTGGTGCCTCTGGACGTGGATCATTGGACTGTCATTCTTCCCTCTCGCTTGATGATCAGCCAAATCCCATAGCCATCGACTCCACTCAGGTCATACAACCTTACCATCATGTTGTTAAGAAATGACATTTCTATGGAAATATGTTTTGCGTGACATCACATGTACTAGTGATATTATATTGCTCGCTTTCCCAAGGGATGGAGAAGAGGAAAAGAATTTAGAACTTCCCCCTAAAATTTTAAACATTAAAAAACCATTTTTTAAGAATAACTTGCATTTGAATGTGACCAGACTTGTCTCCCTAGGACTGACCCCGACCTCCAAGTACTGAGACAACACCAAGCACCACCTGTCCCCTAGAGGCCTAAAGAGGGCCTGGCTTCATGAATCTGATGATATTCTTCTATTCCCTTTAGCTGGAAAGGTGGGTAACCTAACCCCTAGTGTGGCATGTTGCTTAGCGTGCCAGGAGACCAACCCCAGATCACATTTGCTTTGTTAGTAAAATCCAGAGCGTCCAAATTCATCTCTCCTGGTTCTGTAGTCATGGTTACTGACCCTGGACATGGGGACAAGTGGCTCTCTTCAGGGCTGGTACAGTCACTGCCATTAAACCCTAGCATGGCTCTAAAAGTGGAGAGATTCTGGTGTCTCCGGTGCAATTGTTGAACATCCAACAAAGTCATTACAACACCATGGCCAACCACGATTCCAGGTAGATGATGAAGCAAGCTATCCCCTCCCCACTCCACCACCGATAGAGGCTCAGAAAGACAGATCATTCTTTTTTTGTTCTCTTCTTCTCCTGCCAATAGATGACCATTTTTTAAGCATTTTTTAAAAATAACTCTCTCTTCCAAGTCACTCCCTCTCTCCAGTTCCTCCCCCACCATTGAGAAGGCAAGCAATATGATCCCAACTATACATGTGAAGTCATGCAAAATATATTTCCATATTAGCCATGTTGAAAAGCAATAAGACGTATCTTTTTCAAACAACAACCAATGTGGGAATTTGCTTTATTCTAGGTTACTTCTTACAAGGGATTTTTCTTTTTTTCCCCCTTTTTTTCTAGTGGGGAAGTTGGTGAAAGGTAGAGAGGAGGGATTAAAAGAGGGTTGTTGAGACTTTTCTATTTTTATTATATAGAGATGCTGAAGCAGAAGGTAGATCAGAAAGAAGCAGAGGCAAACACAACCACTTTGACAACCACAGGTTGAATTTACTATATACTTAAAGAAAAATAAGGTATATAATAGAGAGACCTGCAGTTTCATGTATTTTTTTTTGTTCTACTTCTTCTATGGAATTGCCAGTTTTATTTGATGTTTTTCTAAATTAAATTCAGAATAAAAATAAAATTTTAAAAGTTAAAAGTGAGTGTGATTTTAAATTTCATTAAAACAGGCAAAAAAAGGTAGGAAGAGGATAACCCCTTTGTTCTCTGCCCTGATCCAGTATTTTGTTCAGTTTGGAGTGACTTGCTTTAGGGAAGGGGTTAAGAAACTGATGGTTCAGAGAAAAGCACCCAGGATGGGGAAGGGTCTCTGATTTACCCCTTATGTAGGAAGCCTGGGGAAGAGGAGGAGGGGCCACCGTGTTTTCCAGTATCTGTTTGACCCCAGAGGGCAGAACTAGAGAGACACTGGATAGACACTGCAAAGAGACCAGATTGCTTCTGGAATATTCATCATGGTTCTGTCAAGTCCATTTCTTTATCCATTATTTTTACAGATGAAGACCTGAGGCAAACAGGGTGAAGTGATTTACCCAGGGTCACACAGGTAGTAAATGTCCAAGATCAGATCTGAACTCGGGAAAACGAATCTTTCTGACTCTGGGTCTAGCAAAGGACCACCCAGCTGTCACAATAATAACTATCGCAACGTGGAACAATTAGCCCTGGAGGGATGGGCACTCTTCAAGGCCACACTTAATGGTCACTCAATGACCACAATCGGAGGACATTTTTGATCATGCCCAGACCCAACGAGAAGGTCTCCCAAGGTCCTTTTCTGCCATGTGTTCCTTGTGATAAAGGAGAAATGAACCAATTCAAAGTGTATACTGCTGCCAGAGTGAGCACATATACCAGCTACAAGCGATTTTGAATTTAAAACTCCAAGACAAGAAGGCATAGTCTGGAGAAGGAATATGTATAATTTTTTTAAATTCAACTATGAAGCCAAGCATAGCCCATGTCATCCCTGCTGCTGAGGGGGCTGAGGCTGGGGGATCATTTGAGCTCAGTTCTAAAATACTGTAGGACCAACCCCCAAACCCAACTCCCAGTGAGGTGTCCATTCTAGTTTGGTTCACCTTGAGAGTAGGGAGTCAGGGGGAAGGGTGCCCGAGGAGAGACCTGACCTAGGCCAGAAGTTGCAATGGAATGGGGCTGTGAGACCCCTCCAGTTTGGGTAAGATCTACAGACACAATCACCCCAAATCCACATTGGAAAAAGCCCATCTTTACAACTTGACTCCCATGACTTTCCAGCTATCTCTTAGAAGCGGTTGGTCTTATCCTTAGTGTTCCTCTGTGCAGGTCAGTTGGCACTAGGAAATCAGGGAAGAATGCAGATGTCCCTGGGCTTTGGGACAGACTGGAGAGAAGTCCTGAGTCAACTCAAACAGGTATCTCTTCCCTGGTGTCAGACCCCTCTGGTTTCTTCCATGCTCATAGAGAGGGTTCTGAGAATCCTCTTTAGTCAATACAGGCTTCTGTATGAACCCAAAGTTCATGATCAGTTTGGACATGGGAGGATAAAGGGAAAAGATGAGCCCAGGTGCAACTTCATGATTCCCCAAACAGGAGGACTCTTATCAATACCACTTGATTTCCCTTCCCCTTATTGCTAGGAGGTGGCATTTTAAATGTGTCACCCGTCAAATCCAGTATTTAACATAGTGCCTGCCAGAGAGGAGTTAAATGTTTATTGATAAATGGAAAAGAAGAGAAAACCCAACATTTTGTGATATCAATGACTAAGCTTGGACCCCAAAGAAGAGACATAAAAAATGACACCTTCTTCCCTTCTCTCCAGGGGACTATGGGTGTAGAACATTGCAGATAAGGTCAAATTCAGCTGAAATGTTGGAGACAGAAATGACAAACCACTCCAGTATCTTCGTCAAGAAAACCCCAAATGGGGTCACAGAGAATCAGACACAACAGAAATGTCTCAATGACAAAAGCTGAAATGTTGTTTAGTTTTATTTTCCTCCATCTTCCTTTTAAAATTCTTTACTGGAGATGAGTGAAGGAACAAAAGCAGAGGTGATGTAAACACAAAAGACATCAATAAAAATTTAGAAAAACATGTTTTTACAAAGAAAAAAGTATCACCTCCTACATAAGGCTTTCCCTCAGTTATAAGCATTCTCTCTTGAAATTTTTTGTTATAATATATAAAATACATAGTATATATATATATACATTCTATAAATATATGCTATATATTTTATATATAGTATTATGATATTGCAAATAGTATATTCCTGCTTCAAGTTCAAAGCATAAGGGAGGTATTTGATGTATATTGAATTGAAATGAATTGAATTCAATCACAAAAAGAAAAAAAGTCGACAAAGAAAGCCCATCCAATCTCGGTTGAGTTACATTTATTTATTTATTTATTTGGATAACTCAAAATTGAGCCAAGTTTTCCATTGCTCTGGCCCTATTATATCATAAATACTTAACAGGTTTCTTTTTTGTAAAAAAGGATAGTATCCATCCACCCCTAGCTGAGATTAGTTATGTCATCAGATGGACTAACAAGCTTTAATTTTTTTTTTCAGAACTGAAATGTTCTAGAAACAAACAAACAAAATGAGTACCATTCAGTATTGTAGGCCCTGGCCAGCTTGTTTCAAGCTGCTGGGGTTTGAAAAGTGTGAGCATATGTACAGAAAGCAGACCTGCTGCATCAAGAATGCTGATTAATTTAAAGGAAGGAACAACAATTTCAGGATTAAGATACAAAATAAAACAAAAACCTTTTTCCCATTCCTTCACTAAAGCAAACATCAGGGTGATGGAGAATCCTACCCAAGGGCAGTAGAGTAAAAGGGGCATCTGACTTTGAATGAGAAGACTTGATATCCAATTACTAACTGCAAGAGATGGAGGAAACATCAAAAAATCTTTCTGAGCCTCAGCTTTCCCATCTGTAAAATGGAAATGATACTAAGTCACCCACTTCCCAGGATTGTTGTAAGGATCAATGAGATGGGAAGGGATATATTTGTAGAAATGTTCAGCTGTCCCAAGAATGTCTTCCTAATGAATCAAATATTTTTCTTCCCTACAAAGGCAGGCTCAGAGTTTGAAATATTAAAACATGACCAGAGCTTGGAGCTTCCTGAACATGATTGTGGTCTTTGAGTGATCCCACTCAGCATCTGTAGGTGGAGGTATTGGGGTGCTTCACCCCCTTGTGGGTCTTGGCCATCATCTCAGAAAAAGGGAGGGAGTAACAAGGAAAGGGTCATTGCTAGTGTGAGAATTTGAAGGTTTATAAGCTGACTCATTAGAGACCTATGCTCTGGGGAGAGTGAATGTGGAATTGGTGGGAGATCCCTTTCAAACTGTTCAAGTTCAAGAAACTCTGTTTCTATGAGAACACGGAGCCCCCAGATGGGTCTGCCTAAGTCCCTTACAAAAAGCATTTTTCTGCAGGATGGGACAATAGAAAAACAGTAACAAGAGTTAGTACTTTCAGAATCTACACTTCACACTAGTTATTAAATTTAAAATAGTTTGGATCATGCTATATTAAAAAAATAAAAGATAAACATGGAGGAAAATATTTCCCCTCACAGTTTTTCATACTCAGTACAATAATTCTTTCCCCCAATTCTGCCAAGTTCAGGCTCAGAAAATTAGAATAAGATGTCAAAGACACAGCATCTCAACTGAGATAATATATATAAAGAGCTTAGTGTTAATGCCCAACCACTTAATGAAAGTTTGCCCTTGCTTTTCCTTCATTATCTTTTTTTTTAACAAAAGATTTCATTCAAGTGTGACTTCAGATGTTCTAGAATAACCTTGGATTTCACAGGTGGCACTTTGGAATTTGGTCCTGCCCAAGGAAAGGAGGAAAATAAAGGACCTTTGGTTAAGGACGAGGCTCCATTGGGACCATCAGTCTGGTCAAGTTCTGCTGTGTTGCCCTTTCTAAGGTACCATGAGATTTCAGGTGTCCATTCTATGTGGACCCATTTGAGGATGAAAGAAACACAAAGTTACATTCAAAAGACCACTGTGTTTTCCCAGTTACACTAGTAATGATCCACGGTTTGTCTAGGTTCTAACATCCCTGCTAATTTCAATTTTTATTTCCTTCATACTAAAACATCCAGAAGACTAGCCAGTAATGGAACAGAAGAGAAGGTGAAATGTTATCATTTAAAATGCAAGATGATGGGGAAGCAATGATCTGGAAGGACGAGGTTTCAAAATTTAGATGCTAGCAAGATTGCATGTAATAAAAAATGTTAGTCAACATCAGAGAGTAGGATTCTGCTTCAGTAAGCTACAATTTAATGAATTTCATTAAGAGAATTGATTTGACTCGAACCATCTGTCTCATTTTTAAATGCATCAAGCTAAAAAATAAGCAGCCTGAGAGGAGACAAGAAACTCTAAGTCAAGTAAACAAAGAAGGTTAGTTTCCTAAAGTGAAGAAGCTGGGATTAACAAGGTCCATGTAATTGAAGTGGAAAGCACAGGTATGAATGAGGGTATGAGTGAAACCATTAAAATTCATTCACTTTAAAAAATACATACACTGACCATGAAGTCACAGACCAGAGGATCAGAGACTTAAAACTGGGAGGGACCTTAAGGGGTCTGCAGCCTGACAACCTCATCGTACAGGTGATGAAACCAAGATCCAGAGAAATAGTGATTTGTCCAAAGCCACAGAGATGGCCAGTGGCAGTCTTTTTTTATTTGCTACATATAAACATGTTTTGTGTGAGCATGTACACACTTATGAGTATAAATTCACACACATGCACCTCACCATACATGTATCTATGGCAGCTACACACTACATGTGTGTACATACATGCAGCCCTGTGAGCATACAACACGTGTGTGCATGTGTGTAAATGTCATGGGTATGCATGTTTTATTGGGACAGGCAATGACGAGTGGAAAAAAACTACTGGACCCAAGAAAATCTATACCTGCCCTAGAACTTATATAGTCTTTGAGAGTTGTCTTAGGGTCTTTGATTCTAGTGAGAATGATGGTGAAAGGACAAAGAGGTGGTGGGGAAGGGAGAAATAAATCAGAAGGGGAAGCAGGGAGAATGGAAGGAAAGAGTGAAGAAAAAAAGGATCAGTGAGGCATTTTTTTTTAAATGCAGAGAAGAGACAGGAAAATAGACAGCTAAGAAGCACAGACAAGCAGGATGCTCTGGAGAGTATTCGGCTGAAGGGGCCATACTGCCTATTTTCAGAACTTTGAAAACAGCCCTGAATACTGATCATCAAGACTGCTTTAGAGAGTGTAGAGGGGAGGGAGAGAATTCCCACTAGGTCCAGCACCAAAAGCAGAGTTCTTCACCATGTCATACAAGGGTGCTCCCTCATACCTGGGGGACCCCGAGGAAGCTCCCTCCCAGAGGCTTTCCTCTAAATCCTCCCCATGTACTCAAGAGACCAGCTAGCATTGGAACCAGGAACTACAGACAGGGAACAGAAAGACACTCTGCCCTTCTGCGAATCACCAGCATTTAACCTAGGACCTTGGATATAGTGAGTGCTTATTAAGTGCGTATTGCTGACTATCTGACTCTCCCTTTTGTCTACTGAGTTAATCTTTAATTTTAAAAAATCACTTGTCTTAAGTGAATAATTACCTACTCAAGGACAAATTCTTTTTCTTTTTGACCACTGCCCTGAGTCAGCTACACAGACTCCATTCTGATCAGAAGAGAAACAAAAACCTTCTGGCTAATCTGCAGAGTCAGTGTTCCTGGGCAAGAACAGAGTTTACAGGGCTCGTCCATGAGTTTTCCAGTTGCCAGGGATCCAGGGTTCATAAGAATTGAGTTGAATGGCCCTGGAGAGGAGAGGGATGACACAAATCCCCTCCTCTGGCTATTTGGTGGTGCCATTGAAACCAACCAACCCTGAATCTGCATCCAGAGCTGTATGTGTATCTGTTGGCCCCTCAGAACAAACTCCTTGAGGGAAGGTACTGATTTTACTTTTCCTTTTTAGCTTCCCTCCAGTGCGTAGCATACCTCTTCATCAACTTGTTGACTGAGTGGGCTCAAATTCTAGGGTTGCCCCTTATTCCATATGTGACTTTGGACAGGTCACATCACATTTATGGGCCTCAGTTTCTTCACCTGTAGAATGGGGGTATTGACTAGGTGAACCATCAATTAATCTAAGGTTTACAAGACCAGAAGCTAGGGTAGGGTGGGGGTGGGGACTGAGGAAGGAAAATGAAAAACAGACCAGGCCAGCCTGAATAAAATACAGCTATGGAAAGTGAATTTTGCTAAAAATGTAAAGCACAATTCATCAGGGTACAAATTCTGGAACACATCTGCTACCTTCCATCACAAGTCTGGGAAGTGTGATAAAGATCAGGGAAGGTTTTATAGGCAGATCAATATTTTGGGACACCAGAGCTTTGCATTTTTAATTCTACAGAACTATGTGAACTAGACCCCAATCCTCCTGAAACATCCTTAATTTTTCCAGTACCCCCGACCCCCCAGCCCTGTTTGTGCTAGAGTCTAAGATCGATTATATGTCCTTAAAATTTCAGGACATCTTTTTCCTACTTGGCAGCATCTGAGAATTGAATAGCTTATGACCAGCATTGGTTACTCACCACAAGTTGGACCCCCCCCCAAAAAAAATTAAAGACATTTTCATAGTTTTTTTTTTCCTGTTCCTTCCATGGTCCTGAAGGGTGGCTCCATTCTACTGTAGAGTAAATGTTATCGAAATTTTACTGACATCTAGCTGTTTTCTTAGGTTGTGCTGCTCTTTTGGAAATGTAATTGAAATATAAAATATCATATATCTGAATTTAAATCTGACACAAATTTTCATCTCTGTAAGAGTTAAATTGCCAATGATTTCAAACTGACTTGGCCTATGCAAGAAAAGGCATCATTTTGTTAGCAGATATGATAAAATGTAAACAAAGAATTTGGAGGACCAAAGCAGAGGCACTGGTGTAGGCATTTATATTTAAATCTGGTTAGGCTATATTAGGAAAATATTGTAGTTTTTGAGGATCCATCCATAGTCTAAGGAAGCAGTTATATAAAAAGTTGATTCCTTATGTTGGGTTTTTCAAAGCTAAAAGCTTAGAGTTAGAACTGGAGGGGACTTTGGGAGTCATCAAAATCAACTCTTATTTTACTGATGAGGAAACTGAGGCAGGTGTTGGCCAACTGACTGGATCCAAGCCATGGATCACATAGCTAGTGAGTGATTGAGGAGCAAGTGTACAACTCAATCCACAAAATGATGGTACCTTTATCAGAGCAAATGGTTTCATGTTTGAAGTAACTTTGATTTAAATATCTTTTCTCCAAGAAGATGGAGGGAGCATGTTCTTCAGCAAAATGTTTTTCTAGAAAGGATCTTCTTTATATACATTCAGGTTTTAGCTCTGAGTTTGCTCCAGAACCCTGTGTAAGCCCAACTGTAAAATGGCAGCCAAGCTAAAGAAAAACTGGTCCATGTGTTCACAAAACACCTTACCATCCTCCTGCCAATATCCACTTCTATAAGAGCCTTGGAGTTCCAGCATTTAGTCCTATAGACATGGCATGAGCTGAATGGTGCCTATACCAAGCTCTTCTTTCATACGATTTGGTAGGAAAATTCTCAAGATAGAAAGAAGAAAGGTTCTACCCTATGGATCCCCAGCCTCTTGGGAAGATGAGGGAGGGGAGGAGTTAAGGAAAAGAGAGATCTGAAGAGATTTAGCCAAATGTAAGAAAAACATTCATCAAAGCATTTACTATAATTGTGATAGGTTTGGTGCAGTAAAACCAATGAGAGACCATCATGGCATTGTGGATAGATAACGAAGACCTGGGTTCAATGATGCCCAGATATATCCTGATTGTCTGAACCTGAGCAAGTCATTTAAAGTCTAAGTGCCCTAGGAAACTCTCTAAGACTATAAGAGATGTAGCAGGGGCAGAGCTATACTGGTAAAGGATGTTCTTTACCAGATACTCCCAAAACATGGGTCCAGACCAAAAAAAAAAAACAATTCCAAGCACAAAATATTTCTGTGAGCACTTTCTTTGGCATCATATAAAAACCTGGCTTTAGTTTACACTTTTGGCAAATCCTTCCTATGTTACCAGCAAAATTGTCACCAATGTCACCTATGTCACCAATGAAAATGTCACCTGGGTCACCAATGTTACCTATGTCACCAATGAAAATATAGGGGCTAACTTTATAACAACCACCATTTTCCAAGATTGCTAAAGAAGACCTAAAATCTCATTTCTGGTACAAAAGTAAGATCTGAAGGGTGGTTATTTTCCTAAGGAAAAAGAAAGACAGTGAAGGTCTTTATCAACCTGTTGGTATCCTGAGTGAGGAATGGGGGGGGGTGACCTTAAAATGGGCTCAATATGAATCACTTAGAAGAATGCACAGCAGCCTCAGCAGGTAGGTCTCAGGGTGGCTAATTGTGCTTTTCATGATCAAATCTCCCTGGGCCTTTTTAATGATGCATTTTCCCAAGTAATCTGAAGATCTCCTGAGTGTGGAGGAAGGCACTTGGAAGATAAATGTACCAGAATGAATAATGTTTCACTTTCCTGGCCAAGGGAAAACAAAACACCACACACACACACACACACACACACACACACACACACACACACACGTGCGTGCATCCTTTTCCTTTATCATCCTCCCACCTCCCCCAAACCCAAACACACCCAAGTGTCTGAAACCCAAAATTATGATTCGCTGATTAGACACTCCCTGCTGCTGATGCAGGGAAACGGCACCAAAACTGGCTCTGTCCAAGGTGGACTAATAGGGATGCTGATGGGTAGTCCCCAAGGTGGCCCCTTTCTCAATGTGCTTCAGATGGCAGGCGTGACAAAGCAAGTGATCTTCCAGAGGGTAGCACCGGTGGCCATCTTCATCATTAAGTTCCATTCCACAATCCTAAAGAGTCAAGATGTCCAATTTAGTTGGAGAGTGGGACAGACTAAAAACTATTGATTTGCCCTCCATACCTTCCTAACCTGGGAGGTCTGGTGGGAGAACCAAGGCAAAGACAAAGCACGATTTTAAAAAACTTCACAAAAGCAAATGGAACAGGATCCAGAAGGAAATAGATAAGCAGGACATATGAGATTGATTATATCCTTAAAATAATCAAAGCAAGTTAATTCTCCTTCTTTGTATATGGGTATGTTCCCTTTTTCGCATGTTTACTAAATTTTTACATGTTTACTAAATGTTTACTAAATTCAGAATGAAAAAAAATTTAAAAGGAAAGAAAGAAGAGAGAGAGAGGGGAGAAAGGACAAAAAAGAAAAGGGGAGGGAGGGACAGAAGGAAGGAATGAAAGAAAGGAAAGGAAAAGAGAGAAAGAAAGGAAGGGAGGAGAAAATGAGAGAAAGAATGTTCCTACAGACTTCCTACAGAACTTCTAGCTTCTTGACTGGCTAGTCAATCTCTTTTCTTTACACATATAATTACTAAAAAGCTAAGATTTATATAGCACTTTGAGATTTGCAAATCACTTCACATATATTATCCCTTTGGATCCTGATAACACTCTGTGAGATGGTGTTGCTATTATCTCCATTTTACAGATGAGCAAACTGAGGCAAAGAGAGTAAATCACCCAAGATTATACATCTAGTAAATATAGGAGGCAGGATTTGAGCTCGGGTCTTCCCAACTCCTCATTCAGAACTCTATCTACTATCCTACCTAAATGACTGTTCCTCCTGAAAAAAGCCATTGCCAAACTATTTCCCCAGAAAACCAGAAGCACCACTGCTGCTTTTGGGAGCAGGGTCAAGATAAATGATAATACTTAGTAGGTCAGCGACTGAATCTGGCCATTTCTAATTCTGCAGTTGGCCTTTGCAAAATGCCTTCCTCCAGCTGGGAAGGGTGATCACTGAAGGGCTGTTACTCTTGGGAAGGGCCCACCTAGACTATCAAAATCATGCCTGGGATAGTCAGGGGAGGGCAGTGATCAGGGTCTGGAAATAGGAATCAGGGAAAGGGAAGTTCAAAATCCCACACATGATACCTTGATTATTTCTGTCACTATGGAAAAGTCATTTAATCTCTCTTCAGGTTTCACACCTACAAAATGGGAATCACAGCTGCCAAAGTTTCAGTTTTCACATCTATAAAATGGGAATAACATTGGCCAAAGCTTCAGCTTTCACAATCACAAAATGAGGACAATATCTCCCAAGCTTTGATTTTCACATCTATAAAATGGAAATAAAACTTGCAAATACCCATCTCACAGGGTAGTTGTGAAACTCTATTAAGGTAATATATGCAAACACTCTATGGACCTTAAAATGATCTAGGAATTTCAGTCACTGTTACTTTCATCAGTGAGTTCTGGGTAACAGAGAGGCTTTAAAGCATTTTAATGACCAGCTGAACATCCTCAGCATTAGGCACTGGGTGGGGAACCATCTGGTTGTTTGCATTTTATTTTCTTTTGTTGATCCCAAGATTGTGCAGTTAGATCCGACCTGCCAGTCAGGAGAATACACAGCCTGCAGGGTTGAGAGGATTGTGGTTCTCCATATTACTCAGGCTTTCACAATCATCTCCCTTAGAAATCGGATCCTAAACCTGTGGCTCAGCCAGCACAGCATGGTAACACCTGTACAGCCAGCCCTGGTCCTGGTGTCCACAACAAGGGGACTGTTAGAGCTCAGGTGTGCTAAGAATAATGGCGAATTTCAGATATGTGAGCTGGCAGAGGAAACCAAACCACTCCTAATAGCAAACATTCAATCCTCTGTTCTGTTTCCTGCTGGCTATGCTATGTAGAATTTGTTAATTCAGGGGGGTAGGGATGTGAAGGAGGGGGTGGACTTTTTTCTCCCCCTTTCAGGTTCCCTAACCCTCCCCCAAAATGACTGGTCTACCTCACAGTGATAACATTCCACGTGGTAATCTTTATCCATTGATACAACACGGATGGTTTCATCAGAGCCCTGCACCAGAAAGAAAAGGAACATCAGAGGCAGGAAGAACATCAGAGCAGAGGTGCTCATGGACTGTGTAAGGTACCATAGCAGGACAAAGGAGGCATTTTTCCTCCTGGGAGGAATCCTGGACTCACAATAGAAAATATAGATTGTGAACATACTTATGAGAGAAAAAAATACATTACTTTCTCTTGAAGACTAGAGGGGAGGGGAGGAAGCATGGCCTTGTTCCCAAACTGGTGTAAAGAGTCTAGGGTGGGAGAGAAAAGATAGGAGGAAAAAGGACCCTGTGTTCAAGCTTCTTGGGTGGACAAACATATTTATCTGTGGGGTTTTTTTTGCAAGGTAATGGGGTTAAGTGACTTGCCCAAGGTCACACAGCTAGGTAATTATTGAGTGTCTGAGACCAAATTTGAACTCAGGTCCTCCTGACTCCAGGGCCAGTGCTCTATTCGCTGTGCCACCTAGCTGCCCCTAACCATTATATTTATCGCAGAGATAGTTTCTATTAGTTTAAGAAGGAGAATAATCATGTTTGTCCTTCATTTTCAAAAAAGACCACAACATCAGGGAGGTGATGCCATGACAAGCAAGTGAATTGGACTGTGCTAAGTCAACAGCCTCACTTTCTCCTCCAGAGCCATGTGGGTTCAGTGGCCAGATATGAATCAGGACGCCTGGAGATGGCCCTGGATAGGAAGCAATCAGGGTTAAGTAACTTGCCCACAGTCACCCAGCTAGTAAGTGTCAGAAGCTGGATGACTAACTCCCATTCTCCTGATTCCAAGGCCAGTGCTCTATCCACTGTGCCAGGAGAGATGATGAGAAGACTGAGAGTAAAGAAGTAGTTGAGCCTTATGGAAATCTTCACATCTAGGAAGTCCTTCAATTGAAGGCTGGAAAATGGACTATATTTATCTCTTCCTAAAGGTGTTGTTGGGTCATTTCAGCCATGTCTAAGTCTTTGTGACCTCTTTAGGAATTTTCTTGGCAAAGACCCTAGAGTGGTTGGCCATTTCCTTCTGTAGCTCATTTTACAGAAGAGGAAATTGAGGCAAATAGGGGTGAAGTGACATGTCCAGGCTGTATCTGAACTCAGGTCTTTCTGACCATAGGACTTGGCACTCTATTCACTTTACCACCTAGCTGCTATTCTTCCTGAAAGTATCTTACCTCAGACGGAAGAATAGGAAGTCCACACGCTGCACACTTGGGCGCCAACACTCTACAAATACAAGATGCGGAACACTTGTAACAGCAGACAAAGAACAAAGGGTGAGGCCTTTTTCCAGGTAAAAGCCTCGAAATCTTCTTAAAACCTGCCCAAATGAACAGCACACACACACACACACACACACACACACACACACACACAGACACACCTTCTGACCTATAGATAAAAATCTGTCCCTCTTTCACCATCTCTCTCTTGCTCTTAGATTACCTTAGGACTACTCTACAATTGTCTAACCTGCCTATGCAACTAGAAATTCCTCACTGTTGTCTTTTGTTTGCATAAAACGGGGCTGCCCTCTTGGTACAAGTCAATGCATGAACAGTTTGCCTGTTTAGGAGTGAAGAGTGAAGATCTCGTCAACATGGGTCCTTCCTCTACTTGAGAGAGACTGAAACTTCTTATTGTCCAAATTGTCCAGGAACTCCACCAAATAGGGCTTACCCACTGAGGTACAATTCTTTCTCTAGAGGGTCCATGCCTTCAGTTTGGGCCCATCAGAGTTTTCTTTGTGAACACTGGCTGCTCTTTGTTCTAGATAAATGAGTAACCTCACTTCTCTTCTGGTTAGATAGCTCTCAGGTGACATCCTTTATAGGAATTGCACAATTCTTTGCTAGCAATGTGGGCAAAAAACTAAACTACACACCATGCTCAGTGGAAGTTTGCTTAAGACCTGGCCAGAAGGTCAGACCATTAATCACAAAAATCTGAAGAGTTGGAAGAGACCTCAGTGGCTAGCTAATCCAACCCAGACCTCAAATCAACCAATCAAAAGGAATTACCACTATAACATGCAATAAGAGATTCTGCTTAAAGACTTTGACAAGAGGAGAACCTCCATTGCTTCTGGAGGCGGCCTTTCATTGTGTGGAAGACATCAAACATCAGCGCTTTTCCTGGTTTTGCCCTCTGGGGTAAAAAACCCAAGTCCAACCCCTCTGATATGGGATATCTTTTATATATTTGAAGACAACTCTCACAAACTTCACATATGCCTCACATAGAGCTCTTTATACTCTTGCTATATACTCCAAAAGGTTAAACATTTATTCTAAAATTGGCCAATACTGAACATGTATAACCTATATCAAATTACTCAACCTCCTCAATGGAGGAGGTAATAAAAGAATTTGAAACTGAAAAATTAAAAAAAAAATCCAAATGTTTAAAGATACGACAGTGCTTTTTAATTGCAGAGTGCAGTCCAGCTCTCTCTTGGCTGGGACTAACTCCTCTTACCCTTGGAGTTGTTCCCTACTAGTTCCTTACTTGTGGTAATCTCGGACACAGTAGATCTTGTTCTCCGTGTCTACTGTGAAAGGCACCCCATCCAGACACTCATTACAGATCACACAGCGGAAGCAGCCTGGGTGATAGGACTTTCCTAAAGCCTGCAGGATCTAGGAAAAATAAAAGAGAGATAGAGAAAGAGAAAACAATGGGATTTGCAAGGATTAGGGAGAAGGTGAGAAGGAGCAAGAAGAGAAGAGACAGAATAATGAAATAGGATACAACAAGTAGTAATGATCCATGGGAGACCCTGTCTTTATAGTGTCTAATAAAAGCCAGATACACAGGGTTCTATTTTAGCTAACCAATCTCATGTGTATTTTTGCATTTCCAAAGGAACTAGTTGCAAGAGTGGGTGGTTTCCTTCACTTCTGTATTTTTGGCCCTGGGAATGTGTTCAGTCCATAGATCATTGTCTGTTTTTGGCTATCGCTACTCACCATATCCATTATCAAGTGTCCACATACAAAACACCTATCAGCAGATTGTTGGAAACCAGAATACTGCAAGGGAAAAGAAAAATAGAGTTAAATTTACATAAATAAAATAAGTAGTCCATTTGAAAATAGATTTTTGAGTGGTAGTATATAAATGTAATGCAAGTTTATCACTCTGTAAGAAATCATGAGCAGGGAGCAGCTAGGTGGCACAGTAGATCAAGCACCAGCCCTGAAGTCAGGAGTACCTGGGTTCAAATCCGGTCTCAAACACTTAATATTACCTAGCTGTGTGGCCTTGAGAAAAAAGAAATCATGAGCAGGTGGATTTCAGAAAAACCAGGAAATATTGACATGAACTAACACTAAGTGAGGTGAGCAGAACCAGGAGAGTGCTATAAATATTAACAGCAACATTATGCGATGGTACATTTGGCTCTGCTCAGCAAAACAGTGATCAAAGATCTGTGATGGAAAGTGCCACCCTCATCCAAAGAAAGAACAACAGAGTTTGAATGCAAATTGAAGCACACTATTTTTACTTTTAAAATCGTTTTATTTTTTTCTTTCTTGTGGTTTTTCCTTTTGTTCTGATGTCTTTCATAACACGACTAATAAGGAGATATGTTTGACATGACTGTACATGTACAGTCTATATCATGATTGACTGGGGAAAGGGGAGTTGGAAGGAGAAAAATCTAGAACTCAAAATCTTACAAAAAAAATTTTGAAAACTATCTTTATATGTAATTAAAAAAAAAGAAAAGAAAATGGATGTTTGACTCTGTGAAGGAAGTCTGCCTTCATAAAATGTGCAACAGAACTACGTTTAAATTTAACAATACTATCTAGAGATGTTATGGCATAAGATAGCCAGTTTTGGGGTCATGAAAATGTGAGTTCAAATCTCACCCATGCCATATACTTATCATATATTATTAGCATTTTGAATGTACATCTGTGCCAATGGATAATCATGGCATTTCTAATGGGGTCTAAGACAAGCCACTGGGTAACTCTGAGCGAGTCATGATGTCTGAAGACTACTAGTCCCAGAGGTCAAAGAGTAGGTACTGACCTACACTGGTAAAGAGTTTTCTCACTTGGGACTTCTAATGAAATCACAAGACCAGTGAAAAGAAAGAAACAAAAATGCATTCATAGATAATATTTTTTAAAGTTTGACAGTTGTTTTATATTCATGATTTCATTGGATATATATCCCAAGAAGTTGATACCACTGGCATTATTATACAACAGATGGGGAAACTGAGGCTTAGAGAGTTTTTAATGACTTGTCCATAGTCATACAGTTAATAAGTATTAAAGCTAAGATTCGAACCCATCTGCCTGGTCCCAAGTCCAGCATTCTTTCCATTATACCTCACCACCTCTCAGACTTACAATTTCCTTTGTAATAAAGAAGCTTACTCATTATATCTTGTCCATCTTGGGAAAAAAAGTTATACTAATTTTACTAAACTCTAATGGAAAAGGGAATTATTTTTCTGAAGAGACACCATTTGGGTAATCTCTTGTTGAGCCTAGGTAAGTCAAACCATTGCCAACACAGTTCAAGTTTAATAGGAGAAAGGAATATCACAAGATAGTGTTTCCAATCTGCACCTGTTCCAAGGTGTAACACACTCCTTTCTGTTTGGAAAATGGCATCTGAAACAAGTCAAGCTGCTAGCTAAAGGTAATAGGACAAGGAGCATTGCCTAGTGATCTGACATAACAAGCACATTAAAAGTTGCTTTTGCTTTATCCAAACATGAGGAGGACATAGGGATGTGGGTTCTAAACCCAACTCTGTTGGGTGACTCAAGACAATGACAACAGCTGATCCAGGTGAGGTTGACAAAGGCATCTTCATACTTTGTCCCATTTGATCCTTCAACAGCCATACAAGGTAGGCACTATTGGGATCCCCATTTTTCACATGAGCAAACTGAGTCTTAGAAAAAGTGAAAGGAATATATCCATATTTACACAGCTAATCAATGCTGGGCATGGGACTCAGCAAGTCAGGAAGTTAGGCTAGATGATGTCTAAAGATCCTTCTGATTCTTCATTTAAATTAGGGGTTTCTAGCTTTGACAAATTATTTCATGCAGAAGGAAAAGTTGAAGGGATTTAAAGCTGGAAGTGATCTTAGGTTAGCACCTTCATTTTACAGGTGAGAAAAGAGGCCCAGGATTTGTCAATGTTACTCAATCAGAATTGGAATCTGGATCCTCTGACTTAAAAATCTGATGATTTTTCTAAGTGGTCATTCCTATCATGCAACACATAGTCACTTAAAACAAATTTTAAAAACAAAAACCCTCTATTTTTTTGATATTTAATATTCTTGCAAAATTAAAATTCTAATACTAATTAAAAATAATTGAAATTCTGATATCTCTTTCAGGGAATATGATGCAGAAGAGCAGTTTTATCCTGGAATCCAAGATCCCCTTGCTGGGCTGTGGATCTCATTGACTTCACCCATCTTGTAGCCACCACTTGGAACATTCAGTAGGGGAATTCAACAGAGCTAAAGGGTATTATTGGCTGAAATGACAGAGAAGATGGAGATAATCCAGAGAGGAACTAAGATAAGAGGGGGTCTCATAACCAGGACTGGCTAAAGCTACCAGGAAGGATTAATCTAGGGCAGTGAGGTGAACAGAATACTAGGCCTGCAATCAGGAAGACCTGAGTTCAAATTGAACCCCACATACTTTCTAGTCGTGTGACTCTGGATAGGTCACTGTTCAACTTAGTTTTCTTATCTATAAAGAGGATAATAACAGCCCCCAATCTCCCAGGGTTGTTGGAAGGATTAAATGAGATAATAGTAATAAAGTGCTCAGCATAGGGCTTGTTGTTGTTATCTTTTATTATAAATTATTGTTAATTGTAGTAGTAGTAGTAGTAGTAGTAGTAGTAGTAACAGTAGTAGTGGTGGTGGGGGTAGTGCTAGTAGTAGTAGTAGTGGTGGTGGTGGTAGTGCTAGTAGTAGTAGTAGTGGTGGTGGTGGTAGTGCTAGTAGTAGTAGTAGGTGGTGGTGGTGGTGGTAGATTAGTGATGGTAGTGGTGGTGGTAGTGGTGGTAGTGGTGGTAGTGATAGTAGAAGAGGTGGTAGCGGTAGTATTGGTAGTAGTGATGGTGCCTATGGTAATGGTAATAATTAAGGTGGTGATAGTAGAACTAGTGGAGAAAAAATTTAGAGGGGGACAGGAAAATTGCCTTCATGTATATGAAAGGCTCTCATCCTATCATCTAGGGAAATTACCAGACCCATTTTCTTTGGCCTCCCAGGCCAAACCAAAGGGAGAAGTTGTAGTGGAGAAAATTTCAGCTCAATATAAAAATAAAAAAGTATTCAAAAGGGATTGAGATGCTATGGGAAGTAGTAAGTTTCCCATCACTGGAGGTCATTGATCAAAAGCTAGATAGCCCTTGTTGGAGATCATTGATCTAGAGAAAGAATGGATTATGGCACCCATTTAGTTCAAATCCCTCATTTTAGAGATGAAAAAACTGAAGCCCTTGAGGGAATTATTGTTCAGGTCCAAAATACCCCAGATGAGGTTCTAAACAACACTGACATCCTTTGACTCATCACACAATTCATTTTTGGACATAGAGAGGCAGCTAGGTAATGGACTTGGAATCAGGATAACCTGAGTTTTAATCCTGCCACAGTCATTTCCTCACCACGTGACTCTTACTTTGTCTCTTTGAACCTCAGTTTTCCTCATCTGTAAGATGGGTATAATAATAGCACCCACCTACCTCAAAGGGTTGTTGTAAGACCCAGGAGAGAAAAATCTGTTAAACACTTTGTGAACCTTGGAGTTCTATAGAAATCTTAGCTATCATCATCATCACCTTAGATGTGAAAAAGGTATTCCTGCCTGAGCCTCTGTCACTATGGCTCCTAAGTATTGCCTGGTGGCCACAGAAGAAGGTAATGAGGTCACAGGGGCTCTCTTTGTTTTGTCTTTTCTTCTAACATCCTCTTTCACAGTGTTTCTGTAGGAAAAAGATAAAGGAGAAGTCTTGGGGTGGGGCAGGAGAATTATGAGTCAAGGAATCACTCACCAGGAAGTCTTCTTCACAGAATACTTTGCCATTGACAAAATAAAAGGCTTTCCCCCTCAGCTTCCGACCTAAGGGAAAGACACAGAAGCAGAGGGGAAGAAAAAAAAAACAGGAAGGATAAGTTCAACAAAGAAAACTCAGCAAAAAGAACAAAATCAAATATCCCTCAGACAGATTCAAATACAAATTAAAATTCTTGCAACCTTTGGCACTGTTTTGTAACCAGACAAGAACTGAGGCTTTGAGTAAGGCAGACAAACAATTTGGCACCAAGGTCTAATGACCTTGTCATTCAAACCTTCTAGCATGATATATCATCCTCCCAATACTTCCTGCCTGTCCCTTAAAAAGGAGCTGATGAAATATTTAGCAGCTGTGTGGGCCAAAGGAAGCACTCAGGGATGAAGGAAGCCCAGAAAAACACACATATCCTTTCAAACAGCTGCCGCTGTCTTGCAGTTTCTTATCATCATGTGGTAGAGTAAAAATTTAACACATTTTTCCAAGGAATAATCATTGAGGGAATGTGCTGAATGGGGAAGTCAACTACACAAATTGAATGTTTTTAAATTTGCTTTTCTCATTCCCACATTCTATTTTTTTTTCTTGGAGTTCAATTGTAGAAAATACATACTGTAAAAAAGAGGCTTCCCCTCTTTTAATCTGATGTTAGTTAAGTTTAATTTAATGTATTTTGATGTAAGTTGAAGTAAATTAAGGGGGGAAAGGGTTTAAAGGTGTTCAATTTCTCTGGTGAAAATGGAATGTTACAGTTCACATCCAGCTACTGAAAAATGGCTCATGTAGAAGACAACTCCATAGGAACTTTTATGAAACAGTGGCATCCCCAAATAGCTCTCTAAGGAGTTATGTCAAACACTTATCAACACAAACAGAACAGATGTATAGATAGTTGAGAAATTCAGTTCTGACTCAAGATAAAGGTTTAATTAACTCTCTGTATCTCTGGGCCCAGGATTGTATTCCCTTGCACCCTTTCCAAGACCTTGTTCTATCAATTATCTCTGTCTCCATTTTCAATGACACTGGTTTATACCATTTAGCAGTTTCTTACTAATTTTTCCTCCTAAAGACCACTGGAGTTTCATGCAGGACTCCAACTTGATGAAATAGTAGGCTTAGAGATGAAAGGGAGCATTAGAGGCAATTTTATCCAACATTCTCATTTTTTTTTAACCAATGAGAAAAACCAAATAGTTGTCTTAAGTTAGAGTGAGAACCTTAAAGCAAGTGTATTTAAGAAGCTTGGAACAGAGATTCTCTACTGAAACACAACCTTTCTCAGATTCTGAACCAAATTCAAGCTTGTATTTTTTTTTTTTGGTTCCTTGGTTCAACATCAGCTTAGGTTGTTGGGTTGTATCCTGGTTAGTTGGATTGCGGTTGGGTTAACAATCCAACCAATGATTCCATTGGTTCTATCTTTTAGTGAGGAAAAGAAAATGGGAAATACATTGCTATACATGATTCTAACTTAGGAGATGGCAGCTCACTCAAAAAAGAAAAGTTGTTTGGAATTGTTCAACTTTTTTTTTTATTTGTAGAGGATCAAAGATAGCATTCTCAGGATCTATGCCTTAAGTTCAAATATGTCAAGAAGTGATCATCGAAAATAAAACAATTGATGATTTACAAAGAAATTAGGTTGAAGAGGAAAAAGGGCCAGAGATATAGATATCAGCATCCTATGTCTCCACAATGTATTCTACACTGGGATCAGAGGAAGGTCACTTGGCCAATGGGTGGATGTGAGTTTCTAGCAAGTAGCTTCATTTGTTAAAAGTAGAGAAAGGAAAAAATCTGGGGAGACTGGTGGCCTCTACTGGGCCAACAAGGGAAGCATTTTGATTAGCAAGAAAATAAAGTGGGAGGTTAGGTGGTGCAGTGGATGGAGCACAGGCCCTGGAGTCAGGAGGACCTGAGTTCAAATCCGACCTCAGACACTTAATAATTGCCTAGCTGTGTGGACCTGGGCAAGCCATTAACCCCATTTGCCTTGCAAAAACATAAACAAAACAGAACAAAAAAAGAAAATAGGTCAGGGAAGTAAGACAAAGTTATAGAGGGTTCCAGAAACATTAGGCTGGATGGATAGGAGATAGTGGTTTGGCTACAATCCCCTTCTCTCAGTCTCCTGTATCCTGTGCTATATATCTATCTTTTCTTCTCTATTTGTAGGTCTTCCCTGCTCCCCTTGACTTACCCTAAGTCCAAATTTCCCCTTTTTTCTTTCTTCCTCTTGACTAGTCATAATTTTTTTAAAAAACTGAAACATACTTTGATGTTTTCCTTCCCTGAATAAAAATCATATGATTCTTTTGATTGACTATATGATTCTATTATGAAATATTATGATTTTTTGTTTCAAATTTATTGATATCTTTATTTTTGTACTCTTTTCTTTTTAAAAACTGAAACATATTTTGATGATTCTTTTGATGATTTTATTATGAAATCTTATATTTTTTGTTTCAAATTTATTATCTTTATTTTTGTGCTCTTTTCCATAGAGTCACCCCCTGTAACAAAGAATAAAAAAGAGAGAAAAAAACCCATTCAGCAAATCTAAAATATACCTCAACTGGGTCTAACATGTGATGATCCACCCCCAGAGGAGGGGAAGAGGACAAACTTTGTCATTATAATTAATACACAGCAGCCTTTGATTTTTGAAAACAATTGAATCAATCATTCTTACTCTCAAAAAAAATGTTGTAAATTGCTTTTTACTTGGATTAATCCTTCATTTACTTATTTTTTCCTATGGGTTGGCCATTGATAGAAAAAAGCGATCTTCACCCTTGATATAAGGCAGAGAATATTTTGCAGATGCAGTGACCAATGGGGAAAGTCAGCCATCTGGACCTCCCTTGAAGATCACTGGAGAATAATCATATCCGAACTTAAAAAAAAAAATCACTTAAAGAAGGTCCGACTTTTTCTCAAGAAGATTGAAAAAGAACATCCGATCTTACAAATCATCTTGTCTTTCTTGCTACTTTTTTTCTTTTATTGATAGATGAGGAAAGTGTGCTCCGAGGTGACTTGTCTGGGATCATATGTTCCAGAGCCTTTTACCAAGATCTCTCCCTCTTCCCTTCTTCTTAACCCCCCTCCCCCATGCTGTCCTCTGTCCTACACCAAGTCATCTAGAGTAAGGAGGGCCCTCAGACACCACTTGGCTCAACCCCTCATTTTACAGGAGAAGAAACCCAGAGAATGCTAAGGTTTTGCCCAAGGGCACCTAGTTAAGAGTCTGGAACACAGTAGTAAGAGACAAGGCCAAGTGTTACAACCAGGGTCACACAAAACAGTGTCTGGGGGCGGCTAGGTGGGGCAATGGATAGAGCACTGGCCTTGGAGTCAGGAGGACCTGAGTTCAAATCCGACCTCAGACACTTAATAATGACCTAGCTGTGTGGCCTTGGGCAAGCCGCTTAACCCCATTGCCTTGAAAAATCTTATAAAAAAAAAACAAAACCAAAAACAAAACTAAGTACCTGCGGCTAAATTTGAACTTCGGTCTTCCTGACTCCAGCCCTGGCGCTCTATCCACCTAGCTTCCCTTAGCTATTATTACTACCATCATTATTACTATCTGTGAATTTTAACCAACAACAAGAACACTGCTAATAAACATAAAAGGAGAGCAAATATCTTGCCCTTGAAAAACAATTCTAAAAACTTAGAAAGGAAAATGATTCTCCTCTTTGTGAGTCAGGCTCTTGAGTCCCATACAGTTCTAGGTCAGTATGCAGAATGTCATTTGTTGGTCTCCTGTTGAGCTCTTTCTACAGAAATAAATTATACATAGCAGAGCCAACTGACCTGTAAATGATAAATGGAAAAAGAGTGAGGACATTTCCAAGAAACATCTTTCTATTGTGAAGATGAACACTAGAGGGTGCAGTGAGACCTGGTTATGGAATGCCTTACCCTGGTGATCTAAGATTGGCTTGGCTTCCAAGTTCATTGTTGAGAATAGGACTGATTTGGGGGGAGGAAAATGGCCCTTCTGACCCACTCACTGTGAGGAGGAGCAGGCCCTGATGAATCTGAAGTGGCAACCTGTTGTTTAATCTGGGTCACATTATCTCTACCCAGCAGGTTGGGCAAATAAATTCCCATGATGTTGGGTCACCCTACAGAGCTTTCTGGGGCCAGAGACATCCTGCATGATGTCACTAGAGGATGGAGGGAGTGGGAGGGGTTCTGCTATCCCCTCTGCCCCAGAAAGATGCCGGAAAGCCCACAGGGTGACTGAAAAGAACACTTGCACGAGGAAAGTCTTTAAAATATTTTTAAATAAACAGACTTCCATCAAGACTAGAAACTAACTAAATTGGGAACAAAGTAAAGACTGACAGATAGCTTTCCATGGGGAGGGGGGAGTAAGATTGGGGGGAAATTGTAAAACCCAAAAACTCAAATAAAATCTTTAATTAAAAAAAAGTCTAGAAACTACACGTGTATATGTGTGGGTACATGCACATGTGTGTTAGTGTATATATTTTCTGGGAAGTGTGACATTGTGGTTTGTGGGTGGGGGTTTTTTTTTGTAGTCCTGGTTAGTAAGTATTTGAGACTGAATTTGAACTCAGACCTTCCTGCCTCTGGGTCTGGTGCTTTAGACACTATAGCAAATAGCAGTCTCAAATGCTGACTCTGCTACTTAACACTTGTCCAACTCTGGGCAAGTCCTAAAGCCTTCCAGGATCTGAGTTTCTTCTTATGGAAAATGAAGGGGTTGGATTAAATACCACCTATGTTCTCATCTAGTGCGAGAGTGGTGTTTTGACAGCTACTATAACTCTGATCAGAAAGAAAGAGGGAAGGGGCTCGCATGCTCAGAGTTCAGGTCCTGGGGCCAGAAGATGTGAGTTCAGATCTGACCTCAGACTAGCTTTGTGTGATCCTGGGCAAGTCATTCTGCTGCTACCTGCCTCAGTTTCCTCATTTGTAAAATGGATTCAGTGGTGTCTAAGTTCTCTTTCTGTGGTATGTGAACAGTATCATCGGTCAATTGAAAAAAAGAAACTTGAATTTTCACTGTGTATAATAAATAATATAATATTAAACTAAGAAATGAATGTGGGCCTTTTTTCCTTTTCCACAACCTTCCCCAAAAGGTCAGTTCACTAACTAGACTACAAATTCGATCTTATTCATCTTTGTATCTCCCTTCATTGTCTACACAGTGGCCTATATTCAATGGGTATCCAGGATTTATGGATTGGTTCATTATTATATCATTCTAGAATACTCTATTACTAGGGAGGCTACAGTTCTATCAGTTCCAAGGAGAAAGCTCTGGTGGTTCTAACACTGATGAATTAGTGGCCTCACTGTGCCTCAGTTTCCTCATTCATTAAAATGAGATAATCCTAATGTCACAGAGTTGTTGCAAAAACTGATAAGATACTATACACAAAATTATTTGTACCACTTAATCAGCTATATAAATGTCTATCATCATTCATAAATTATATACTATATATTCATATAATATAGGAATATTTCATAAATATGTTATATAATAAATAATCTTATGACTTTTTAATGATATATATTTATTATTATTAAGTGGCAGTTTTTAAAAAGCCTAGTGTCTCATTCTAGGAAAGACAATATATTTTCATCAATTCCTTTAAGACTGTATCCTTTGAAAGCAAAGATAAAAGCACAAATGCCAAGTTTGACCCTTATCAAGAATGAAAAGTCACCACCACCTTGAATCTAATCCAGTGTTCATCTCATCTAAATAGGAAACTGTGGGAAAGACACACGGACACTTCCTGCTGAGTCAGCAAGCACTGGACAAAGGCCAAAGGTGAAAAGAAAAAAATCAAATAACAGGTCAGGGAGCAAAAAAAAAAAAAATCACAGGGAAGGGAAAGAATGGGGGCCCAGTGGGGAATGGTTTCTGGCTTTACATTGCCCTCTCTAAGCGACAACATATGCTTTATTTTTTATATTTGATTGTATTTCCCCCAATTTCATGTAAAGACAGTTTTTAACATTCATTTTTGTAAGATTTTGAGTTCCACCTTTTTCTCCTTCCATCCCTTCCCTTCCCCCTTCCCCAAGACAGAGAGTAATTTGCTTTGGAATATGCAGGTACAATCATATCAATTTTAAACCAAGTTCCAAGTATGTTGACACCTTCTGATTGGAAGGCCAAATCTTTGTAGCTAGCACCCTCGCAAGATGTTGAGGCCTGAGGAATCCTCTAGCCCACCCTCAGAGTCACCTCAATTCCACAGGTGCCTCCTATTGGCCAAACACTGAGCTAGAGAGACAAATACAGAGTCTTCCCTCAAAGGGTAGAAGGAGAAGAGAAAATGGAGGCTAAGAGCCTCAAGTGACCTATTCAACCAAAGTCAGCGGTAACCCCAGGATTGGAAGCCCAGTTTCATAATGATAAACTCACTGTATTTTCCATTATAGCAAGTGAACATAATTTGTTTTTTCAAGGTGTGTTTGCTGTTTGCAACTTGAAGGAAACACAGGGCAACAAATTAAAAAGGGAAAGTTCCAAACTTACAGAAAGTTCTAAAACCTAGGGAGGTTTTGTGGTGCAATGAAAAGGATATTGGATCTAAAAGCTAAATAGGATCTAAGTTGTGCCACTTCATCCCTCTGGGGGACTCTGAACCTCAGTCTCTTCCTCTGCAAAGTGATAGGATTGAACTAGGCCTTTGAGGTTCTATCTAGATCTTTTCCCTGAAATATAAGGGAGAAAGGGCCTGATAGCTAACAGTACCCCTCAATACTCCCAGAGGCTTTGCCCTTCCCTAAGAAACCTCAGATTTTTCAAGTCCTCAATAAATAAGACAGAAAAGTTTCTCCTGGGATTCCCCAGTCTGGATCCTCCCCCTAATTAACAACCACAACACCAAGCAATTATATAGCATTTTAAGATTTGCAAAGCTGAGATGCCCTAGGGAATATATGATTTTGAGCTGAAAGGAACATCAGAAAGCCTCCAATGTAAGAGTTATTAACCCACAGCACAAGGTTCATGACTTTTTTTTAAATTGATAATTATAGTCAATATAATTGTAATTGTTTTCCTCTGTAAGAGGAGGCAAGGGAAAGGAGGCAATGGAATGAAGGCAGTGGGGCAGACAACAAATATTTAGAGTATTCAAGGTCAGTTCAGGATTTGGCTATGGCATCACAAGGGTCAAGGGATACATGCCAGAAACTTTTTTAAGAAAACATGGGTTCCCAGAGCCACCCTCATGTGGAACCTTTGGCAGTAGTACGCTGCTAGAGGACTGATAACTAAATCCACTTCCAGAAGACAAGGTGTCTGGAGGGGACATTAGATAGGTTAGCAAAACTGTCCTTGAAAAGCCATGGATGGGGTGAGGTTGGGTATGGAAAATGCAAATGACGGCTTCTTATAGCAGAGGGTCTTGAGAAAGGGGGTTAGATCCCAGGGATGGGAAACAGCTTGAAGTTTCACTTTCACATAAATTACATGAAACCTGATAAGGAATTTCAGGTCCTCTTAAACACCCTTCAAATCACAGGAACCATTTCTATGCCAAAAGGAGAGTAGGGTGTACCAAGGCCTGCGTGAACTGACTTGCGAGGAGAGATTGCAAGAGCAGTTCCACCTTGGAAATCAGCAAATGCTATAAATTGGAGTTTGATTTACTGGTTTGTTGACTGTCTAGACTTAACAAAGTCATAGAGAAAATGTAAATGATGCAGAATAAACAAAAAGTGTGTCAAGCTTTTTGGAGAGTCAGTAGTTAAATATTTATCAGCACATCCCTGAGAGTAGGAAACCAGGCCTAGGGATTCTCTCTGTTTGTTACTGAGGTGATATTTTTGCCAGACTGCCAAAAGGGACCCATAGCCCACAAAGGTTATGAGCCTCACTGCTGTAAAACTCCAATTCAGATCCTTAGCAGGACTAAAAACTCAGGTATTATACCAAGTCTTTCTGTTAGATGCTCCCTTGAAGCCTCACCACCATCACCATCATCCCCTATCATCACCACTACCACCACTATTACCCCCCCATCATCATCATCATCACCACCACCACCACCATCACCATCAATCACCATCATCATCATTCACACTCTTCCTGGTGAAAGGAAATAGGGTATTGTGGCTAGGGAGCTAGCCTTGGAAATGGGAAGCCCCAAGTTCAAATCTTCTCTCTCTTTCTTTCTCTCTCTCTCTCTCTCTCTCTCTCTCAGTCTTTATGAAGATGGACAAGTCATTAAACTTTTGGATACTTTGGGTGAATCTCTGAGACAACAAACCTCTTAAAGAACTGGGAATATCCAATTGGCCCCTTTAAGACTTAAAATGGATTTTGCAGACAGAGGATAAGGGAGTAGAGAAGATGGGGAAAAAAGTGATACTTCTTTTGAGATTCCCCCCCCCCCAATTTAACTGCCTAGATTAAAAAAAATTAAAAGCTCCAGGATTCAGGTTATCCATAATGTCTAATATTGGTTCTGTAGAAGTGATAGTGAAATCCACCTTGTGTCTCTTAGGAGAAGACTGCAGGTATGTTGCTGCAGATGCCTTCAAGTGGAGTTCCCTCGCTCAGTTTGTTTTGTCTTCTTGTTTTTCTTTGTTATAAGAGATAGAGGGTCCTGGAGCAGGGAAGCAGTGAGGATGACTATGGACAGTTTCATAAGAAACAGTTTAAAGCCATGAAAAAAAATTTCAAATTACTATGTGCATTTTTAAAAGGAGCATAAGAAATTAATCATATTTCAATAATAAATGAATGAATATGGATAGTGACTGGACCTGCAATTTCATTTATATAAGGAACTTCCAGAGGAGAAAACTCTTTACCACTGTAAGTTGGCAGGCACCTCTTTGACAATTTTTAGTCTTAGAGAGTTTCTTGTATCAATGAGAGATTAAGTGAAATGCTAAAAGTCACAACCGTTATGTGTCAGTAGCAGGAATCACTTTTTTAGGGCTAGGAAAACTAAACAAACAAATAGATGAAGGAATGAACTTAATTAATTGATGAATATATAAATAGTATTTGATGGATCAATTTCCTCAGCCTCTCAAAGGTGCCATACATCAAGAACCACATTTTAGAGGCTATGAGCACAGGTATCTCTCATGAACATCAGAGGAACGTGTGCAAGGGATTGTTTTGCTTTGTTATGCTTTAGTTACTAGTTCAGTCTTAACTTTCAGTTCTCGTTTTGAAAAAATGCCCTTTTTGTTTGTAAACCACATCAATGCACAGTGGTTTGTGTGTCATCCATGGCAACTTGTCAATTCTGAGTTTAGAAGGCTGGACTAAAGCATAAGGCTCAGGGTATTCTGGGATCCAGAATCTTAACTGACAGGTAACTGAAAAAAAAAACCAAACCTACCCAAACCCTGTCTGGGGTATGGCTTCAAAGTGCAATGACTAAGATTCACTTTCTCCTGACAACCAGAACCACTTTCACTAGTTAGCTCCATATCTAGGGAAGGAGAAGTCATATCTTTATTACTTGAGGACTCCCTGTAACCTCTTATCTGTGAAAGGGAGTTGGACACCTAAAGATTCTTGGATTCTGGCCACAAAGAAAGGCAGAACCAGAGCTCAACATGGATGACATTGTTTTTCCAAGACAATTCAGTCCTGACAGACTGGGGACAACTGTGTTTACTCCTTGTTTTAGAAGGAACAAAAGCAAAACCCAGTATAGACTAGAAGTAGCTCTGTTCACACCGTCTCTTGGCTGGAACTGGAAATACCAAGAAGTCTTGCCTCCCTCCTCTCCACCCATTTTTCCTGTAGCAGGGGATCAGGAGTTGCACGTGGTTTCTATTATCAACATTCCTATTTTACTTCATGAACCTAAGAAGTATAGAATTTGGAGCTGAAAGGACCAGAGTGATAATGTACTCCAATGTCCTCATTTTCTAAATTAAGAATGTGAGGTTCAGATAAATATAAGTGATTTATCTGAGTCAGCTAGAGGGGGTGACATCATGCACAGAGTGCCTTAGATTTAGAATCAAGAAAAGCTGAGTTCAAATCCAGCCTCAGATACTTACTAGCTGTGTGGCCCTGGGCACATAACTTAATCTCTGTCTGTCTCAATTTCCTCAGCTGTAAAATGGGGATCACAGCTGGACTTCCTTCCCAAGTTATGAAGCTCAAATGAGACAAGAATATAGTAACCACTAAATAAATGCTTATTCTTTTCCCTTCCTTTCCCCAAGTTCATACACATAGTAAGTGGGAGGACTGGGATTCCAACCTTGATTTTTCTGACTCCAAATTCAATTTTTTTTCCAACTATCCCATGTTACTCTAGGGCAGAGCTCTATACCTCCTCTCTCAGTTTTTTCCATTGTTCCAACAGCTATTGTTCTGATTGTAGAATCTCAGAAGGTTTTTCTCCCCATGTCAGAATCAACCCTCTGAAATGTTTTCCTAGAGAGGTTCAAATTGCATTTAAAAGCTGTAACTGAGGGGGCAGCTTAGGTGACTCAGTGGATAGAGCAATGGCCCTGGAGTCAGGAGCACCTAAGTTCGAATACAACTTCAGACACTTAATAATTATCTAACTGTGTGACTTTGGGCAAGTCACTTAACCCCATTGCCTTGCAAAAAACAAAAAACAAAAACAAAAGCTGTAACTGAAGACATCTTGAGGTAGCATGGTCTGATAGATAGAGAACCATTCTTGAAAGCAGGGGGATATCAAGTCCAACTGTGTGATCCAAGGCAAAGACAACTTCTGAAGACTCTGAACAACTCCATAAGATTATAAATTGCAGGGGAGATGTCAACTTGTAACAGTGAAAGGAGTTTCTTATCAGGAATTGCAATGAGTCATTGTCATCATAGGTCCAAGTCCTATTCCCTTAATCAAGGCAACCTTTTGGAAAAGGATAGTAAAAAATAACCTTAAAGGAAAGACCATGGCAAGAATGTCATCACAGAGATGGATAAGAACTGGAAAAAATGATGAGCCAATGACCTAATAAGACTGAAGAGTTACTAATGGACCATGTACGTTCTCCTCAGGCATCCACACAACATCAAGACAGTAAAATAAACATACACAGGACAACAGGTGAATCCCATATGTTGAATTTCTGGGAATAAATGAATGGGATTCATTGGGATCTGCCTGTCAGGATGGACCTATTCACATTTATCCTGTCAATGTTGGGTCTATCATAGACACTTATTAAATACTTAGTGATTGATGGGGTCTTTGACTCATTACTGTCAAAGAAGGCTGAAGAATATTTAGTCAGCAAACACTAAATTTCCCAAACAGAATTGAAAAAGAAACCAAAGGACAATTACTCTCCTCTGGTATTTGGGGTGGGGAGTATGCCAGTCAGAAGAAATGGGTGTGAATCTCAGTTTTGCTATTTACTAGCTGTGTTACATTGGAGGCATCCCAACCTCCCTGGCTTTGTTCCCTAATTTGCAAAATGAGGGTTTAGGTCTAGATCAAGATTTCTTAATGTAGAATTTTAAAAATAATCTTTTGATAATTGTATTTCTATTTCTATTTTTTTTTTTTTTAGTTTTTGCAAGGCAATGGGGTTAAGTGACTTGCCCACGGTCACACAGCTAAGTAATTATTAAGTATCTGAGGACGAATTTGAACTCAGGTCCTCCTGACTCCAGGGCCGATGCTCTATCCACTGCACCACCTAGCTGGCCCTTGATAATTATATTTCAATATGATTGATTTCATTTGTAATTCTGTGCATTGTATTTATGTACTTAAAAACATTAATGCATTATTCTGAAAAGGGGCCCATAAACTTCATCAATCACTGTCTGTAGGATCCGTGATCCAAGAAGACCAAGAACTTTTGCTCTAGATGGCTTCCAAGAAACTTTTTTTGACATGCAAAATGCAATTCTTCAAGACCTGTATTTTTTTTTCCTAGAGCTGTTATTATCCTGGACTCCAAAGGGCAAGCAGAAGTCACAAATTCACCAAATTGATCAAAGAAAGTACTATTGTTATTTGAGAAGCTACAAATGCAAATAACCCTGTTGATAATTTCTAATGGGGAAAATATGCAAATGATTTCCCCTCTAAGAATAAACACTCCAAAGACTAACACTTCACTCTGTAGGACAGAGTTTAGACCCATGTAGGGTATGGAGCAATGGAAAATTAGGATTTCTTATTCCGTACTAAACTATGAGAACAATGAAGGCAAAGACCACAGCTCCCAGAACAGTTGGTATCCTGAAAAAAGTAGAGATTTAATATATACTTAATCAAATGAGTGATATTAATCAATAATTTACTTATATTAATGAATACTAGACATTACCTCATATCAGTAATGGATTGAGGCTCAAGGGTCTCCCAATAAAGTACCTTTAAATCTGGGCATAGCTTAGATCCTTAGCCAGTCAATATCATTAATCACAAATTTTAGATCTGGAAGGGAACTGAGAATTTATCTACTCTCACTTGTACCTATTAATTTGTACCATCTCAACAAGTCTCAACTGAACCTCCACTTGAAAATCCCCCCAATGAAAGGGAGACCCCATTATTTCACAGGGTCATCCATTTGGTCAACTCTAATTGTTAGGACATTTTGTCTTACATCAAGGTAAAATCTTTCTCCCCTGCAATTCTACCTAATGTAATTACTCCTAATTCTCCTCTGAGACCACAAATCAAATCCCTAGTCTTCCTCCCCGAGTCTTCCCTTCTCCAGATTACACACTCTCCATTCTTCTAACTGATTCTTATATGACAGAATGTCAACTACTTTAGAGTAGAGATTGTCCCATTTTTAAATAATTGTATAGTCAGTATTTATCAGAGTGCCTGACAAACAGTAGGTACTTAATAAATGCTTGTTGGTTGATTAATTGATATGGAATCATCTTCAGTTGTCTAACCATCCTAGAAGTAACCTAGCTAAATGAAGATTTTTTTAAATGGGACACAATACTCTGGTCTAACCAAGGTAGTGTCAACCAATCAGTCAACAGGCATTTATTAAGCACCTATTGTCTGACAGAGATACTATGCAAGAAAATGATCATCACCATTGTTCTGACCACTTTTCTTTATGAAACCTATAAGAACACGAACTTCCTTGGCTGCCAGGCCATGCCATATCATGATGGCATCTGGGTGGAATGGAATGGAACACAAGGGGATAGTAGGTAGTCCATGGAGTCTCTTGCTTTTTGAAGTGTTCATTTAATAAAAAAAAAAAATTAAGGATTCCTGATCAAAGAACCATAGAAGTGATACTTTGAATATCGAGGCACTCTTCTCTTTCTTAAACCTGCAGCTGCTCAAGTTATTCAAAGTTAATTCCCTAAGGCTCATGTCTGTACTCTTACCCTATGACCATCAAATCATTTTTTAAAAAATGTCAGCCTTCCCCTAAGGTCTGGAGAAATGCCACAAGCAGTATTTGATGAGGTTTTGATGGCTCACAGAGCTCCAGAAAAAGTCTGGTCTTAAACCCAGTATCCAAGCTAGTCAAAAACTTCATGGCAAATGCCAAATTTAGAACATTTAGAACATGGATGTACACAAAAAATATAGGGTCTAAAATTTTAATTATTTTATTCTGAGAGGCAAGGAAAAAAGTAAAGAATATTTCCAGACACCACTCCATGATGCCTTGGGGGTCCAGAAATATTGAATGCAAAATGGATGACTGGATTATAAAGAAAAAAGAGAGCTAGTATTTCTACCCCACCAGAGAAAGTTGGTAATGGCTACCTGATGATCTAACACACTTGCTCATAAATTATTTATTTGAAAATGAAGAAAATGGGGCATCTAGGTGGCCTAGTGGAGAGAACACCGGCCCTGGAGTCAAGTTGAAATTCGGCCTCAGGCACTTCGCTGTGTGACCTTGGACAAGGCATTTAACCCCATTACCTTGCAAAAAATAAAAAAAGGAAAAAAAGAAAAATTAGATGCAGAAAAGTCACACTAAATAATAACAATGATAGCTGATAGCTAATATTTCTATAGTTCTTACTTTGTATCAGGCCAAGTGTCAAGCACTTTACAATTATTATTTCATTTGATCCTCACAAAAAATCTGGGAGGGAAGTGCTATGATTACCCCTATTTTACAGATGAGGAAACTGAGGCAAACAGAGGTTAAAGGACTTACCCAGGGTCACCACTGGATTTAAATTCATGCTCTAGCCACTATACCTCTTATTCTTTAGTATGCAAATACTTTAAAGATCTGAGATGCTATTGCTATGGGCAGTCTCTCCATGAAAGCACTCAACTCCCAGGCCCAAAATTGTTCATGAGTTGCTACAACTAAAAAAAAATTTATCTCTCTATAGGTAGCTTGATGATAAGCCTTTAAAAATGCTTATTAAATGAACAGAGAAGCTGGCTGGTTCCTAGACAACACATACATGATACAAATCTTGTACTTTTTAGAGTTGGAAGGAACCTTCGAGGATGGAATGGAGCAGGGAGAGACCTGAAGAAGGGAGATCAACCAGAAATCTATCACCATATTCTAGTCATGAGGGCTGAGAATCTGCATGAGACCTGAGTCTTTAAGAAAGAATACTGAAAAGCTAGAGGTGAACAGGGAACATGTACCAGTGATGGGAGGTGGCTTGTACAAACAGAGAGGCAAGAGATGGCATGTCGAGTCTGGGAAATAGCTGCTAAGTGTGGCTGGAATTTAAGTGCCAAGGGGAGCTCAGGAACCTAAGACTTGAACAGCAGGGGCAGCCCAAAAGCCAGGTCAAGAAGTTTGAATTTTATACAACAGCCAAGAGAGATTCAGGAAAGACCCTTAGGAGCAAGGGAATGACATCAGGGCTGAGGCTTAAGATGATATTATTGGTAGTTGCCTTATTGATGGGTGGTAGATAGTGAGAATGGAGATAAGGGGAGTAGCAAGGGAGTCTTACAATAGGAAAGGCAAGAGGGGATGGGGCCTAGACTAAGGGAGGATAGGTAAAGAGACAGGTTCGGATATAGGAGATGCTGTAGAACTTTGTACCTGATAGGATAGGGGGAGGGGAAAAGGGGGAGGTTTCATACCTGGGTAATTGGAAGGATGTGCAAAAGGTAATTGAGACTTTTCACTGATTCTAACAAGCCTTCACCAGAGTTAGGTAAGTTCAGCAAGCTTCCACTACAATTAAAATTCAATATTTTTTAAGGTCTTCCCTCTCTCCCAGTAAAAAAATGGAATTTCTTTACTCGATTTTAGATTTTTAAAAAAAAGCAGATAAAGGGGAGGTCATTTAGATTCCAGATGCCGGTTTCACTTACATCAGTATGTCTCCAAAATGATATTTAGGACCACAGAGTTTAGATTTGGGAGGGATTATCTAGTGTATCTCAAATATTTTACGGATAAAGAAACTGAGTCCAGGAAATTAAATAACTTATCTAAGGCCCATGACAGATCTGAACTAGATTTGAACCCAGATCATTTTTTAAACCTTTTGAAAACTCTCCCTTGCCACTCCTTCCCCCATTTCCTGTTCACTGGCCCTTTGGCACTATGGTCTTAAATATTTTGCATTTCCATAGTGTGGTTGGCAAAGTGCTTTGTAAATTATCTCATTTGATCCTCACAAAAAGCCAGGGAGGACAGTGCTAATATTATTTCATTCAGAATATAAAGAGCTTTTTAAGGGTTTTGGGTTTTTTTTGCAAAGTAATGGGGTTAAGTGGCTTGCCCAAGGCCACACAGCTAGGTAATTATTCAGTGTCTGAGAACGGATTTGAACACAGGTACTCCTGACTCCAGGGTCAGTAGTCTATACACTGCACCACCTAGCCACCCCCTTATAAAGAGCTTTTAAAAAGGGATTGTTTCATTCTATGTATTTCTATCCCTAGCATCTAGAGCCTGATATAGAGTAGGCCTTTAATAAATATTTAGTAGTTAATTTTACAGATGAGAGAACAGAGAGTCAGAAAAGTTAAGTGACTTGACCTAAGCCACACAGCTGCTAACATATGAACCCAAGTCCTCTGATTCCTAGGGAAGCTTCTCTCTCGTTCTTTAACTGAGTTCTTGATTTCGTGGTGTCACAGACCCCTCTAGGAAGCTAGTGAAGCCTCATACTTCTGTGATTCTATCTCCTCTCTACCTATCTTTATGCCTTTAATTTATTTCTTTTGTCTTATTGCTATTACTAGTATTTCCAGAACCATGCCTAGAAACCAAACAATACTGTAAAGCAATGAATGGACATCCTTGATTTACTTCCATATATATTAGAAAAGGTTGTTGTGTACCTCTATGTGCTACTGTGGTTTGTTGTCTACATTAATAACAAAGAAAATATTAAATTTCAGTTAAAGATGAAAAAATACAGATGTAATTTTTCCCCCCATCCAAGTTCGTGGGGCTCCTGAAATCCCAGGCTGAGAGCATTTCTATCCCATCACAGAGATACTGGTTTAAACTCATGGCTGTAAGTGCTACAGGATACAGGTTGGTTCTTGTCTCTAACTTCCCTAGGGAAGGGTGGGAAAGACCTCTAGAAAGGAGAGGACCCAATTTCACTTGGAAACTCTTCCTGCATTTTGCCATTAGGCTTCCCATATGATAATCCGTGGGGCAAGGAACCTAGAAACCCATTTACAAACTGTTAAAACAGAGAAGCCACAAAGAGCCATCCCCCTGAAGCCAAGCAAAACTCCGGAGTCATGAATACTGGCATGGCAAATGGGTGGCACCTTAGCTGCATTTACTTATCAGCCCTGAAAACAACTAACTGCTCAACAAGGATTATGTCCACTTGGGGGGGAAAACCCATAGATGGATTTACTTTCTGGGGAAGTCTCTGCTTTGGATGACGCCTTAGGAGAATTCCACTTGACCTAATAAGTGAGGTTTAACTTCTCCTTCTTGTTCTCTCCCCAGCTGTAAGAAAGGCGCCAGCTTCTCTTGAGAGACACCCTTCCACACACATGATCTCCAGAAACACAATGTACATGGCCTCCTGCCAGAGCAATTCCTGCCCTCTCTTGCTCTGGAGGGCTTGCCAAGAGCTTCCTGCCCTAGCGTCTGCTAGTGTGACAGTCTGATATCCTCACAGCACGCTGGGAAGGGTGCACAGATACACACAACTCACGTTCCCCATGCATACGGGTGCCAGGCTGCTTGCTGGAGCACAGAATTGAGAAATGAGGACGCTTTACAAAGGGAAAGTGGAAAAAACAAATCAGATACCCTGGATGGGTGCACTTTATCCATCCTCAATAGGGCTAAAATCCAGAGAGGTGAGTGAGGAGGGGCAAATGCAAGAGGAAGATATGGGGAGGGGGAGAATGTTAGAGGGGCAGAGAGGATAAGGGAGCCAGATTCCTCTGGCAGAGTCTGGGGAATGCCTGTAGGTCCCTTCTCAGAATCCTGTTTTTAAATGTATCAAGTAATAAGATTACAAAGAAAAACAAATATTCTGAAACAGAGACTGAAACATTTTAAAAAGCAGATATATGGACTCTCTATTACAAACCCTCATAGAGAAGAAAAAGCACAGCACCAAGTGTCAAAGGACAGGGTTTCTGCTCCCAGTTCTACACAATGGAGGTGTCATGCCAGAGTGGGAAGCCACAGGATCTTCTGATCCCTATTCTGCCACTAATGAAGGTGCCATGCTAGAAAGGGAAGGACACAGGTTCTTCTCCCAATTCTGCCACTAAAGAAGATGTGATGCTGGAGTGGTAAAGTAACTGAATTTGAAGTCATAGGATCATAGACACAGAACTAGAGAGGACCTCAGAGGCCACATAGCTCAAACCTTTCATTTTACAAATGAAGAAACTGAGGTTCAGAGAGGTGACTTAAGATCACAGATTTAGAATTGGAAGAGAATCAGGAGAATAAAACCAACATCTTCATTTTAAAGATGAATAATCTTGAGATTCAGAAAAGTGAGAATAATTTGCCTATGGAACATGGGGGTAATCACCAGGAAAAGGCCCTTTAATTATTTCCATTGTCCCGTGATCTGGGTTCAAATTCTGGCTTTAACACTGTGATCTTAGACAAACCATTTCTTCAGTGGACAAGTTAGACTCCATGCTCTTTAAGGTCCCTTCTAGTTTTAAATCTATCATCCTAAAAATTAGCCTTGTGATCTTGGGCAGTAATAACAAGAGTTCACATTTACATAGCATTAATAGTTTACAGAGTGACCTGCAGTGTGAATGATAAATATTATTAGCCTCATTTTATAGAAGAGAAAACCAAGGCTCATAGAAATGAAGTCATTTCAGTAAGAAGAAAGTCTGAAGTCCCGAATTTAAGTCCCATTGAGTACCCTGCCCTTTAATAGCTGTGTGACCACAAGTGAATCACTGAAATTCTCTGAACACCAGTGTCCTTACTCATAAAATTAAGAAAATAATACTCAAACTAACTACAACAGAGAGTTGTTCTAGCAAACAATGCTTTGTAAAATTTAAATATGATTATTGTTTTTGATTTGGCCAAGAACACACAGTCCATGATTCAGAGCTAAATCTGGGGATTCTGAAGTCTAATGCTTTTTCCTCCAGTCCAACCTGGGCCTCATTTTCTTCCCCCTGTACAATTTAGGGGAGGAACTGGAGGAGATGAAGGCCCTTTCCCAGCCCTAAGATTTTATGATTCAATGAATCACAAAGCACACACAGAAGGAACCGGAAAGACAAAGGACAGCACAAAAGGGAGAGTTGCCATGGTTTTGCTTTAAAAACCAAATCTCAGGAGACGAAGAGGAGGTCAATTCAAACAAAGGGAAACTAGCTATTGGTGAGTAATAAAAGATGGGGAACAATCCCAGTCCTGGAGAGCTGGGAAGGAAATAAATCTTCTCCAAGGAGAATAGGGGGCTATGGATAGGGAAGGCTGGGTTCACAATCAAATGCTCTTCCTGTTGATTTAACTCAGAGGCTTTTCTTTCTTTACAAGGAAGGGTTCCAAATGAGGATGAGGGTGAAACTTTTTTCAATCAAAAAAATAAAGAGTTAACAAGTCATCTGTTTAACCAACTTAATCTCTCTAAGGCTAACTGATGCACCAGAGAGAATGCACTGCCTTGGGAATCGGAACCAGGTTGTAACCAATGCTTAAATGTTCCATGCAAACATTAGTACCTTGGAAATCAGCAGATTACCCAAATCAGACTTGATTTACATTTCAGTGGTTGTCTACAATTAAGAAAAAATGGAGAATATGATAATAATCATGCAGATTAAATTTAAAATTATGTCACATATTCATATTTTTTTTGAGAGTTAATTGTTAAACATTTATCAGCAAACTCTAAGAGGAAGTTGGCTCAAATCCTGGCTCTGCAATTTACTACCTATGTGATCTCCAGTAAGTCATGTCACCTTCCCTGACCACAGTTTCTCCTTCTGTAAAATGAGGGGCCTCTGATATCTCCTCTAGCTCTAGACTTAGAATCCTGTGATCCTTAGTCTCTTCATCAATGTGAACCTCAATCTTCTCCACAAAATGAACGAGCTGGACCAGATTCTCTCCAGAGTCTCTGCCATCTCTAAGTCTATGGTTTTTTCTTTCCTACTAGAGAATGAGTAAAAACAATGTTTAACATAGTTCTACATGTATATCAAATTACTTGCAATCAAGGGGAGGGATGGTAGAAAGGAGGGAGAGAGAAAAATGTTGAATTCAAAATCTTACAAAAATAAATGTTGAATGGGGCGGCTAGGTGGCACAGTGGATAAAGCACCGGCCATGGAGTCAGGAGTACCTGGGTTCAAATCCAGTCTCAGACACTTAATAATTACCTAGCTGTGTGGCCTTGGGCAAGCCACTTAACCCATTTGCCTTGCAAAAAACCTGAAAAAAAATAAATGTTGAAAACTACCTTTACATGTAATTGAAAAAAATTAAAAAACAAAAAGAATAAAAACAAACAAAAACAAACAAAAAAACCACAAATGGACTTATGAAGTCCTTACAAAGGACTCACATTTCCATGCATCACCAGGAAAGGGAAAATAACGGTTTAAATAATTTTACAAGATCTTTCAATAAAGGAACAATGCCACAAATCCTCTTTATTGCCTTTTAGGTCTTTTGTGTGAGACTGAGTCATCCTAGATCATTACAGGAAGAAAAGAAAGCTGGGCTAATAGTGTGGGCAGATGGGAGGGAAGTTAGGTGACTCTTTCATGGATTGCCTTTGGATACAAGCCCCAGCAAACCAAGGAGGAGCTCTGTCTGGGCAATTACATAGTATTTATTTAGTTTGATTCTTTGCTTGTCTTGAAATCCCAGGTAAATATTAAGAAGGAACCTCAGGAAGTGTAAGTGAGCAGGAATCAATGCAACATCATTCCTGAAAATGGCAGCTATGATTCTGATCACTGAATTGAAAAATCACTGGGGTGTGTGTGTGTGTGTGTGTGTGTGTGTGTGTGTGTGTGGTGTGTAGGAAGAGGAACATAGAGAGAGAGAGAAAGGGGGGAAGGAGAGAAAGATACAAAAAGGAGAGAAAGAAAAAAGGAGAGGAGAGATGGAGGAAGGAAAAAGAGAAGAAAGAAAGAGAAAGAGAGAGAAGGACAGAGAGGACAGAGAAAAGAACAGAGGAGAGAAAGGGGAAGGAGAAAGGAAGGAGAGAAAGAGAGAAGAGGGAGACAGAGGAGAGAGTACAGAGAGAGAAGGGGGAAGAAGGGAGAGAGAAAGAGAAACAAGAAAGAGACAAAGAGGGAGAGAGAAAGGAAGAGAGAGAAGGAAGAAAAGAGAATGGAGAGAGGAGGAGCAAAGAAGGGAAAGAGAGAGGGAGAAGAGGGACAGAGACAGAAAGAAGAGAACCCAAATTCATCTCTCCTGAAGCTTATACTTCTTAATGTCATTCTAAGTCAAATTATGCTAATTGTCCCAGCTCTGCCAAAATCTGACTAAGTAACCAGCCTGTTAAACAGGTAATAGCACCAAACACAGTAAATAATTGAGCTTAGAAGCAGGAGTGTGATAAGCAGGAGTCCAATGAATAATTTTGCTAGGATTCAATAAATATCACTTTGGTATTCTAGGAGGGCAACTGTTATCAGTTCAACAAATGTATTAGTTACTCAGCTGAGAGAGTCTACACTGGAGCTACAGACTACAAAGTAATCAGGTAGGAGGTAGACCCCTAAGAACCAATATGTTCTTTTACATCCATGCCAGCAATTTAACGCCTTTAGGGAAATGACTTTAATCCTATAATTTCCCAATTTAATATTGGAGTTCCTTGACACTGGGTTATTAAATCATTTTGGTTCATTTGCCTTAGGAGTGGTACAGGAAACCTGTTACTTTGGCTCACAAATAGGATCACAACTCTTCAGCTGAAAGAGGCCTCAGAGACCATTTAGCTTAAGTCTTTCATTTTACAGAGGGGGAAACAGAGAACCAGGAAAGTAAAATAGTTTTCTTGACAACACATGCAGTAAGCATCAGAGACAGAAATTGAACCTGAGTTGTTCTTTTAGTCCTACTCTCAACTGCAGGAAAGGATGTAAAGTTTAGAGAGGGTATGACTCAGGCTAGGCCCTCATGGAATTTACAATCTAGGAAAAAGAATAATCCACAAAGAGATAACAAAAATACTATTATATAACAGATGCATTGGAAAGGTGCAAAATAAGGTACTTTTAAGAGATCCTAGGGTCACAGCTGTTCTGTCTTTCTACAGTGAGTTGAAACCTATAATGAGTATTATTCTAATAGGGAGACAGTGGTCAGAACACTGAGTTTGGAGGTTGAAGGCCAAGGACTCAAATTAGTGCTCTGCCATTTGCCTTTGGTGAGATATTGGACAATCGCTTAATCCCTAGAGATCTTTTCCTGTTTCTTCTGAATAAAATGGGAGGTTGAACAAGATGGTCTCCAAGGTCCCTTCCATCTCTAAATCTATGGTCCCAAGATGATAATAAAATTAGAGAGATCCATGATATTGTCTGGGTAAAAAGTTCCCTTGTAGGAAAGGGATCTCTTCCCCAAAGCAGATAAAGGACAGAGAGACATTTATTAGATAAATTTTTAGGAGAGTTGCCCAAATCACTTAAGTGAAGTGATTTAACCAGAATTCCCCAGGATTTGCACTTCCCAAGCTCAGGTCTTGGTATCCTTCACTATGTTGCCTGAGCCCTAGAATGTAAATGAAGTTTTCTACAAAGCATGAAGAGAGTAAGGCTGGGTTCCTAGAGGAGAAGTTTTTGTCCTATTTGATTCCAGGAGAATCCTGACAGGCCAAAGGAACATCAGTTGCCTAAACTACCAGAAGGTCACTTCTAGGCACTGTAGCAAATGTGATATTACTTCCATGGAGCCCTTGGGCAAAGTTGAACCCCCACTGAACGAGTCAACTGTGAGAGTCAACTTCAGACTGAAATTACTGCTGCTGCTGCTGCTGCTGCTGCTGCTGCTACTACTACTACTACTACTACTACTACTAATAATAATAATAATAATAATACTATGACAACTACTCTACTACTAATAATACTATTACTACTACAACAACTACTCTATTTCTACTACTACTATTAATTCTATACTACTATTACTACTACTGCTACTAGGACTACTACTACTACTACTACTACTATTACCCAATTCTAAAAATCATAATTAACGCTTTGGACTTGAGTTGTAGAATATAGGGCTGGACTAAATGATCTCTAAGGTTCTTTCTGGCTCTCACAAGAAATGATTCTGTGACTTCCTGGAGTCCTCACTCAAGCCCTAGTCCCTCTGTCTTCTGACTCCCCCACCCCCCAAAGACTTTTATGCACTCAAGAACCAAAAGGAAAGGGCATGGAGATAATAGTTTTATTTACAGACTAGGATCATTTCTCCTCTTCTTCTTTCTGTTCTCCCCCAGTCTCTACCTCCCTAACCTCAGCTTTGATGGACAGAGGTGAACTTACTGCAGGCCCCACAGGTGAAGCAGCTGTCATGGTAGAGGTTCCCCATTGCTTGGCAGGCTTGGTTGGCTCCAAAGACACCCTTATTGCATTTCACACATGCTCCTAGAAGGGAAAAAGAAAAGAAGACATTGTCACGGAGGGCAATCAAAGAGAAGTATCATTATAAGATAAGCATGATCTGTCTCTCTTTGTCATTAATAGGTCAACTATTACCAAGTTTGGCTGATTCTTTTATATCCATTCCTTGTACTCTTTTCTCACAGGTACCAAGGTCTCATCCAAATGGTCACTACTTGAAATCTAAATTATTGCAACAAACTCATTTGTCTCCTTATCTCCAGTCAAGCTCATTCCAAACCATCCTTCCATAACTACCACCATGACATTTTTCTCATTAAAACCATCAACAACTCCCTAGTTTCCGTTTCTAGGTTCATTAGGAATCAATCTTAGGGCCTCTCCAATCTGAACCTTATTACTCATTACTTAGCCTTGGTTTCATCATCTTCTGCTCATTCTTCCCCACATATCAGGTTTGAGAACTGCTAGACTATACAATGCTGTCTTTCATCATTCTAAGTGTGGTCTACACACTTCTGCCAGAGTAATTTTTTTAAGGGTAGATCAGACCATTTGCTTTCCTTATTTAACCAACTACAATAGTTCCCTATTGCCTCTAAAGTAAAATGCAAATTCTGGTGGGCTTTTGAAGCCCTACACAACCTGGTTTCACTATCTCTCCAGCCTCATTAGATATTACACCACCAATCACTCCTCAATTCAGTCACTCTTCAATCACTTTACCATTTTCCATCTCCAAACCTTTGCATTGGTCATCCCTAGTGTCAACAATGCATATTTTCCTTTTCTTTATCTGATTTATATCTGGCCCCCGGATCTAGACAACTCTGGAGGAGAAAATTAGATTGATGACTTTGCACAGCCCTCCTTTGATTAAACCCAATTCACTTTCATGTCATGAAATCACCTCCCTGGTGTCATAGTCCTCTTTGAGAATCAAGGACAAACAACAACAGCCTCATAGAGTACCTCTCTTCTTTTTCAATGTAACGTCTAGCTGGTTTTACCTGATTTCTTCTACTTGCCAATGCTCTTCACTCAAACTATCTTGAATTTAATTACTTTGTACAGATTTTAAATTAGCTATACCTACATACACACACACACACTCACACACACACATAAATACAAAGAAACATTCAAATATTTATGCACATATGTATCAGTGCAATCTTCAACAAGAGGGCAATTAACTTTTACAACTTCAAGTGTACTCATGATTTCATTAGTAACTTTTGAGTTGGCAACCACAAATATTCAGTTTTGTATAGTAGAGGGAAAAAAAGATGGATGCAGAAGTTTATATCCACAGAAAGAAGGAAGGTATTCATAAAAGTGCTTGTGAGGGAATTGAAAAACAAAGTGGTCACCATGGTGGCAGAGAGAGAGTCCTACTTTTCCCACTGCCCATCCTTCTAGGCTCCTAAGCATTCTGGCCTGGGCCTCTGATCTGCCCCCATTGACCAGGCAGAGAAGCTTGGATAGGGGGTTGGGCATGTGTTTTCTATCAGGGAACTGTTCAACCACTGAATCAAAAGGGAGATTAGAGATGGCAGTTGTTACCTCTTTCCCTTTTTTATCTTAGGGCTTTTCTGATATTGTCCTCTGCCCCTCCTCTTCCTGTCTGAGGTTCCCTCTCCTCTCTCCTGCATTTTATGGGTTATTTCAAGGTTACTGTATTAAGATAACTACATATTATCAAGAATTAATGATTGAGCATAGAATTATATGCAGAAAAGTATATTTTCAACAATTTCTAAGATAAGATTACAGTTTTTGGTGGCTGAGGGACTTCTCCCCACCATTTTCCACAGGACCAATGTATAAACTTTCACTTTTTTCACTTTCCTACCATTTTCTAGGAAAGCTGAGGATTGACTAAATATGTACTTATCTCCCCGCCCCACTAAATAAACTCCTTGAGAAGAGGGATTATTTTATTCTTTGCACTTCTAGTCATTTAGCACAGTATGCTGGTTCATAATAGACACTTAATATGTACTTTTTGATTGAGTCCAATTTAATACTAGTGTTGTAGACTGTGTCTTTAAGAATAATTAGCTATGATATATCTTAGAACACACTTTCCTGGGGGATAAGAGAATACATTTTGATACTGAGTAACTGGAGATATCTTTCCATTTCTTAGTGCTGGAGATATCTTTCCATTACTTAGTGCTTATCTACAAAGAAAGATAATTCTCCTTGGCCAAACATCAACTGTTTGAACATGTGGGTGCTGAGCTTCCAGAAAATTAATGATTTCCTAGAATTGCATTTCTTCTGGAAATATCATGGCCCCAATCCTTTGATACTTTGAAATTTACTGCGCTCCGAAACATAAAGTTGATTAAGATAAAAATACCATCAACAAGCATTATATTCAACGGGGAGAGGCTAGAGGCATTCCCAATAAGATCAGGGGTGAAACAAGGATGCCATTATCACTACTACTATTCAATATTATATTAGAAATGTTAGCTTCAGCAATTAGAGAAGAAAAAGAAATTTAAGTTATTAGAATTGGGAAGGAAGAGACAAAACTCTCACTCTTTGCAGAAGACATGATGGTATACCTAGAGAATCCCAAAAAATCATCCAAAAAAACTACTGGAAACAATTAGCAATTTTAGCAAAGTTGCAGGATATAAAAAACCCTCATAAATCCTCAACTTTTCTATATATGACTAGCAAGATACAGCAGGAAGAGCAAGAAAGATAAATCCCATTCAAAGTAACCTCAGACAATATAAAATACCTGGGAGTCTATTTGCTAAGGCAGACTCAGAAACTTTTTGAAAACAATTACAAAACACTTCTCACACAAATTAAATTAGACTTAAATAACTGGGCAGACATCAACTGCTCATGGATAGGTCAAGCTAATGTAATAAAAATGATAATTCTACCAAAACTAATCTACCTGTTTAGTGCCCTACCAATCAAAATTCCAAAAAATTACTTTAATGAGTTAGAAAAAGTAAGTAAATTCATATGGAGAAATAAAAAATCAAGAATTTCCAGGGATTTAATAAAAAAAAGTGCAAAAGAAGGTGGCTTAGCCCTACCAGAACTAAAATTATATTATAAAGCATCAGTCATCAAATCTGTCTGGTATTGGCTAAGAAATAGAGTGGTGGACCAGTGGAATAGACTAGGTGTAATAGCAGGAAACGATTATAGTAACTTGCTGTTTGATAAACTCAAAGAGTTCAGCTATTGGGATAAAAACTCTCTCTTTGATAAAAACTGCTGGGAAAATTGGAAGTTAGTATGGAAGAAACATAGATTAGATCAACACCTCACACCCTATACCAAGATAAGATCCAAACAGATACAGGATTTAGACATAAAAAACAATACTATAAGCAAACTAAAAGATCAAGGACCAGTTTACCTATCAGATCTATGGAAAGGGAATCAGTTTATGACTAAGGAAGAGATGGAGAACATCACTAAAAATAAACTAGATGATTTTGATTACATTAAATTAAAAAGCTTTTGCACAGACAAAACCACTGATCAAAAGAACAATCTTTATAACCAATATTTCTGACAAAGGACTCATTTCTAAAATATACAGAGAACTGAGTCAAATTTAAAAAAAAAGCCATTTCCCCAATTGACAAATGGTCAAAGGATATGCAAAGGTAATTTACAGATGAGATCAAAGCAATCCATAGTCATAAGAAAAATTCCTCTAAATCATTACTTATTAGAGAAATGCAAATTAAAGCTTCTCTGAGGTACCACCTCACACCTCTCACACTGGACAATATGACTAGAAAGGACAATGATCACTGTTGGAAGGGTTGTAGGGAATCTTACTACATTGTTGGTGGAGCTGTGAACTCATCCAACCTTTCTGGAAAGCAAAGGGCAACAAACATGTGCATACCTTTGATCCAGAAATACCACTACTGGGTCTATACCCTGAAGAGATGATGAAAAAGGGCAAAAACATCACTTGTACAAAAATATTCATAGCAGCCTTGTTTGTGGTGGCAAAGAATTGGAAATCAAGTAAATGTCCTTCAATTGGGGAATGGCTTAGCCAACTGTGGTATATGTATGTCATGGAACACTATTGTTCTATTAAAAACCAGGAAGGGGGGGGCAGCTAGGTGGTGCAGTGGATAGAGCACTGGCCCTGGAGTCAGGAGGACCTGAGTACAAATCCAGCCTCAGACACTTAATAATTACCTAGCTGTGTGGCCTTGGGCAAGCCACTTAACACCATTGCCTTGCAAAAAACAAAAACAAAAAAAACCTTAGAAATCAGGAAGGATGGGAATTCAGGGAAGCCTGGAGGGATTTGCATGAACTGATGCTGAGCAAGAAGAGCACAACCAGAAAAACATTGTACAACCCTAACAGCAACATGGGGGGAATGATCAATCTTGATGGATTCGCTCATTCCATCAGTGCAACAATCAGGGACAATTTGGGGCTGTCTGCAATGAAGAATACCATCTGTATCCAGAGAAAGAATTGTGGAGTTTGAACAAAGACCAAGGACTTATTAACTTTAATTTAGAAAAAAAAATCAATATCTTATTGTCTCATCTTGCTATCTCTTATACTTTATGTTTCTTCCTTATACTTTATGTTTCTTCCTTAAGGATATGATTTCTCACATTCAATTTGGATCAATTATACCATGGAAACAATGCAAAGGCTGGCAAATTGCCTTCTGGGGGGGAGGAAGTAAGATTGGGGAAAAATTGTAAAACTCAAAATAAACAAAATCTTTTAAAAAAAAGACATAACTGGAAAAAAAAATAAATGCTTCATCCTTTTCATCCCATTGATGGAAATATTGGCTACCATGGCCAATGATTTGGTTTTCCAGTAGGAGTTTGGGAGAAGAAATGAATGGAACTGTATAGATGGGGGGAGGTGGGAAGGAAATCAATCAAGAAGCATTTCCTGAGTTACTATTCTGCACACTGCTGGTTTCATAATAGCCAAAAGATGCTCCTTTTGTGTATATGTAGAACAAAGCTCCATGAGACTGGTAGAAGGAAATGTGTTATCCTGCACCCACAAGGCTCCCCATTGCTGTGAAATGGAACAAAGGTACTATAGTTTCCTTTTTGCCAGAGAATTATGGCATTAAAAGGCATCTACAATCAATCAGAGAAAATGAGAATTGGGAGAACATTGTACACAGTAAAAGCAATATTGTATAATGATCAACTATGTATGACTTAGCTATTCTCAACAATCCAACGATCCAAGACAATTCCAAAGGACTTATGAAGAAAAATGCTATTCATCTTCAGAGAAAAAAAATTAATGGAGGCTGGTTAAATTGTTCACATATAATTGGGAAAAATAAAACATTTTTAAAATAAAAAATATAATCAATCAACAAACCTTTATTAAGAGTCATGTCAGCCTCTGTAATTATAATGACTCAATTCCTGCTCTTAGGGTGCTTATATTCTATTGGGGGAGCATTATGTACATATAAGTAAGTATAGAATATGTAAAGCTCACCTATGTGAGGTAGTATGGAATAATGGGTAGAGAGCTAGCCTTGCAACCAGGAAGACCTTGTTTAAAATGCTGCCTCTAATAAATATTGACTGTGTGATCACAAGTGACTTCTCGTGAACTAGGAAATTCTCTGAGACTATATATCATTGCAAAGAAAATGACATTCAAAGAAGGTGTCAATCTGCATTGGGAGAGAGAGTTTCCTCATCCTGGACTTCCTAGTACCAATGAAATCAGAGGTTCAGTCCCTCCTTCCATATAAAATGGATAGGTTTTGGTGAGGACATAATAGCAGTTGGGACAGTGGTGGCAGATCAGGAAAGTAGGAAGGTACACTTAAGCTAAACTTGAGGGAAGGTAGTGATTCCAATCTTGTTCCAACATACCTTACCTTGCCTGATGAATTTAACCATCTTCCCCTTCATACATCCTTCAAGGCCAAACTTGACATCTAGCTGGTTGACCAACTGAACACACCATTTTCCCCTTGCACACAACCATATGAGCTATGTTCCTGTGCATAGAATACTTTCCCTCTTCATCTCTGCCTTCCTGAATCTCCATCTTCTTACAAGGCTAGACTCAGCTCATGTCATTTCCACCCTTTAGTCTTCCTCCCCATTTTGCTGAAAGTGCTCACTTCCTCCTCAGAATCCTAGAGCACTTTGTTCTCTTTTCTTCTTTGTCCCATTCTTTTCTTCCTAATGTTACTTTTATTTCTATACAAATCATATCTCATGAAGTAGACAATAAGCTACTTTAGGAAACTATTCCCTTTTTGTAATTATATCCTTAGCACCTAGGACAGTCCCTTGTATACAAGAAGGCAACACTTAAAAATATTTGTTGAATTAAAATGAATTATATACACTGATCCTGAGCCAAAGAAATATAATCATTTGGGGTTTTATGTTTTACTTTATTTTTAACAGTCAGGGACCCAAAACCATTAGAAAATGTTTATAAATAAACTTTTTAAAGAAATAGTGGAGTTTTGTTGTTAGACCTCTTTTTGAGGGCCAGCTTTTTGCCTCCAGAAATGCACAATGCAATAATACTAATGCTAATACTACTAATAATACATAGGAGGAGCCATCTGTACTTTTAACAACTGGCATTCTTAGTGCTTTTAGCCCTGAGGGAGACCAGAGCATGGGGTGAATGGGAATAGGAACTATTCTAATACATTATCAGAAGCAGAAGGTGACTTGAACATAAAGGTTTTTCTAGGTTCAAATAAGAGAATATGTGGCAAAGGGCTAGAGAGAAGCCCTCCATGTTGTTCCATCAGGCAGTGTGACTGCCCTGAGTCTTCTTGCTGCGACTATGTCAAACAGCTTAGAGACCCTGGCTCCCAACATGGAAGGACATAGGTTCAAGTCTTATCTCTGAGACTTGGGGTAAGTCCTTTCATTTTTTTCAGTGCCACAGACCCATTCTAAAAATGTAAAGTTGGAGTTTGGGTGCTATTTTAGGATTTATGAGATAGGAGAGCTAGTACCCCAACTCAGTCCTGAACCCCCTTCCCTTAGTTTTTGTCCTGGGGGGGGGAAGATAAAGGTAACTTTGTTGGCAGCTACTAAACTATATTCAGACCAGAATAGACATAAAATTGAAAGAAACTAGTTTTACACTATATCCACTCATTCATCATTATATACACTCTATTTATCCCATTATTCAACTATGCAATTACAAGCTTAATCCATTGTAGAAATATATTTTACAAATAGGTGAGCAACTGAGGTCAGTCATTTGTCACATGAGCAGAGAGTCACTCTTTCCACAAAGTCAAAGGAGAGACAGTCTTCCTAAATTAACTCATTGACCAAAATAACAAAAGGAATGGATCTAGACAGTAAGATAAAATATCAGTCAGCAGCCACTCCTGCCTTATACTGAGATTTCTCACCCAAAGAGGCTTTTAAATAAATAATATGAGATAATTTCACCAGTGTGAAATTAAAACCTGAGCTTGCTTTACTCATTAGTGGGAGTAAAATTATATGAAACTCTTCCACCAAAACACATGGATGGTACACTGATATGGACATCTGAATTTTCAAATAACTTCTTTTATACTCTCAGGTAATGAGATTTAGGACTAGAAGGGACATCGTTGAAATCCTTCCAACCCTCTCAATTTTCCATTGAAGAAACTGAGGCTCAGAAAAATTAAGTGATTTGCCCAAGAGTACCCAAAGAGTAAATGGTAGAACTGGGACTCAAAACCACATCCTCTGACTCAAATCATCTGGACAAGTCACCTCCATGGGTCTCAGTTTCCTCATTTGTAAAAACGAGGGGGTAAGGGCAGCTAGGTGGCACATTGAATAGAGTACCAGCCCTGGGTCAGGAGGACCTGTTCAATCTGACCTCAGACAATTAATACTTAGCTATGTGACCTTGGGCAAGTCACTTAAACCCATTGCCTTGCCAAAATAAAAAGGGGGGATTGAACAAAATGACCATTCAGATTCCATCTACCTCTAGACAATTCCATAAGGACTACAGGTTCACTCTGCTATAGCAGTGGGGTTAAGTGACTTGCCCAAGGTCACACAGCTAGGTAATTTGTAAGTATCTGAGGCCGGATTTGAACTCAGGTGCTCCTGACTCCAGGGCCAGTGCTCTATTCACTGTGTCACCTAGCTGCCCCTGTGCTACTTATTTAGATCTAAATTTTCATAGTTTTTTTCCTCTATTTTATTCCCATAAATATTTCTTCCAACCAGAGTGCTGTTATTTTCAAGTCTCTCCTTGACTTCATACACCCTGCATGAACCATCTATGATGCTCGCTCATTTCGTCCACCACTCTGCTATACATTGTGGTTAGAACTGCTTATAATTGGGGGCAGCTAGGTGGCGCAGTGGATAGAGCACCGGCCCTGGAGTGAGGAGCACGTGGGTTCAAATCCGGTCTCAGACACTTGATATGACCTAGCTGTGTGACCTTGGGCAAGCCACCTAACCCCATTTGCCTTGCAAAAAAACTAAAACAAAAATTGTATATAATTGCACTGGAAAGGGGAGGAAAAATAACAATAATATTCACTTACGGTATATTTTAAGATGTGCAAGCCCTGAGTCAAGCAAAGTTTCCCATCCCTTCCTCTTTCTGGGATTGGTTCATCATTAATGGTCTCAATATCAACCCTAGGAATGAATGAATTAATAAAGGAATGAAAGAGTGTATGTGAGAGAGACAGAAAAATGGAGGCAGAGACAGAAACAGAGAGGAAGAGATAAATATATATAGAAAATGAGAGAAAGCAAGAAAGAGACAAAGGAAATAGAGCTAGTTCCCTGCTATTCTCTTTTCCGTAATCTAGAAGAGAGTTCTCAGGACAAAAAAAAAAGATAAAAGAAGCTCCCAGAAAACCAAATAAAATTCGGTCTGAGAGTGCACTGGAAAAATCACAGGCTGTAAAACTCATTTGTGCCCATATAACATTTTACAGCTACAAAGGGTGATTATTTACCTTATCTCATTAATTGAGAAGTCAGACTAATCCTCTGCCTGTACCCAGAGCCTCCATCAGAGGAATTCCTGAGGTCAAGAATATGGAGATTTAAAAAAAATGGTTGCAATTCACAAAATTGGTGGGCAAGAAGGACTGGTTCATTTTTATGCTTTAAAGACAGATTGGGTCACAGTGGAAAGAATTCTGGGTTTAGAGTCTAAGGATCTAGATTTTAATCCTGGTTCTGCTTCTTACTTCCTGTGTACCCTTGGGCACTCTGGGCCTCAGTTTCCTCAACCATAAACATGGGATGGGGAAGAAATAAGTTGAATAGGTGACTTCAGAACCATCTGACATATAAATACCTAGCATTTCCCTATGGCCTTGGACAATCCATCCTTCTCCTCTCACCCCATCTAAAAGATGAAGAAGTGGAGGCACAGCGTGGACTATGATTCTCTACGCTAACTAGTGATGAAGCTGGGGCAGAAACCCAGACCTCTATCTTCCAACTACATTTGGTAGTGAGTTTCTAAGACACTTAGGTGGTGCAGTGGTTTGAGTACTAGATCTGGAATCAGGAAAATCTGAGACCAAATCTGGTCTCAGACACTTCTGAACTGTGTGACCTTGGGCAAGTCACTTCACCCTCAGTTTCTTATCTGTAAAATGACCTGGAGAAGGCAAACCAGTACAGTATCTCTACAAAGAAAACACCAAAAGGGATCATAAGGAGTTAGACATGACTAAAATGACTAAAATGACTAAACAAGAGTCAGTTTCTACATTGAAGTCACCTAAGCAGCTCCAATTAAAAAACCAATAATATTACACTGAAGTCCTAGTCAGGTGCCGTATGGTTTTGAAGGTAACCAGGACTTTTCAAGGTTATGCCAGGGAAGTCTAAGAGCTGACAGATCCCACCTAGCTGAAAAGGCTTCAGGTATGGGCACTGCAACCAACAAGTTGATAAAGAATCTTTCAGTTCTGTTGCAAAAATATGGTGTGGGGGTGTACTCAGGGTCACAGCATCATAGAGTTACAACTAGAAGGGACTTTGAAAGTCATCTAGGCCACCACACCCCTCATTTGACAAATGAGAAAACTGAGGTTGAGGGGTTAAATGATTTGCCAAAGATTTCAATAGGTAATATCGGAAATTGAACCCAGGACCACTGACTTCTCCAGGGAGTCAACATACTACAATGGCGTGGAATGGTTTGACAAAAAAGGAAAATTCTGGTAAGCAAATGAATGTTGCCCATGCCAGTTTTCCATTCCTGCTCTAACCCCAGATGAGTTTTCTGTGGGTCACCTGGGCCTCATACAATTTGGAAAGATGGTTATTTTTGACCATTTATTCCCACTTCTGTCTCATGACTGTCTCCCTAACCTCAGGTGAGGGCTGCTGACCACAAAAGATAATTGAGTCTCTAGGCAAACTTTCCAGACCCAGAGGAAAGGAAGAAGGTCAGACCAACTTGATGGGGCAAGAATAAAAATGAGGAATATTGCATAAGGCCAGAATAGGGGCACTGGGAAGGTCTTAGGATACTAACAATATCCTGGCACTTCCAACAGATAAAATTAGTGACAAATTGAATAAGATTTGGGTTGGGTTTTTTTCAGCATTCAGGGTCAAGTCTATGGGATTATGCTGTTTGGCCTTCTTCTGGACATCTGATATTCAAAAGGAGAAGCCAAATTGAACTCTGTAAGAGGTCTTGAACAGATCCAACTGGATGCAGAAATGGGCCCACCATGGCTTGGCACCAAGGGACATTCCTCCTCCCTTCCACGCCCTAGCCCTGTTTGTCCACAATGCTAAAAATAACATGAACAGGAAAGGGCTTAGCAAAAATGCTTATTCCTTATGATGCTGGGCACTTGACCAATGCAAACAGGGAGAAAAACTATCATCTACCACCCCTTCCCATGATGCCCTTGGAGAAAAACTTAACCTCATATGCTACCCCTCCCACTTCTGTTCTCTTCCCCTCATGTCCCAATTTTTTAAATTACATTAACAAAATAGAACTTTATGCAATAATAATAGTCATCCCAAAGATTAGTTTAGAAAAAGAACCTCCCTTCTCACCTTCACTGCAGAGATGGAAGGACTATAAGCATGGAATCTTGGATATCATTCTGGCAGCATTGTTTGGAGTAGTTTTGCTTTAATTGTCTTCTCTCTATGTCTGTCTGTCTGTCTTTCTGTCTCTCTCTCTCTCTCTCTCTCTCTCTCTCTCTCTCTCTCTCTCTCTCCTCGCTTTGTTACAAAGGATGTCTCACTGGATAGGGAAGAAGAGCAATTCAGAAATGAATGTAAGAGGGATTAGCTATATAGCTCAATGGATACAGCACTGGGTCTGGAGTCAGAAGGATCTGAGTTCAAATCTAGACTCAGGCTACCTAATTGTGTGACCCTGGACAAGTCACCTAATCCCACTGACTTGCAAAATCAAAAAATATAAAAGGAATGTAAAAGTGCTACTTCTTTAAAAATCATCCAAAAGTTATCCTTTCTTTTTTTACATCACAATCATTTCAGGATATACCCCTATTATACCTCCAACTCAGCGTGTCTTCTCTTATAACAAAAAGTTATAACATAAGTTAATAACATATTCAATTTTCTACAACTAGGATCTACTACTTCAAGAAAAGGAGAGAAGTACATTTCCTTCATTATTCTCCAAGGGGACCAGGATTCGACATTATAATCAGACAATATAGTCAATGTGTATATTTTCCTGGTTTTGTTCACTTCACTCTGAATCAGTTCATACAAATCTTCCTGTATTTCTCTGAATTCTTAATATTCATTGTTTCTTATAGCACAATTATATTCCATTATATTCTTATGCCCCAAGTTGTTCAACTATTTCCCAAAAGACAGCTCATTTGTTTTCAATTCTTTGCTAACACCAAAAAGTATTATTTTAAATATTTTTCTCTAAAAATGGGGGTCTTTCCTTTTCCCCTCTGACTCCTTGGGATAGATGCCTAGCAGTAGGATCTCCTATTTAAAGGGTTTTAAAAAAATACATTTAAAGTGTTTTTATATCACTCCCAGACCACAGAGGAAGTTTTTGAGGTCATTTGTGTATGTGATAACAATAAAAACCCTTCTGCTCACTCCAAATATCAAGTTTAAACAAAATTCTTCTGAGCAGATTATAAGAAATAATATTATAATTATTATAAGAAGCACCTTAGTGATCATCTAGTCTAATTCCCATTTTACAGGGGAGGAAACTGAGACACAGAAAGAAGGAATTTACCCAAGTCACCTAGATCATAGATAGAAAAAGCTGAGCTAAGATTTGAACCTTCGTCTGGACTGAATTCAGTAAAAGCACCATATCTGTATAGGCATTCCATGGTAAATATGTGTGTGGGCACCGATATCTTGAGGTTTGTGTGAAATTCCAAGGGATGACTCTATATTCCACACCCTTTGACAACTTTCAAGCAATCCCTACCTCTCCTTGCCATCTATTAAAACCAAAATCCTTACCTCTCCTATTAAAACCAAATTTTTTATATATCCACAGCACATAGTAGGTGCTTAATGATGTTTGCTGGCTTACAGAAAGCTTCTGAGGGGCAAATTGAATGTCTGTTTAAGGAGAAAACTTCCAAGAATGAGAGGTATCCCCAAGGGCCCTGGGCTGCCCTGGGAGTTATGAGGAAACCCCTTCCTAGAAGTCAGGAAGCAGATGATGTGCAGGTGTGTTGTCAAACTCAAATAGAAAGGGGAAGCAAAACCACACTCAAGGATCCCTTTGGGACACATATTGACTTAGAAAACTGCATGTTAACATTATCTATGTTCTACTGCATTTTTATTTATTTTACTAAATATTTCCGAATTACATTTTAATCTGGTTAGAACCTTCCTGGGAAGTAGGGCAGAGTATTTGACATCTCTGATGAAACTGAGATTCTAAAGTATTAAGTTAATTCCGAGGGATCTTTCTACTTGAGAGAACTATGATTCTGATTATTAACAATAACGTAAAAGAATCTTTTGAGCAAGGAATATTTTCTACAATATTACTACTATGATCATCTTTTGGAAAGTTCTGTTTTGAATCTTGGAATGAAACTGTACTTACAAATTTAGCTATTTCTAGGATTGGAGGGAATGTTAAAAGTTACTGGAACATGGTTTTAGAGCTTAAAACTTAGAGATAATTGAGTTCAGTCTTTTCAATTTACAGATGAGAAAACTAACCCTAGTGAAGTCAAGTGACTTAATCATATTTACCTCCTTTGACTAAATGTGTCTTTGACTATTCAGGACAAAGAGTCCAGTCCTTTTGCAATTCACAGAGAAGAGACTATAGAGATTACTTGAGGATAATTGAACATTAGAATGTCTGAGCACCAGGGAGGGCGGAATGTTTCTCTAATAAGAAAGACAAGTTAACACCTACAAACCAAATGTTCTCATAGACAGGCATTCAAGGCCCTCCCAGAGCTACTAGGGCAACTGATGTCATCAGCCTACCCAAGCTGCTAGAATTCTGCCTTGGAAGGAAATAAGCAAATTGGAAAAGGACTGGACTTGCAAAATCCAAACCTATGAGATTACATCACCCTTTACACCCCCACAAACTGTGTGTGTGTGTGTGTGTGTGTGTGTGTGTGTGTGTGTGTAACAAGGCAATTTAAAAAAATAACTATAAAAGGTAAACTTGAGAGGTGGTCCAAGTGAGAACAAACTGTCAATTGTTTTCCTCAATAGAATTTCAAAAACACTGTGGATGCAGATTGCACTGTCCACAACTGCAGAGAATGGAAGAGACTGGCTAACCTTTACCGAATGTCCCAGTCTTAGATTAGCAGACTTAACAGGACACCACCTTTTAAGAAGGCTCAAATTTAATTTGTTTTCCCAGCAATGTTTTGCCCAAAATAAACCTATGCCTGGAACCAGTAACAATTTAACATCTCTTCTTTCCATCCTGAAAGTCTCAAAAGAGGCCTTTTTTTGGGGGGGAGGGATTAGAAAGGTGCAGATGAAAGGGGGGGGCTGCATGGACAACTTTTAAATGTCTACATCTGGCAAAAGGGAAAAAAAAAGACTTGCTGGCAGAATAGAAGGGATCCAAAATGAAATTGTGGACACACTGAAGGAAGAGGACAAGTTTGCATACACCAGGTTACAAATTTCAGAGAAAAGAAATATTCTTTATTACCTGATTTTAATTGCCTTGATCCCAAAAGGCTGGCTTCAATTTGCCTTGATATTCCCATATGATCATTGCTTAATCACAATAAAATGTACAATTAAAAGAGGTTTAAATTTCAAGTAATGGACTGCTTTGTATTTGCTGTGGTTGTTCTTAGTGTACACATAGCTTCTGGGAGAAGATCTTCCTGGGACTCACAGAACCTTAGAAAATTTAGAAAAATTTTAGAAAAATTTTTCATCCAATGAGAGCCTATTGTAAGTGTCTAATTAATAACTGACAATGAATGGAAAAAGAGCACCAGTCATCTGGTCCTCCAAGTTCTCAACCTGCCCTGTGTTCCTCACTATCTCTCATCCCCATAACCAAGCTGTTGCCAAGGTTCATAGATTTCATCTATATATCACTTGAATACTCCCCTTCCTCTCCTCTGAAACTGCCCCCATTCTAATGCAGATCCTCATCATCTCGTGCCTAAATTACTACAATAACAATGGTGCTAGCTCTGTCTAATTCGTCTACTCCACTTCATCCTCCATTCAGCAACATGATGTTTCCAAAGCTCAGATCCAACAATGTCACACCCTTTCTCAATAAAGTCCAGTGACTCCCTATTACTTCCAGGTAATCCAATACAAAATGCTCTATTTGGAATTCAAAGTCCTTCATGACCTTGTTCCCCCCTGCCTTTCCAGTCTTCTTATATCTTACTTCCTACCACATTCTCTTCAGCCCAATGACACTGGTCTCCTGGTGGTTCCAAGATACTCCATCTCAAAACTCTTTTTTTTTTAGGTTTTTGCAAGGCAGATGGGGTTAAGTGACTTGCCCAAGGCCACACAGCTAGGTAATTATTAAGTGTCTGAGGCCCGATTTGAACCCAGGTACTCCTGACTCCAAGGCCAGTGCTTTATCCCCTACGCCACTACGCCACCCCATCTCAAAACTCTTAAGAAATTACTCTAGCTGTTCCCATGCCTAGAATATTCTCCCTCCTCAACGCTACTTGAATTCCCTGGCTCCCTTTAAATCCCAACTAAAATCCCATCTTTTGTAAGAAGTCTTTCCTAATCCCTCTTTATTCATGTGTCTTCTCTCTGGTAATTATTCAGGTCAGGGATTGTCTTTTGCCTCTTTTTTGTGTCTACTATACTTAAGACAGCGCCTGGCTAACAGTAGGTGCTTTAATAAATGTTGACTGATTGCAGACCTTAAACTGGCATAGAAAAGTCCTTTGCTGTTACAATCCTGAAGCTTTTATGTTTCTATCTTGTCCATATGGATATGAGAAGAGATTTTCCCATTTCTATTCTGGATACCAAGAGGAACACCATAAATAGAAGTACAGAGAAGCAATCCAATAAGTAAATCAAGAAAGGAAATGAGACAACTTTGGTAAGGTTTCATCACAGTAAAACGATGCTGGCTTCTCTTTGAGATCTTGCTGTGCTCACAAACCACCTGCTCAATGACTCAGTCTAAAATGGTGGTAGAGTTCAATGCCAAGCTCATTCATTTACGAAGAGTAAATAACAGCTGACCTTCTGAAGGTGCTTCAAAATTTGCAATGCACCTTAACCATACATTAGGCAGCTGACACAGTGCACAGAGCACCAGGCTTGGAGTCAGGAAGATATGAGTTCAAAAATCCACCTTTATATACTTCCTGACTGTGTGACCCTAGACAAGTCACTTGCCTCAATGTTTTTATTCTGTAAAGAAAATAAGCATTTATTAAGCTTGAGATATGTTTGAAATTGCATTAATTATTTTACAAATATTATTCCATTTTGATCCCCATTGCAAAACAGAGAGAATAGCACCAACCTCCCAGGGCCTTTATGAGGATAAAATGAGATATTATTTGTAAAGGACTTTGTTTTACTGCTATTATTATATTATCTCCATTGAGCCTTATATAACCCTGTAAAGTAGAAATAAGTGTCTCCATTTTACATTTATGGAAATTGAGGTTCAGTTGGATTAAGTGACTTGCCTATGGTCCCATAGCTAGTAAGCGTGAAAGTCAGGATTAGAATTCCTTATTCCAAGTCCCACTCTATCCATTAGAATACATTGTCCCTATTTTAGAAATCCACTTCTCTCCCTGCTTTGAAAATCAAAATAACATAACTTTGTACCTATCCTTTTGCATCTTGAGGCAGCATAATATAGTGGGACAAGTGCAGAGTCTGGAGTCTGAGGTCCTACCTTCAAATCCTTGACATAACTTAGGGGACTATGGGCAAGTGGCTTTACCTCCCCTGGGCCTCAATTACCTCATCTATCAAATGAGGGGGTTGGAACAGAAAGTCTTCCAACTTTCAATCTATGATTCTATGATCTCCCCCACTGTCAATAATCTTTCAAAGTTTATTGACAACAGTTCAGTGAACATATCTATGCCATTCAATCCAGTCAACCAAATAAGGATTCATTCTCACTTTCACACTGGAATTCAACTCTCACTTTAAAAATATTCAGTCCAGCCTGTCCAGATGGAAGATCAGTGTTCTCAGTGAAGAAGCTGAAACAACACTAAGACTTGAGTTGTTCTCCTTTTCCTTTGTCCTCCACCCCAAGAGAGTGCCCAGCTGCTTCCCTTTTTGATGTTCCAGACAAAGGTTTAAAAAAAAACAAGTTTCTTTGTCATGGAGAGAATTATTTGCAAACCTCAGCTCCTTCTGAGCAGAAGCCTTCCTGAGACTTTCAATTCAGCTACCACTCTTTATTCTTCCTTGCTTCTGGACCCCTTCTCCTTCCATCTCTCTCTCTCTCTCTCTCTCTCTCTCTCTCTCTCTCTCTCTCTCTCTCTCTCTCTCTCTCTCTCTCTCTCTCCTTCTTTCCTTTATTTCTTCCTTTCTTTCCTTTCTTCCTTTCTTTCTTTCCTTTCTTCCTTTCATTCATTCATTCTTTCTTTCTTTCCTGAGCAACTGAGATTGTGACTTGCCCAGGGTTACACCAAGTTCTACCTAGCTGTCTGTCTCATCTTTTTTTTTCCATGTCCTGTTCCATCCTAGCTCCGAGAGTTGTCTGGACCATCTACGGCTACAATGATTTCTTTGGAGTTCAGTTTTGTCTTCTACAATGGGATTATCTGAGCCTGGATCATCAGATTTTTTTTTAGCATATCACATCCTCTTAAATCATATTCCTTTTTTGAGTATCTGAAAGAGGATCATAACAAATTGTGAAATCTGCCTTTCTGAAAGCTAGGGAACATGACTGACTGACTATGGCCAGAGTCTTCCACCACTAGCAACTCTCAAATAAAATGATTATGTTTTATTTAACATACAGGAAATAGCTAGTTACCAAACTAGGAGTCATTTCTGAATCAACTTTCTGGGTACAGTCAGACCATTGACCTGTTAAAGCAAAAATCAATACAAAACTAGAAGAATGAATAAAATGAGAAGATAGAGTGTGTCACTGAGGTCATTCTGGTCTGACCTATTCAAATAAGCTGCCACATGAAAAGACAGCAAAATGGATAAGAAGACAAACATCAACACAAATTACCTCTATGGGGAAGTCTGTTAAAAATGGAGAATTCGGGGGCAGAGCCAAGATGACGACAAGAAGGGATGGAGTCTTAGGAGCTCTCTGATAAAACTCATAAACTAAGGACTCTAACTAAACTTTCGAGAGACAGAACCCACAGAGGGACCCATTGAGGCAGTTCTCCTACTCAAGGTAACCTGGAAAAGAGCTGAAAGGCTCTGCTCCCCAGGGCCGGAGGGGCGGCCCGCCAGAGGGGTGGCCCGCCAGAGACAAAGAACTTCAGCCTCCCAGAGGCAGCCCCAGGGCTCTGGGAGCCGTGCAGTGGGGGAGTCTCCTGATCTACAGGGAGCACTGGGCACAAAGTGTGGGAACAGCGGGGGACCTCTGCCAGAGGGAGCACATGGAGCCCAGCCCTCAGGGTACACAGCAAGCAGCCTGGTCTTTCTGCAGCCCTGATCCAGGAAACAGAAGCAGGCGGAGCCGGTAAGCAGGAGCCCCCAGGGCATGAGCCCATTGAGCTGAGGGAGGGGAGTGAAGAGAGAGAGACTGCCAAGCTCTGTCCTCTGCCCCTGGAACAGGACTCTGGGGCTCTGAACGCATTCAGATACTGATCCCAGTCTAGGCCCCCCATAGAACAGCAGGGGCCCCCCCACCTCGGCCCCATGGCAGAGGGGGGGGCACATATGGTCATTCACAGACCAGGAGGGAGGACAGAGCCTCACACACCTAGACCCTTGTGGGAGTGTCCTCAAAGCTTAGGAAGCACCCCAGAACCAGGCCCAGGCTGGGAAAATGAGGAAGCAGAGAAACAAGAGGAACACCATTGAGAAATATTTTGCAAATGAGCCCAAGAAGGATCAAAATACTCAGTCTGAAGATGAGGATGCATAAGCTCCAGCATCTAAAGACTCCAAGAAAAACAGAAATGGGGATCAGGCTATGACATAGCTCAAAAAAGACTTTGAAAATCAAATGAGAGAGTTAGAAGAAAAACTGGGAAAAGAAAGGAGAGAGATGCAGGAAAAACATGAAAATGAAGTCAGCAGCTTAGTCAAGGAAATCCAAAAAAATGCTGAAGAAAATAGCATGCTAAAAACCAGCTTAGGTCAAATGGATAAAACAGTTCAAAAAGTTATTGAGGAGAAGAATGCTTTAAAAAGCAAAATTAGCCAGATGGAAAAAGAGATAAGAAAATTCTCTGAGGAGAACAAATCATTCAGACAAAGAATAGAATTCAGGGAGATTGATGAATTTACCAGAAATCAAGAATCAATACTTCAAAACCAAAAAAAAAATGAAAAATTTGAAGAAAATGTGAAATATCTCATTGAGAAAACAACTGATATGGAAAACAGACTTAGGAAAGATAATTTAAAAATTATTGGAATACCTGAAAGTCATGATCAGGAAAAGAGCCTTGACATCATTTTCAAAGAATTACTACAGGAAAATTGCCCTGATATTCTAGAAGAAGAGGGCAAAATAGAAATGGAGAGAATCTACTGATACCCCCGAGAAAGAGATCCCAAAAAACCAACCCCTAGGAATATTATAGCCAAGTTCCAGAACTCCCAAGTCAAAGAGAAAATATTACAAGCAGCCAGAAGGACACAGTTCAAATGTCATGGAGCTGCAGTCAGGATCACACAGGACTTAGCAGCAGCTACATTGGAAGCTCGTAGGACTTGGAATATAATATCCCGGTAGGCAAAAGAGCTTAGAATGCAGCCAAGAATGAACTACCCAGCAAGGCTGAAAGTCCTCTTCCAGGGAAAAGATGGACTTTCAATGAACCAGGGGAATTTCAAATGTTCCTGTTGGAATGGCCAGAGCTGAACAGAAGGTTTGATCTTCAGATACAGGACTCAGGTGAAGCATAGAGATTGGAGGAAAAGGGGAAAATATGAGGGACTTGATGATGAACTGCATGTATTCCTGCATAGAAAAATGACACTGATAATACTCATATGAACCTTCTCAGTTAACAGAGCAGGTAGAGGGAGCTTTTATAGTTGAAGCACAGGAGAAAGCTGAATTTGAAGATAAAATATGGTGTGAAAATAGAGTCAATAGAAAAAAAAAAGGAAATGTAATGAGAGGAAAGAAAAAGGAGAGGGGGAATAGGCCAAGATATTTCATATAATAAGATTTTTTTTATTACAATGAGCTATTGCAATGATATGGAAGGAGGGGAGGCAAGGGGGAATGAGGGAACCTTTGCTCTCATCAGAGGTGGCTAGGAGAGGTAATAGCATATATACTCAATGGGGTATAGACATCTGGAGTAAGAAGGAGGGGGGAGCAGGGGGAAGGGGGGATGTGAATAAAGGAGGAGAGGATGGACCATGGTGGGAGAGTGGTCAGATATAACATTTTCTTTTTTACTTCTTGCAAGGGGCTGAGATTGGAAGGCCTGTCCAGGACCATAGGGCCAGGTGGATTCTGGGCCTAAAGGATGGTATGGGGGCTCAGGGCTTCTTGGCCCCAGGACCAGGGATCTGTCTGCTGTGCCACTCAGCTACCCTACAGCAGAGTCAGAGTGAAAGGAGAGAGAAAATATAGTACATGGGAGTGGAGAAATAAGAAAGGAGGGAGTTGCGATCAGCAATGGCAACGTTGGAAAAATATGGAAGTCACTTTTGCAATGGACTTACCATAAAGAATACGATCCACCCACGACAGAGTTGTTGGTGTTGGAACACAGACTGAAGCACATTTTTTATTATTACTATTTGGGGGGGGGTGCAGGGCAAATGGGGCTGGGTAGCCTGCCTGGGGCCACATAGCAGGGTGATCTTTGAGTATCTGAGGCCAGATTTGGACCCGGGTGCTCCTGGCTCAAGGGCCAATGCTCTGTCCGCTACCCAGCCACCCCTACTATTATTACTATTTTATTTTATTTGGGGTCTTTTTTTTTCCTTCTTTTTGTTTTTTGCAGGGCAGTGGGGATCGGGTGGCTTGCATGTCACATGGCTGGGTGATTGTTGGGTCTACAGGGCTGGATGTGGGCTCAGGTGCTCATGGCTCCAGGGCTGGTGTTTTGTCCATTGCGCCACCTGGCCATACCTACAATTATTACTATTATTTTTTTTAATTTTAATTTTTTTCTCTCCCCTTTACTTTATCGCTCAAGCAAGTCTATATTCATGAGGGGGAGGGGCTGTTTTGTTTACTCTTAAACATGAATATTTTATTAATGTAAAAAAAATTGTACAAAATGAGAATAAAAAAATGGAGAATTCAGTAAAAACATAATGAGAATTTATGCCTGAAACTGAACCTATTATCAGTCACCTAAAATATTTTGCTCTTCTATACTTCCTTATTACTGCCCAGTGGCCTCATAATCACATTAATCCATGAGATCCTTGAGAACAGGGATTGATTTTTGCCTTTCTTCATGTGTCTAGCACTTTACACATTGTTTGCTGCATAGTAGATGCTTGATAAATGTTAAATGATTGACACAAAACAACTCTGAGGTGGGAAACTAGGTGACACAATGGATCAAGTACTGTGGCTAGAGTCAGAAAGACCTGCGATCAAATTCAGCCTCAAATACTTACTAGCTATATGACCCTGGGCAAGTCATTTCACCTCTGTCTACTTCGGTTTCACATCTATAAAATGGGGATTATAGCACCTACATCATACAGGTTTTGTGGAGACCAAATGAAATATTCATAAAATGCTTAGCAGATTACCTGAAATACAGTAAACAATTAGTAAGTTCTTACTTTCTTATTTTTTCCCCTCCCTTCCTCTCTGACCCCTTTCTTCTTTCCTTCCTACCCTTTATCTAGGACAGCATCCCAGTCAATCGGGTTTGCAATCTCAATGCTACCCTTGAGTCCTCACTCTCATTTACCCATATGTTCAAATCAGTTCCCAAATCTAATCATTTCTACCTCCACAACATCTCTCACATTTGTCCTGTCCCTCCACCTGCATGGCTACCTCTCTTGTTCAGGCCCTCAACACTTCTTACTTGGACAGTTACAATGGCCTTCTACTTGGTCTTTCTGCCTCAAATCTCTTCCAATTCTAACCTTTCCTTCAGTTTCCATGATGATTTTCCTAAAGCATAGATCTGATCCTGTCCATCCTTCCTCCATCCCACATAAACTTCCATGGTTCCCTATCACCTCTGGATCAGATATAAAATACTCCAGCATTTAAAAAGCTTCAAAGCTTACAGGTTATGATTAAGAAGTAGGAGACTTAGAGGGTAGAATATTGCATACATTGCTTTGTCATTCTTTGTTTCTCTTTGTTACAAGGAAGAACTCAAAGACAGTGGGTGAGTAGATTGGGAAATGACTATGATAATAAAAGGGCATAAATTAAAATGGTGGGTGGAGAGAAAGATCATTAAAGGGATAACACAACAAAGCATTATGTGAGTTCCAAAGGACAAAGGTTTTTAAGTGGCAGGCATAATCAGAAAAGGTTCCATGGAAAGGCAAGAATTCAAGTTGGGCTTTAAAGGACAGAGGCAAAATGACAAAGGTGGCAAAAGATGGAGAGAGTCAATGTAGGTGGTGCTATGGTGAGAAAAGATCTTTAGTTCAATATAGATGAAGTTGTGAATTAGGCCAGTGGTTAAAGAAAAGAGTCTTGAATTATGTAAGAAAAATTATTAAACTGTTTATAATCTTTGACCCAGTGATCTCCTTACTGGGTTTACAAATCCAACAGTTTAATGGAAGTTTGAAAAGGCCTAAATGTATAAAAATATGCATAGGAGCAATATTTGTTACAAAAAGACAAATAAAATTTATGCCCAGCAACTAGGAATGGCTGAACAACTTTGTTACAGAAATAAAATGGAAAATTATTGTCATAAGGAATGATAACTATAAAAAATTCTGTGAAAGATGGTAGATTTGTATGAACAAATGCCCATAGAAGAAAGCAATTTCATAAGAATTATATACAGAATGAACATAATATGTAAACAAAGATAACATTAAAGGGCAATGTTCACAAGGTTTTATTTTTATTTAAACACTAACAATGTTAGTCCCAAATTAATAAAGATAAAATATACTTTTTCCCTAGTAAACTACATTCATGATGACTATCTTTTCATCTGGTTAAGTGGTTTCACTTAATCACAGATCTCCATTTTAAAAATAAACTAAGGTTCACACAGGTAAAATGTTTTGCTTATGGTCACATAGCTAGTAAGGGTAAGAGTCAATATCTGAATTCAGTTCTTCCTGACTTCAGGTCAAGCATTTCATCCATTATTCCCTATTTTAGAAACCAAATTTTCTCTTTGTTTCATGAAAATACATTTTATGAGGTGTCTGAGAATGTGCTGTGCAGTTTCACTGAGTTAAAACAAAATATATTAATTAAAAAATCAAGTAAAGGGTGACTACTCAGAGTCATTTCAGGTATAAATAAAAGCACAGAGGGGGGAAACCACAGTTTAAAATTTGAGAGACTTAAGAACTCTGATCAGCATCACAATCAACCATGAATCCAGTGGTCAGATGCTAAAAGAATGCTACTCATTTCCACTTCCTCATCAAGAGGTGATACGGTGCAGCATGAGACATCCATTGCTTATACATGGTCAAAATGGAAAATTGTCTTCTTTGACAATGCATATTTGTTATAAAGGTTTTATTTTTTTCTTTTCTTCTTCAGTGGAAGGGTTAGGTAGAAAAGGGAGAAAAATTAATTTTTACTGTTAAATATTTTTAATTTCAAATAAATAAAAAATAGAACTTGCTTAGGAAACAAAATAATTCAGTTTGAACATAGATTGCATGGAAATAATATAAATTGAATTTAACAGATTGTGGAGGTTTTAAAGACTTATACATAGGCATTTAACATTTAATTCCTGGGCAATAGGTAATAAAAATTTTTGATGCAAGGAATTACATGGATATAGCTGGACTCTGAGCCAGGAAGACAAGTTCAAATTCTGGCTCTAACATTGTCCAGGGTCTTTGGACCTCTTCAAATCTCAAAATGGGGTTAATAATACATATGTTCTCTATTTTACAGGATTAAACCATAACATTAAAGAAATACTATGATTCTTATGCATAAAGGAAATTGTTATGACTGGACAAAATAGAGGTAGGAGAAAAAAGAGGCAGAAGGAGGTTAAGGAAACATGGTTGATACTGAGGGCCTAAACTAGTGTGGTAGCACTAAGAAGAGAGAAGGGTGGGGGGGCAGAGCCAAGATGGCGGCGTGAAGGCAGCATTTCCTGGGAATTTCTTCCCCCCAAACTCCAAAAAAAAAAAAAAAAAACCCAAACAAATGGTGACACTAGCCAAAATTTTGAGGAGCAGAACTCACTGAAAGACTGAGTGATATATTTTCTCAGTCCAAGATAACTTAGAAGTTCCACGGGAAGGGGCAGCTAGGTGGAGTAGTGGATAAAGCACCAGCCTTGAAGTCAGAAGTATCTGGGTTCAAATCCGGTCTCAGACACTTAATAATTACCTAGCTGCGTTGCAGCCTTGGGCAAGCTACTTAATCCCGTTTGCCTTGCAAAAACCTAAAAAAAAAAACAAGTTCCATGGGAAAGGTGTGTTTCACTGGGACCAGGGGTTGGAAAAAAGCCACAGTGCAGCCCAGCCCAGAGATCACCCACAACAGCTTGAAGGGCAGGGGGGGGGAGCTCTACTCCACTACAATGTGTGTAGAGTGAGGAGTACCAGCCACAGAATCTGCAGTGAGAATCAGGACAAAGCAGCCTGCATCCCCTAGAGATGGTAAGGGAAGTCTGCAGAGATTTCTTTGCTCTCCCTGGGGTAGGACTCTGCTGTTTGCCTACACTCAGATATTGCAGTTTGGGCTTCCATACTAAGACAGCAGGATCCCTCAATATAGCCCCAGGGCAGAGGGAAGTATGGGAGGCCATCTACATATCAAAGCACAGGCAAGAGAGCATAAGACCTTGGAGGAATAAAGGTTCCAGTGGGTTATCCCCCCCACCAAAAAAAATCCAAAGCCTTAGAAGTGCTGTCTTGGGCTGAGGAAATGAGTAAACAACAGAAAAAGAAGAATCTGACCCTAGAGAATTACTTCAGTCCCATGGAAGATCAAAACACAAACTCAGATGACAACAAAATCAAAACTTCTATATCCAAAACCTCCAAGAGAAATAGAAAATGGGCTTAGACTGTGGATGAGCTCAAAAAAGGACTTTGAAAAAAAATTAAGGGAGGTGGAGGAAAAATTGGAAGGAGAAATGAGAGTGATGCAGAAAAATCATGAAAACCAAATCAAAAGCTTGGTGAAAGATATACAAAAAAATATTGAAGGAAATAATATGTTAAAAACCAGTTTAGGCCTAATGGAAAAAGCAATACAAAAGGCAAATGAGGAGAAGAATGCCTTAAAAAGCAGAATTGACCAGCTGGAAAAGGAGATAAAAAAGCTCTCTGAAGAAAATAACTCCTTCAAATGCAGAATGGAACTAAAGGAAGCTGATGACTTTGCAAGAAATCAGGAAGAAATAAAACTCTTCCAAAAAAGTCAAAAATTAGAAGAAAATGTGAAAAACAACCGACCTTGAAAACAGATCCAGAAGAAATAATTTAAAAATTATTGGGCTATCTGAAAGCCACAACCAGGAGAAGAACCTAGACTTCATTTTTCAAGAAATAATAAAGCAAAATTGCCCTGAGATCCTAGAAGCAGAGGGTAAGATAGAAATCGAGAATTCACCAGTCACCTCTTGAAAGAGATCCTAAAAGAAAAACTTCCAGGAATATTATAGCCAAATTCCAAAACTCCCAAATCAAAGAAAAAAATTCTAAACACTGCCAAAAACAAACAATTCAACTACCGAGGCTCCATAGTCAGGATTACACAGGATCTGGCAGCATCTACATTAAGGGCTCATAGGGATTGGAATATGATATTCCAGAAGGCAAAAGATCTTGATTTACAATTGAGAATCAACTACCCAGAAAAACTGAATATCCTCTTTCAGGGGAAAAGATGGACTTTCAAACTTTCCTATTGAAACAACCAGAGCTGAACAGAAAGTTTGATCTCCAAGTACAGGACTCTGGTGAACTATAGAGGGGGTGGAAGAGAAGGACTAACTATGAGGAATTTAATGTTATTGAACTGCTTGTATTCCTGCAGGGGAAGAAGATATTGATAACTCATATGAACTTTCTCATTTATAAGATATGTTAGAAGGAGCATATGTAGACAGGACACAGGAAGGAGCAGAATATAATGGCATAATAGAGTAAAAAAGATGGAGTCAATGGGTGATAAAGGAAAATACTGGGAGGAAGGAAAAGGAGATGAAAAAGAAGCTAAGAAATTTCACATAAGAGTCAAGAAAAAGCTTTTTCAATGGAGTGGAAAGTGGGTAGGCAAGGGGGAATGAGTGAGCCTTCATTCTCATCAGAAATGGCTCAGAGAGGAAATAACATACACACTTAATAGGGTGAGGAAATCTATCTTACCCTAAAGAAAAATGAGAAAAAAGGCATGGGATAAGGGGGAATGGGGGAATAGGTGATAGAAGAGAGGAAAGATTGAGGGAGAGGGTACTCAGGTTCAACACACTTTTGGACAGGGTCAGGATGAAAGGAGAGAGAATAGAATAAATGAGAGTGGGGAGGAATAGAGTTACAGCTAGTAATAGCAACTGTGGGAAAAAATATTGAAGCAACTTCTCTGGTGGAATTATGATAAAGAAAGCAACTCACCCCAGAGAGAGAGCCACTGGAATCTGAACACAGACTGAAGTACAATTTTTTTCTCTCTATTCTTGGGGGGGGGTTATATTTACTCTTATGTTTACTCTTATAACACATTCAATTTACATCAATGTATGGCATGGAAACAATGTAGCGACCATTAGACAGTCTTCTGTGGGGGGGTATTGAAGAATTTAGAGCCTTGAAAAAATGATGGATACATATTACTATTGTATGTAATTGGAAAATAAATAAACTATTAAAAAATTTTTAAAAGAGAGAACAGAGGATGGATGCCAGAGACACGTGGAGACAATATCAATAGCACATGGTAGCAGATTAAAGATAGGAGATAAACTATAGAGGTTTCCCCAAGCCTTCAAACTCTGGAGACATGCTGAGTGGTGGTACCACAGATAGAAAAACAGTGAAGTCTGAAGGAGAGAAAGAAGCTCCCCTATAGATATATTGGTTTGAGACCCTTGAAGAAGAAAGAAGGGGCATCTTGGATGAAGACAATTGAAGATACATAATCTGGGCTGAAGAGAACAATTTGAGGGCTGTCTTCTGTAGAGTGATACTTAAAGCAATGGAATGAATGAAAAGAATAAAGGAGAGTACTATAAGAGGAGAGGAAAGGAGAAGAGAAGATAAAAATGAAAGGAAGGAGAGGAGAGAAGAGAAGAGAAAATGAAAGAAAGGAGAAGAGAAGAAAAAAGAGAAAAGAGAGAAAAGGCAAGGAGAAATCCTGGAGAAACATTTCCCAGCAAATCAACCTATCCCTGAAACTGGTGTCAAAGATATCTATGAAAGACTAAATGACTCTGGAGAGGATAAAAGGCAAACTATCAGCAGCCTCCTCTCCCTTCTGACTGGAGAACAGGAGCACAGATTCCTCCCAAGGCCTTCCTTTATAAGGCAGAACTCACTCTCAGTTCCTCCCCTCTGCATCGGCTACTTTGCTCAGTTTTCATCTCCATGGAAGATGCCAAGATGTTGGGTACTCCCTAACAGTCTCCAGGTCCCTACTTTCCTGTCTATTTTTTGTATTGTATATTGTGTATTCTGTGTATTAACCGCCCCCTTCCATTTGAATGTAAACTCCCTGAGGATAAAGACTATCTTTTTTTTTCCCTGATTAATTATATCCCCAGTACTTAGTGTAAATGTTTATTAGAATGGATTGGAGAAATGAGAGAAAACAAATCCATTCTGTTGGGGTGAAAGGGAAATAAATTCCTGAATTTTCCCCATGTCTGGAAAAAAAAGCTATTTTAGTTAGTTCCTCAAATATGTATTCACTGAGAGCCAATTAGGTGCATATGAGAAGCAACAGAAGAAACTGGACACTCACATTTCTAAACAGATGAATCTTTCTTCCCTTCTCTTCTGGCACCAGATTAAGTCACTCACTTAATTAAATGCACCATTCTCTAACATGTGTGGAAGGACAGATGCCCTAGGAGCCAGGGGCCCAGCCTTCTATTCCAAGTTCAACTGGCGTAATGCATGTTATAGTCAGTTAAAAAAAAAGAAGAGCAGACATTTCTCCATGAAACAAGACAAAAACTACAATTCAGGAGCAGGCTTTGAGCTGAATGTTAGAATGGGCTAGAAAATAGATAAGGCAATTAAAGCAAAGAAATTTCAGCATTAGCTTTCTGTAAATTTCTGAGGGATACATTGCTCTTCTATTCCTGGTAAAGAAAAGCAAAACTGTTCATTTCCAAATATAAAAATGGGAGATGTTTAAAGATCTACCTGGGGAACCTCAAAGAGAGGATATAATTTGGTGATCTATTTGGAAAACTCCCAATAAAGGAACAAATTCTCTCTACTGATGCCTCTTCTTCAGTGACTTATTAAAACTTAAGAGATTCCAGAGTCACCTGGGGAACTTGAGAAGTTAAGTGAATTGGTTACAGTAGTACTTCTCAGAGGCAGAACCTGAATCCAGGTCTTCAAGTCTTCCAGGCTAATATGATATCAATTGGGTGAGTGGAAAATTAAATAAATATGTGCCATGGGACCATGGGTTTGAAAGTGAGAGAACATCTTACTAACATGAGAATGCATAAACCAGTCCCTTCACTTTCTTAAACTTCAAAGTTCTCTTAACTTATTTGGGGGGATGGGGGAGGGTACATCTGGATTTTCTTAGCATAAGAGATTTCTAATGAAAAAACTTCATCAAGCAAAAGGGCAACTATTCTGCAACTTAAGAGTTTTAGAAAAGTGCTTAGGGGGCTGAGCAAATGACTTGCCCAGGATTCTAGAGCCCCAGAACTTAAATCCAGATCTTCCTGATTTTGAGAGCTACATTGCCTCATAGTAGGCAGCTGGGTGTATATTGAATAGAGTATTGTATTTAGAACTGGGAAGACTCATCTTCATGAGTTCAAATCTGACTTCAGGCATGTACTAACTGTATGACCCTGGGCATATCACTTAACCCTGCTTATCTCAGTTTCTTCATCTATACAATGAGCTGAAGAAGGAAATGGCAACACACTCCAGTATCTTTGCTAAAAAAAAAAAGTTGGGCATGACTGGAATACCTGAACAACAACAAAACAATGTCAAATTACCTCTCACATTGGGGGAAGAAACCCTGTAAATTCTATCTGACAAGCAAGCGTCTAATGGAGATAATATATGTCTAATGCAGAGTAAACCTCAAAGCCCTTTATAAATGTTAGCTATTATAAAATCAGCAACAAAAATTAAACACCTACCATGTGTGAGACATAATAGTAAGCACTGGAATACAAAGAGAGACTGTGCTCCTGCCCACAAGAAGCTCACATTCTAATGGATGAGACAACATGCCAGCAACTATGTATGAATATAAATGAGAGACAATCTCAGAAGGAAAGAACTGGGAGGGGGGGAAGGAACAGAAAAATCTTTTGTAGAAAGTGGGATATGAGTTGAGTCTTAAAGGAAGTACTTCCATTTTACCAGTGAGGAAGCCCTAATCTGGAAAAGTGAGGTGAAGGAGTCCTTTGGGATCCCAGATGCCAAATCCAGTATCTTCTCCAAGTCACTTGGCTGCCTCCCCACAAAAGTAGGAAAAGGTGGGCAAGACATTTGTTAATTCACTTGTTCTATCCCCAGGACCATTGAGACAATCTCCCAAATGTTCATTCTGTTGGGATGGGGAAATAAAGTACTGAATTTTTTCCACTACTGGGAAAAAACTAATTTTAGCTAATTCCTCAAATATGCATCCACTGAGAGTCAACTAAGTATATAGGGAGAAGCAACAGAAAAAAGTGGACTTTTACATTTCTAAACAGATGAATCTTTCTTTCCTTCTCTTCTGACCTCAATTAAGTCACCCACTTTCATGCACTGTTCTCTGACAGGGACTGTGACTTTCATAGGATCATATAACTTTGAAGTTGGAAGGCTCCTGGGAGGTCATCTAGTCAAACTCCTCATTTTACAGGTGAGGAAACCAAGACTAGAGACATGAAGCAATTTGGCCAAGATCACACAGGGAGTATATAGCAAAGCCAGAATTTAAACCACAGGTCCTTCAACTCCAAAAACAGCTCTTTCTTTTCTACCACAATGCCTTCCTACATACATTCTTTCCTCTTCCTCTCTTCTGTGTGAGCAAAAAAAAAAATGGTTTAGAGAATCATCGCATTCACAAAAAACATTTAAAATCAAACCCCTCCCAGCAAGCTGACACTGCAGTGAGTTGAATGATATCCTGAAGAAGCTTGGCAAGATGGGATCCATGGATGGAGGGAAACAGACCCAGACTGTTGACTCCAGCACATTAACTGCCTCTAAAATAGCTTGCCACTGACCAACAAAGGGGCCTCTATGCCTTCCCCTTCTCATCATGTGGAAAGCCCCAGACTAAGTCACTGCTGAGCTTGCAGACAATGGGACCTTTGGAGAACAGCTGGTTCTGAAAAACAGCCCCAGAAGCCACATGCCAGGGCTCCGCCTCATCCCCCCCCATGGGGGGGTGGCTTCCAAGAACTGTCCCAGCTGAAAGCTGCTAGTACCACATCAGTTCTGCTTGTCCCACACAAACTCCCCTTCTTTTCTTTCTTCACATTAACCTCTGTTCATTTCTTCTGGGCTTATGGGAGCTGCATTGGCATCAGATGAACACAGTTCAGACAGCTGGCTGATTGAATGGTATGAACCTCCATTTGCTTTGAAGAGAGGAGTGTGGCCCAGGAAATACAGAGCAGGGCCTTAGAGGTAGCAATCAATCAATCCACCACCATTTATTAAACATCTACTATGTAGAAGGTGCTGGGGATAAGAGAACAAACAATCCCTGCTCTCATGGAGCTTCTAGTCTATCAGTGTCAATGACACATGCAATATGAGTGTACATAGAATACAAGGTGATGGGGAGAGACATTGGCGGAGGCATCTCACAGGTGATGCTTATGCCTCATCCACAAAAGAACAGGGATTCTAAGAGGCAGAAATGAAGAGGGGTTAAGAGGGATGGGAAAAGGTTTCTTGGAGTAGGTGAGATTTTAGCTAAGACTTGAAGAATGTCAGAAAGTAGAGTTGAGGAAGGAAAGAGTTCTAAGCATGGGGGGGATGGAGAGAGTACTGAGTTATAGGGTCTTGTGAGAGGAAAAGAAAGATGGTCAATTCACTGGTAGATCAAAGAATACCTGGGGGTGAGAAAAATATAAAGAAGCTGGAAAGATGAGGTGGGGGAACCTGATTATGAAGGACTTTGAAGAGGATTTTTATATTTGATCCTAGTGGTGATTAGAAGTCAATGAAGAGGGGTGGCTTGGTGGTGCAGTGGATAAAGTACCAGCCCTGGGGTCAGGAGCACCTGCGTTCAAATCCCGCCTCAGACACTTAATAATTACCTAGCTGTGTGGCCTTGGGTAATCCACTTAACCCCATTTGCCTTGCAAAAAAAATAAAACAAAACATCTTTCAAACACATCTCTTCTTTCCTTTGATCCTACCCCTACCCTCCTCACTCTTGCAATAGCCTGCTTATTAGTCTCCCTGCCTGAAGTCTCTCCCCACTCCAGTCCATCCTACACTAAACTGTCAAATTAAACCTTATTAAATTTTATTAATTTATTAACTAAAGTCTGATCATGTCACACACCCTCATTCCATAAATTTCATTGACTTTTTTTTTTAGGTTTTTGCAAGGCAAATGGGGTTAAGTAGCTTGCCTAAGGCCACACCATCTAGCTGCCCCTTGAAAGATGTTTTTAAAGTTAGGATTGACAGCAACTGACTGCAGAGAGCATAAGGTAGGGAGATAAGAGAATGAGGAGTTACGGAACTGGGACTGGGAGGATGGTGGTATTCTCAACAATAAAAGGAATGTTAGGAAGAGGGAAGCATTTTGGGGAAAAGATAATGAGTTCACTTTTGGACATGCTGATTAGATGCCAACAGCACATCAAATTTGAGATGTCCAAAAGGATGTTGGAGATATAAGGTTGGAAGTCTGGAGAAACTTTAGGGACAGATGTGTAGATCTAAGAATCATTTACATGGAGATGATAACTGAATCCATGCATCCATGGGAAGGGAACTCAGAGTCAATGTAGGTTATCATCATTATAGTTACTATAACTATTTGAAGCAATCTACTGAGTTTTATACAAACTATATTCTTTTTAGATTTTTTTTCAAGGCAATGGGGTTAAGTGGTTTGCCCAAGGCCACACAGCTAGGTAATTATTACTCTATCCACTGTGCCACCTAGCCAGCCCTATAAACTATATTCTTAAAAAAATAATAAGTTTTTGTGGCCTTGGGCAAGTCACTTAACTCTATTTGCCTTGCAAAAACCTAAAAAAAAACCCCAAAAAATAATAGTTTTGAGAAATTTACAGGATTAACAACAAATATGTGGGTTCGAGGAAATACATGAAAACATTAATGAACAGAAGGAGAGAGAAGAAATCAGAACCAGTCAAACAATCTACACAATGACTACAAAAATAAATGAAAACAATGCTAAAACACCTGACCTTGGATCAAATGCAAGGAAAAACTAGAAGAGAGATTCTAAAACACATTGTTCTTCCTGGCTGATTTAGGGGACAGAGATGTTTACACTATCCAACAAGCTAAGCTGATTTTGCTAACCTGTTGCCATTTTAGTTATTGTCGTTACCAAGAAGGACTCCATGGGGTACTCCAGATATTGCAATAATGAGAAACATCTATAGTCGCAAAAAAACAAAAGCCAACAATTACATTTAGAAATATAGTACATTAAAGGATTCTTTAAAAGAAAGAAAGAAAAGGACCTGGCAATTCTGATGTCTTTTTATTTTTATCACTACATACCAGTTTCCAATAGCTAAGGAACCACTAGTTGGGAAAATAAATATGCTTTTAAAGCATAATTTTGAGCCCATATTGGGACTCTAGAAAGAAGACAACTGAACTAAATATGGCACCACAATTTTATAATAAAGTCTCCATCATTTCAGTCAAGGGAGAAAACTTCTTCCCATGCATCTTCTCAATGATATACAAAATAACTTCCTATAATGTCTAAGTTCTGTTTGGCCAAAGACAAGTCTACCTAATAAGCACTCCTTGATGCCTCCATATACCAACAGTAACAAGGATAACACAGCAGTTAGCTAACATTAATATAGAGCTTCAAGATTTGCAAAATATATATTTATGTGATCTCATCATGAATGACCTTATATTATAGATGAAAAATAGTGTCTGGATCTGAACCACACAGTTAGTGAGGGTCACAGGGAAATTCAAATTCACTGTCTCCTGATTCCAAATCTTGTTCTCTTCAAAATATAAACCCTTTTCAAGTAGGGATTGTTTCATTCTTTGTATTTGTATCCTCACATCTGGCACAAAGAAGGCTCTTGATAAATGTTTGTCAATTTATTTCCAATACACTCCACTTTCTCTTCACATTCAAATCTTCCTTAAAGCTCTTTTTTTTTGGGGGGGGGAGGAAGGAATAAACTGTCTTTCCCTCTTTTCCTCTTTATTTCCTTCTCCCTTTCTCTCTTTTCTTCTTTCTTTCCTTCTCTCTCTCTCCTTCTTTTCTTCTTTCCTAAAGCATACATTTTCAGACCTAACATCTAGAGATCTTAACCTGGGAGCTGTGGTTTGTTTTTACAAATATTTTGGGACAGCTAGGAGGTGCAGTAGATAAGAGTACTGGCTCTGGACTCAGTAGGACCTGAGTTCAATCCCTATCCCAGACACCGGCTGTATGATCCTGAGCAAGTTACTAACCCTAATTGCCTCAAAAAAATGCCACAAAAACTCTGATCACTTTGCTTCAATTCATTTGTTTCCTTTGTAATTCCATTTATTTATTTTACATATTGAAAACATTACCCAAAAAGGATAGGATTCACCAGATTGCCAAAAGGGGTCATGAAGAAGAAGACACAACTGAAATGGAATCACAAACCAGGTCTTAAGCAAGATAGAATATGAGGCACATACCACAACTCCCTTAACATGTATCCCTAAAGGGAGGCAGGTCAGAGCATGAATACAAATAACACAGAGAAATAATATGTCTATGAGACCCCTGAGTGTGACCCAGCCAGGTCCACAAACCTGCTCTGGTTCATCCCTCCATCCAGCCACACCCAAAGCTCTTTGTGATTGAGACAGCATCAGTGCTGGTCTCCAGAGAAAACAGGTCTTTCCTATTTTGCATCTATTAAATTGTTCTCATTATCTGTGTGTTAGTTTCTCACTACTACAACTTCTAGAGTTTGTGAGAATGAGCTCATCAGAGGCAGAGGTACAGCCCCAATGGTCACTGCATTGGCCAGGAAGGAAAATTATCTGTTGGATGGTCACCAAAAATGAGCCCTTTACACTCAGCTACCCTCTAAAAGTGTAGTCACAAGGGGATCCAGGCAGGAGGAGACAGAGAATGAGAGAATATTCCTGATACAAGGGTACTTTATTCCCATTTTTACAGTGGAAGGGAGTAGAGTCATCAAGGCAAAGTATATGCCCCAATATGATAGGGTAGTGTGAAGAAGTGGAATGAGAGTATTGTATCTGGAATCCAAAGGCCTCGGTAGAATCCCAACTCTGCTGAATGTGACATTGGATAAAATCACTTCCTTTCTGTGGGCCTAGTTTCCCCCTCTTTAAAATGGAAGGGGGATTGGACCAGATGACTGCCAATGTTCCTTCTGGCTCCAAGCCCAAGATCCTGTAATTCTGAAGAACAAATAGTGCTCCATCTACGGTACTAAAAGGATGTCTACATGAGGATCCACAGAACTCTTTTTAAGAAGAAAGGTGATAGAAACCACAGCTCAGTTTCTAGCCAATCTCCTAGAGGGCCAGCCTAATCCTACCATCATTCTCCCAGGGAACAGAGCGCCAAACCTGGAATATAGGACTTTGGCCAAACCAAAAGCCAAACCAATCATTCCTGAAACTTAAAATAACTGAACTGAGGACTTCAAAGCACTCCTTTCTCAGAAAAGCTCTGGGCAAGTGGCAAGGACTTATCTCATTCATGTCTCTCATGTGACTCCTGTTCTCCCCTGCAGGGGAGGGTGAATACATGGACATAAACATCTATTGCTTAAGCTTTGTTCTTAGGAGTTTGTTTTAGTAGGCTTAAAAAAATGCACCTAGGCTGACTGGTTTCATGATTTTAACCTATTTTAGTTGTAATACACATTCATATAAAATATGCAAACAGTATGGAACAGTGGAATGAGAACTGGACTTGGTTTTAAAAAGACCTGGATTTAAATCTCAAATCCGAAACTAGTTGTGCGGCCAGGGACAAGACTTTTCTGAGCCTCAGTTTCCCTACCTCTAGAATAGGGATACTTTCTATAGTACCTACCTCCTCACAAGGTTCAAATGAGATCATATATGTGAGTACTTTATAGTTTTTCAAGTGTTAAGTAACTGTTATTTGATTATCATACAAATAAAGTCATAACAATCACCCCTCAAATGAACTCATGTGTGGTTATCTTCCTAAAAGTTGTGGACTTGATGCGGACCAACATGTGGATGCAACTTGGTATGGTGACTTAGAATCAGAAAGACCTGAATTCATATCACCTTAAACAACAGTTGGGTGACATGGGGCCAATCCTGGTGATTTCATTGGAAATTCCAGTTGAGGAAATGCCCTCCACTAATTCAAGTCGATACCTTCTTTGTAATATATTGTTAAGAAAGTTGCCAAGAGCACTGGCAAGTTAAGTGATTTACCCAGGGTCACACAGTCAGTTTGTGAAAGAGTCAGAACTTAACCTTGTCTTCCTACTTTTGAGGAGAGTTCTCTATTCACTGGACCATGCTTTTCTCTTAATAAATAATTAGAAACAACTCCACACTTAATGCTTTATAAAACATTCTCCTTAAAACAGTTGTGTGAGGTAAATGGTAACATTATCCCTATTTAACCAAAGAGGAGACCCAGACTGAGAGAGGTGAAGGGAGAGATAGTGATCCAACTATATGCTGTGTTCATCCAGTAAGAAGAAAAGAAACAAGAATTTATTAATGACCTACTGTGGGTCACACTGGACAAATTACCTCATTTAAACCTTACAGCACTCAGAGGTGTTGTTTTTATTCTCATTTTACAGTTGAGGAAACCAAAACAAGCAAAATCATTAAATGACTTGCCCCTAGGGCAGCTAGGTGGCAGAGTGGAATCAGATCAAAATACACATGATAGGTAGTACTTGTGTGACCTTGGGCAAGTCATTCAGCCCTATCACCTCACTAATAAAACCCAAAACAATAGCAACAAAAAAATGGCTTGCCCAGTAAGTGGATTTGAACTCAGATCTTCCTCACTTCAGGTCTGGTACTCTATAGTTCTACCTGTTTGCCTCAGTAGAAGGTAAAGCCTTTGAAAAAAAGGACTGGGTTTTTTTTTTGTCTTTCTATCTGTAGTACCTTGCATACAGTAAGCACTGAATAAATGGTTGCTTCATGGGATGAAACCATCTATGTTGGGATTTAAAATTAGGTCTTTTGAAACCACATCTTGTGTGTGTCTGTGTCTGTGTCTCTGTCTGTCTGTCTGTCTGTCTGTCTGTCTGTCTCCTCCTATCTATCCTCTTCCACCCTCCATCTTAAAGAATGGCATAAAAAGCCCCCTCTTAGAAAATTGTCCTTTCCCCCTTCTTTGTACAGGTGAGAGTCTGTGGATTTGGTCCATCAATACTGTTGGGTTGATACTTTGTGTTTCTCCCTTCTTTCTTTTTTATTCTTTGTTACAAAGGCCAGCTCTTGAGGGAGGGGAGAGGTATATTCAGAAATGAAAGTGATATAAAAACAAAAATATCAATCTTTTAAAAAAACTTCTTCCAACTTTTTATTTATCTATGTATTACAACTTGATATTAGGAAAGACTATTTAAAAAGCAGTTGAATCCAAATGCCACTGAGAAATAAACCTCCTTAGTCCTTCTCCTGACTAGTCCAACATAGTATCCTGGAAAAATTCTGACTCCCTTTTCCTTTCTACCTTCCTCCCATGATTTGAACCTTGGGGAAACACCATTAAAAATGTATCCCCTGGCCCCACAGTATTATTTCTAGGTGTCCCAGAATGTGAAAGGATCCCCATTAAATAAGAGAAGCAGCAAGTCCTGAATAGTTGAAAATCCTTCTAAGATGAGCCGACAGCCACACGTTGTTCAGCTTCTTGAAATGGGGTTTAATCCTTCATTAATCCCACTTTAATGAAATGCATCTATTCCAGGCAAGTAAGTTCCTGGCTCTGTAAACCTCTCCCAAAAGATTCAGGCTAACTAAGGGAAGAAGTCATCTCACAGGATCTAGCACTTGAGCCCTGCTTTCAGTCCAGGCAGTAAGACAAGTCCAGATAAATAATTTTGGAATTCCACCAGATCATCATCCTCTATTCTTATACAGACATTCCTACCATATAAAAGAATTTACCAGTCACATGCTGTAGTTATTTAAAATCCAACCTCCTAATTTTATCCAATGACAAACATCCACATAAAATATCACAGACTCAGATCTATTCCAGTCCCTTCATTTTATGGATGAATAAACTGAGACAAAGAGAAGTGACATGTCCAAGATCACACAGGCAGCAAGTGGAAGACCTGGGATTTGAACTCTGGCTTTCTGACTCTCTATATACATGACTATTTCCAACAGACATTTTTATTCTGAAATTTAGGATTGAAATAATTTAGGGCTGAAGTTTTTTAATTAACATCTAGGTATATACTTGAGTTTTAGTATTGACTTTATCACTCAGTAGTTATAGATACTTCTCTCTGAGTCTCAGTTTCTTTGCTAAATGAGGGAAATAAAATTGGAGTTTTTTATTTGGGAGGGTTGAAGTGAGGAAAGCACTTTGTAAACCTTTCTGTATTATACAGATGTGAGCTCTCATTAATAAGGAGTGTCTTGATAACAGTTGGAATTTATGTTCTGGGTTACTAAGAACAAGTCCAAGAAAACTGGAACTGCTAAATGCCTAAGGCCTTCTGTGGGAAACAGATCTGACCTCTCTGGGCTCAGGAGCAGATCACAGTTGCTGGGGGAACCAGCTGCTAGCCTGGGGTGACCCATTCCCAGAGCCCCCAGAGGACCCTGGACTCTGTGAAATTCAGTAAGCTGAAATCCCCAAGGATCATAGATCTAGAATTGGACTGGAGACTGAAGTCTTTAAGAACACACCGATCTTTCTCCCTTTCTGCTCTTCTTAATATTTATTCTGAAACACTTAATCACATGCTATCTTGCATGATTCTGTAAGAGGATGTGTTTATGATGTTAATCTTAGTTTTCCAATGTGAATGGAAGTTCATTGAGGGCAGGAACCATGTCTTCAAATCTCCTGCATTACTCTCAATGCTCCCCACTCCCAGGATGCCGGGTAGATAGTAGGAGTTCAAAAGGTACTTGCAGGCTTAAAGAACTTGTTCCTTTTTTGCTGAGTGACCTTGAAATATTTCTAAAGCTAGGGTTGCAACTTGGGTAGATTATTTCACCTCTCAGTGGGCAATTCTCTAAAACACCTAGTTGCTAACAGGAGACTTTCTGCAATGATGGAGGGTCTCTGCTAACTGGAAACTCTCCACTGCAATGAAATCACAATTCAATGTAAAAAAAAAAAAACATTCAATCATTCAACAAATATATGCTGAGTCTATGAAGCACTGTCCTGGGTGCTGAAGGATGTTGCTGTTCAGTTGTTTCATTAGTATCTGAATCTTCATGATCTCATTTGAAGTTTTCTTGGCAAAGATACTAGAGTGATTTACCATTTCCCCTCCAGCTCATTTTACAGATGATGAAACTGAGGCTACCAAGGTTAAATGACTTGCCCAGGATCATACAGCTGTTAAATGTCTAAGGCTGGACACTTGAACTCAGGTCTTGATTCTAAATCTCCTCTCTAATCACTGCTCTAACCAAGATGAATAATCAGCCTAGTGAGGTTGACAGATACTAAGGGAGAGAGGGTGGTGCAGAAGAAGGCTTGGATCTGGGTTCAAATTCCACCTCTGATAAAACAAGAACTAAGAAAATAGTACGAAATCCTAGAAAGAAAGATGAAACTGCGTTCAAGTCCTGGCTCAGTTACTTGCTACCTACATGACCCTGGACATGTCACTTCACTTTTCTGGGCCTCATTTTCTTCATCTGCAAAATGAAGGTGCTAGCTGGACTCAGCCAGGCAGGCTGGAGGAGGAGAATCTCTGCATTCACTGTCCAGCAATGGGACCAGCAATTCTCTTGTCCAAGGATTCTAGATAGAAGGAAAATAGAGGGAGTTGAAGGGGTGAGGCAGTATACATGACTCCTCACCATCCCCCCCCCCAGTCCTCTCCAATGAAAACAAGCCTGTAGTAGAGATCCCTGACTTTGTTTCTTGATAAGAGGTCAAAGGCTATTTTAACAATCTCTACATAACAAGGCAGCTAGGTGGTATCATAGATAGAGCCCTGAATTTGGAGACAAGAAGAGCTGAGTTCAAATCCAATCTCAGACACTGGGTATGACCCTGGGTAAGTCACTTAACCTTGCTTTACCTGAGTTTCCTTATCTGTAAAATGACTGTAACAGTAGTACCCAATTCCCAGGGTTTTTAAAGGATCAAATAAATAACATGTAAAGTGCTTTGCAAATTTTAAATTGCTATACCAATATCCTGCCATCATCATCATCATTATTATAATAAACAAAAGAGATCTCCAAAACTTGAATACTGGACAACTCAACAGAATAATATCCTTCCTACAAAATAATTTGGAGAGTCCCTGGAGAATACACTATAGTGTAATTTGACTTGCTTTGATTGTTGTGTTTTAGTGTGGTAGAATTTCCTAGGGAATCTCCATTTATTTGAAGGGGAAGTGAGGGGGGAAAAAATCGGTTAAATTTGAAATATTCCACATTATATGTTAAGAAAAGGCAAGATCACAAAATCATGTACACATTGGTGCTCAACAAATATGAACAAAAAATGAATTTTATTTTATAAAATGTTGGAAGTCATTTTCTCCAAGAAGTGCTAACCTCCATATATGAGCAAGTAAAGATGATGCAAGAGCCCTCAATCCAACCCCATCAAGGTAAAAGTGAGAGAAATGAGGTAGAAGAAGGAAGTGATCTTCTAACCAGCCAACAGCCAAGATCCTCTAGTCAGATCTTCTACCTCTAACCCTTGACCAACACTTAAAAGCCACCATGTGACTCAGTGGTTCTCATCTTGTGACAATGAAAACCAAGATCTACTAGGAAGACACTAGACCCCACCAAAGGCCCTCTCAAACAGATGAACTTGATGTCAGAAAGACCTGGAGTCAGAAATTCCACCTCAGCTACTTACTACATGTAGGACCAAGTCACTTATACTCTCTGAGACGCTATCTACAAAAAGGGAATAATACTTAAGTGGCAAAAGAGTGCTAGGCTTGAAATCAGAAAAAGTAGGGTTCAAATTCAGCCACAAATATTTACTAGCTATATGATCATAGATCACATGCCATTTAACTTCTTTTTTGCCTCTATCTCCCCATCTATAAAATGGGGATAATATAGACCTACCTCCCAGTTACTGAGAATCAAATGAGATAATAATAGTAAAATGCTTAGCATTATAAAAATGTTAGCTATTATTATCATTACATCACAGGGGCCGTTGAAACACTCAAGAAGAATCATGTATATAAAGTGCTTTGCAATTTTTAAAGCTATAAAAATGTCCTAATATGGTCACTTATTCCTACTTTAGTTTCTTCCTAATTTCATCAAGTGCCACTGGAAATTAATGATTCCATGGTATGTAGATAATGAGATTCTATTAGATGTTTCTTTATGCTGGATTCTGGAGGCTTTGCTAGGTTATATGGATATGAAAACAATGTCACTTTTGTTTCTTTTTTTTTTTTAGTTAAAGAGGGATAAAATCATCTTGACTTTTCATTCCCAGCTGAGATAAGGTGCCATATTCTAAGCATAAAGGCAATATAGCACAATGTAGTTCAATGAACAATGCCAGTTTTGAAGTCAGGGAGATGGGTTCAAGTTCCACCCCTGAAACATCTTAGCTAAAGGGGCAGGTAGCAGTGCAGTGGATGGAGCCCTGAGTCTAGATGACATGGGTTCAAATCCAGCTTTGGAGTTCAAATCTACTTAACACTAATCAGCTGCGAGACATTGGGCAAGTCATTTAACACAGATTGTCTAAAAAAAAGACATCATGAAACATCTTGGCTGCATGACCCTGGACAAGTCACTGAACCAGGCAATTCTCTACAACTATAATTAATGTAAGTTAACCAATCTAGGTTGCCCAAGAATTATTTTCCACACCAGGAATTCCTCACCCTGGTGAAATCACAAGTTCAGAGCAATCAACAAAAAAAGGAGAAGGATAATTCTGAATGAAAAGTTAGGTGAAGTTCAACTAGGTGACAAAATGGATAAAGCACCAGCGCTGGAGTCAGGAGCACCTAGGTTCAAATCCAGCCTCAGACATTTAATAATGACCTAGCTGTGTTGCCTTGGGCAAGCCACTTAACCCCACTGCCTTGCAAAAAGCTAAAAAAAAAAAGTTAGGTGAATATGTGATTTGTAGTGGTATGTTAACTGTATAACCACCGGTATAGCTCTCCAGCTGTGGTATAAAATTAGAAGGGTTCGTTTGTGGTGGTTCATGTTGCTATAACCAGGCATCACCTGGTTTCTATATTAGATATAGAAGGGTGTATGGCTAAAGCTTAGAAAGAAAACTAGGAAGGGGGCAGAGTTTGGATCTAAGAAAAGACCTGGTTCCAGCTTCAAACTTCTGTTTTTCTATAATAACTCATATTCCATAATGCTTTAAGGTGTGATAGACACCTCAAGGGTGTTTAGTAGATGTTAAGTGCTTTGTTTTGTTTTTTACAGCAGCTACTATATCTAAGGCAGGGTGGATTTCTGGACATTTTCAAGTAACTAACACAATAGTTCTCCTCTACAGAACCTCCTCCCTCCAGTTCCAGTCCTTTCCATCCTAATGTTCTTCTTGGGTCAAGCTCAGTAAATTTCCAGGCAGCAGTTATACAGATGTTCCTTGAAATGGAGAACATAAACTTGGATCCCTTTGGAGGAGCTAGAAGTGAGGGAGTTGAATGAGTGACCCCAGAAGTCAAAAGAGCCCTGAAGATTTGGGGAATGGGGTGTGTAACTGTTTATGAGCCCAAGACTCAGAATAACCTAGGTTCAGTCTTAAGAGGCAAGCACTGACATTATCAAGGTCAATTCCCCTGTTTTGATGAGGCCCAGAGAGAAGCAGTGATTGTTGGAAATTGTAGCTGGGCAGCCCAGAGAAGGGCTCTTTTCTTTCAAGTTGAGAGAGGAAAGGATTAGTGTGAAGGGGAAAGAAGAGAATTGTAGGAAGGGAATAGGGAGAAGTAAAAGAGACAGAGGGCGGGGATAAGGGGAAACAGAAATCAGTGATCTCCCTAATTTTCTCAATGAAGACTTCAGTTTCTTCATGTATAAAATGAGGATATTAAAGAAATTAACAGAAACACCAAAGAATCAGAGATTCCAAACTGCAAAAGGGTATTTCATCCAAGTCTCTTTTACAGATGGGTAATCAAGGCCTAAGAGTGTTACATGGCCTACCCAAAGTCTCATAGCTCAAAGTCAGCACTCAAATCTAATCCTTTAACTTCAAATCCATCCTGCTCTCTATCCTATTTGCTTCCTCTGCAGATGAAGACATCTTAAAAAAAGGAGAAACCAAAATGGCACTGGGATGGAGATGTGGAGAAAAGGAAACAAATTCTCTGAGTCAGCATAGTAATTTGTACCTTACCACCTCATTTCCTCCCATTTGATAATATACCATAAGAAACACTGACTTGAGATTCTCAATAATAGAACTCATCTTTTTTTTCCTCTTTTCAGGAGGAAAATTTATGATTGATTAAAATTATCATCTCTTAGGCAATGCTTGTGGTTATATCATATTTCATTCTGGAATATACTTTGTAATGAGCAAAGAACAACTGCTAAATTTTTTTCCCCACAAATACCACATATAATCAGATTCTCTCACTTTTTTTTATAGAAAACAACTTAATTATCTTTTTTTTTTAGGTTTTTGCAAGGCAATGGGGTTAAGTGGCTTGCCCAAGGCCACACAGCTAGGTAATTATTAAGTGTCTGAGACCAGATTTGAACCTAGGTACTCTTGGCTCCAGGGCCGGTTCTCTATTCACTGTGCCACCTAGCCTCCCCCCCACCACCTAGCTGTCCCCTTAATTGTCTTTAAAAGTATATTTTTACAGGATTACAGATTTACAGCCAGAAAGAATTTTTTGTTGTTGTTTAGTCATTTTTAAGTCATGTCTGACTTTTTATGACCCCATTTGGGGTTTCTTGGCAAAGATACTAGAATGGTTTGTCATTTTCTTCTCCAGCTCATTTTGCAGAGGAGGAAACTGAGGCAAACAGAATTAAGTGACTAACTAGTAAGTGTCTGAGGCTGGATTTAGTCTCAGTTCTCTTTGTTGCTCCCCTTGCTGTCTCAGAAAAATGTAAAGCTTCCACTGCATCACCTTACTGCCCAGGAAAGGATTTTAGACACCATCAACTTCATTTTGCAAAAGGGTTTTTTTTAATAAATTTACAATTTTAGAAAAGGGTTAAATGACTTGCCCTGGGTCATTTAGAAAGTGACTGAAGCAGAATCTGAACTCAGATCTCAAAGATCATTTTTATAATAACCTCATAATTTTTGAAAGAATTATTCCTATCTCCTGCCCAAGAAACCCAGTAGTACTTAATGATATTTCCCACAGGGCAGAGGGTAAGAGGAATTTCGGAGGAGCAAAATTCTACTGGTGACCCAGAATGCAAGTTTAGACTGCTAAATACAAAATACCACTACGGTTCATCAATGGAGTCTTAAATGTAAAATGAAATAGGAGTGGCTAGGTGGCGCAGTGGATAGAGCACTGGCCCTGGAGTCAGGAGTACCTGAGTTCAAATCCGACCTCAGACACTTAATGATTACCTAGCTATGTGGCCTTGGGCAAGCCACTTAACCCCATTTGCCTTACAAAAACCTAAAAAAGGAAATAAAGGTTAAAATAATGCAATGGAAAGCAAACTCTACATTCCTGCCCTCTATGAATTGTTTCAAAGTTTTGTTTTGTTTTTTACTCATTGGGTCACTGGTCTAGCAGTGTATGGCTCCCAGGAGGTATTTAACTGCTTACTGGAGGAACATAAAATATATAGTTGTCAATAGAGAAAAGATGTATTTGCGAAGGAAAAGAATCATGATTTCAGAGTAGACTAGGTGGCCTTTAAAAAAAAAACACCCACCCCCACATGTAGAAGTATATCTGTTCGGTTATGGCAGCGTTAGCTTATGGCCAGAAGGGTGTAATTCAATTAGTTATCAAGGGAGCCTGCTCTCCTCTCCACTTCCACTCTTGATGATGCTGCTGTTGTTTGATGACAATGATGAGGATGCCAATGATATCTTCATCATCATTATCACCATCATCTATAAATAAGAGCAGCCTGAAGAATGAAGTCTAGTTCCCTGAAGGTTCTTGCTGAGCCACCCCCAATGGCCCAGTCCCATTCCTATACCTACTTTCCTTAAAGAGAATTGGGCTTCTTTCAGTGGCAATGAGTTGTCCTATCTTATTTGAGAGAAAGAAGACACAACTGTCCTCTATCTCTACAATTCCAAAAAAAAGCAAGTTTCTCAGAATCCTCGAAGCAGTTAGATTTGGAGAAAGAAGTATTGTCCCCCCTCCAAAATGTCACCTTCCTATCCAAAAGAGAACTGAAACCAGATGCATCTCTGAGTCAAAACCAAAACATAAAGAAGAAAAAAATTCACAAGCCAACTGACACATCTTAATTTCGAGCAACACAATCTTGGCAGCTTTGGGTATGATTTGAAAACAGGAGAGCAAGCTGAGTACCCACTAGGGAATTCAAGGCAGAGTGATTGATCTGGGGTCAGGACACCTGGAGTTGAATCTTGTCTCCAACCCTTACTAACTGTGGGAACCGAGGAACTGTTCAGTTCAAAATCTAAGATTCTTCCATGGGAATGCTTCAACTTTTCCACCAGGCAAACAGATCTCTGAGCCTCCCCTTTGGCTTTTCTACAGAACTCAGACAAGGATCAGCAGAAAGCCAACCATCTGTAAGAGCAACTTACAACTCATTCAGCAGGTGCAATGCCTATTGCTCCTGCTGCTGGCAGGGGGTTCTTTGTCCATTAGAAGTCATTTATATGGAATAATACACCCAGAACTGAAACAGATTCAGAGCTGGAAAGGACCTTACAAGTTCAAGAGACACTGAAGTCCTCAATTCAACCCTCCCATTTTATAAGTGGGGAAAACTGAGGTTCACAGAGTATGCTGGCCCAACCCATCCAAGTTCAAGAATGTTTGCTTAGATTTCTTGGAAATAAAACCCACTGCAGACCTCGAGGTTCTTTCTAAAATAAATGAAAATGATCTTGGCTCAGATTCCTATTCAGGACTCAGATATCCTAATTACAAATCACACCTGCATGGTTCATTGAGCCCATGAGAAGCCTTCCTGCTTTTGTGTCAGGAAGGAGCATGCACAAAGGGGCATCTATGTGAACATGTGGACACACTCATACAGCCCAGTGAACCGTGTACCTCTCTGGGCAAGGAAGGATTCATATGTGGGGATCCACTCCCCTGGGAAGGGTGGCCCTGTTATCCCATGATGTGAGTTATACTGGTTAATTCATTAGGAAAATCTCGAGGAAGCAACAAACTCACCGAAATAATCAGCCTTCGGGTGAATGTCCATCTCCTGCTCCAGCCGCTGGGTGAGTGCTTCTAATTTTAATTCGACTGCAGACAACCCTTGCTCAGGGAGTGGAAGGAGGGTCTGGCAGGGTAATTTTAATTTGGTGGGGTTGGAGTTCTCTGGCTGGACACTCCCTTGACTATTATCGGGTGGCAAACTATTAGGACCTTCTGGAAAAGCAGGCCCAGAAGCATCAGACATTGGCCCCGAAGGGAGGTTGGGGAAACTCAGCTTGGGGTTTGCGCCCGAGTCCCTGCGGCTAGGTGGAACCAGGTGGTCCATGGCCTTAGGATAAGCGGCGCCAGAAGGCTGATAGTCAGTGCTGGCTGGCAAGGGGGCAGGCACTGAGCTGGAAATGTAAGATTTGGGGTTCCCATGATACCAGAGCTGAGACTCCCCAGAGGGCCTGGCCACCGCACCAGGAACGTCCCTCTCGGCCCCGGCACTTTTTTTGGCTGAATCTCCCTGAAGTGAAGTACCTGAAGCAGCCAGGGTGGATGGTGCTGCGAAGGAGGCTGACCTCAGACTCGAGGGGGGCGAGAAGGAGGATGGCCTCTGCTGGGGCAGACTCGAGGGGGGCGCGAAGGAGGATGGCCTCTGCTGGGGCAGACTCGAGGGGGGCGCTACTTCGGGGGGCGGAGGAGGAGCTCTGGAGTCCAGCGAGTGGGAAAAGGAGGGCGCGCGCGGGGGGCCCGGCGGGTTCTGCTCCGAGTCCCTGCCCAGCGGCTGGCGCTCGCTTCCGCTGCCATCCCGGCGGCCGCACCCGCTCTCCAAAGGCCTGGTAGAGTTCGGGCAGGGCTGGCACCGGGACGGGTGGGGGTCGGCTGGCGGTGTGGAACCTGGCCAAGGGCTCCCCGGGCTTGGTCTGATGCCAGGGAACTGGGGGGGTTCCTCCGCCCACTTCTGCACAGGATAGTTGTCGTAGTAATCTCCGTGGGGCAGGGGGGCGCAGGCCCCCTGGGGAGGGCCGAGCCCACCGGCAGCCCCGCAGGGGCGCCCCGGGCCATTCCCGTAGCTCGCGTCCTGGCCGGCTCTCTGCGGGCCCTCCGGGTGCGCCCGGGCCCGCGGGGCCTGGCCCGCGGGGGCCGCCTGAGCGCCCGGGGCTCCGGGCCCGGGGGCCCCCGAAGGCGCGGCAAGGGGGGGCTTGGCGGAGCCGCCCCCCGCGCCCCCCGGCAGCGGGTCCCCCTGCAGCAGCTGCTGCTGCTTCTGGAGGTGGATCCGGGCCATCTTGGTGGCGAACACCCGCCGGGTCTCCTCGAACTCGGGCTTGTTGCCGCCGCCGCGGTCCACGCGGAACAGGCCGTCCTTGGAGGCCTCGTACATGTTGAGGTCCTCGATGAAGCGGCTGGCCTCCAGGCCCAGGTCCTCGTACTGGGCCATGCCGCCGGGCCGCGGCGCCGGGGGCCTGGGGGGCCGGGCGGGCGGTCACACTGCGCCCCCCCGGGAGCCCCCGCCCGGCCCGCGCCCGGGGTCCCGAGGGACAAGTGGGGGAGGGGAGGGGAGCCCCGAACCCCGCGGCCCCGAGGCAGAGGCGGGGAAGGGGGACGATCGCCGGCAGAGAGCGCGCCCCGCGCTGCGGGCTCGGGTGCGGGGCTCCGGTGCGAGGCTCGGGCGCGGGGCTCCGGTGCGGGCGCGGGGCTCCGGTGCGGGGCGCGGGGCTCCGGGGCGGGCACGGGGCTCCGGTGCGGGGCGCGGGCGCGGGGCGGGCGCGGGGCCCCGGCGGGAGACGCGGAAGTGGCGCGCTGCCTCGCTCGGGCCCTCCGGCCCCGGCCCGGCCCGGCTGCGGCTGCGGCTCCGCGCGCCTCCCTGGGCCGCTCTGGGACGGCGGCGGGGCCGGGCTGGGGGCCCTCCCGGGGGCGGGGCGGGGCGGGGCGGGAACGTGCCACGTGGTCGGGAGCCCCCCCCGCGCTCCTCTCCGCGCTTCCCGCGCCGCCGGCCCCGCCCCGAGGCCCCGCCCCGAGGCCCCGCCCCCACCTGGCTTTCTAAACTTTTACAAGGCCCGCGGCCCTCTCGGAAGGGGGGGGTGATCCTGGGAGGGGGCGGGGCCCCGGCCTCCCCCGGCCCGGCCCCGCCCCCGGGGCCCAGGAAAGTTTCCTGGTTGGCCGCGGGCCAGGGGGCCTAGCTCGGGGGCGGGGCCGGGGCGGGGCCGGGAGCCTCACGCGCGCAGTCACATACAAGCACACAGACCCACGCGGACACACTCACACACGCTCCCGTACATACAAGCACACAGGCCCACACGGACACACTCACACACGCTCCCGTACATACAAGCACACAGGCCCACGCGGACACACACACGCTCCCGTACATACAAGCACACAGGCCCACGCGGACACACTCACACACGCTCCCGTACATACAAGTACACAGGCCCACGCGGACACACTCACACGCTCCCGTACATACAAGCACACAGACCCACGCGGACACACTCACACGCTCCCGTACATACAAGCACACAGACCCACGCGGACACACTCACACACGCTCCCGTACATACAAGCACACAGGCCCACGCGGACACACACACGCTCCCGTACATACAAGCACACAGACCCACGCGGACACACTCACACGCTCCCGTACATACAAGCACACAGGCCCACGCGGACACACTCACACTCACACTCACACACGTGCGCAGCTACACCCCGCCACTCTAACCTCGGGGCACCCCTGGCCGGTGGCGTCCCGGGCAAGTCACCAGTCACTCCCGGCCAGCACCCGGGGCAGCCGCTGCAGCCTGAAGTCTGCCGCCCCGGAGCCAGATTGTGTCTGCAGAGGAAATGTTTACACACACACACACACACACACACACACGCACACATACACACACGTACATATATCCACACATACATATACGCGCACACACACGTACACACACGCACACGTACACACACGTACATATATACACACATACATATACACGCGCACACACACGTACGCACGCACACACACACACACACACACACACACACACACACACACACACACACCCTGAGCCACCTCTCTGAGATCTCCTACAGCTCTAGATATAAGAACTCAAGATCCACGATTCCCTCGGCTTAGGGAACTCCTGAAAAAGAAATTCCCGCGCCTTGTGCACATTGGAAGTGAATGGAATGTCTAGTCCCCGAGGTTCCTGGCTCCCTGAGAAGTTCCATGACTCCCCCTGGCTCCCACGCAGCCAGGTTTTCTAAGTCTGGAACACTAGGCCCTGACGCCTCTCCAGAACCTGAGAACTAAGAAACTAAAAAACAAGCAAACCAACAAAAACATCTCAGTGTGCAGGTTGTGGGAGGAACAACCCAGCTCATTCCCGGGAGGCCCCCAATAGCTTAGCTGCTCAAGGACTTCACGACAGGACCACCCCCGTTAGATGCAAAAGTCACCACCAAAAAGATGGCCATCATCTCAAACAATCCACCAAGCGTAGGAATCCACAGACAATGGTCTTCTACTGCAAGTTTCCCCTGGCCCCCGGGACTCTTTTCTCTGACTGATTGGCTCTTCCCAGAATCTCTATTTTAAGGTGACTGCGTAGGCCAACCAAATGTCATACCTCTGCAGGATCCCCTCTGACTCCCTGTACTTTCACTATCATGCCCTATCTGGTTACCTTCCCTGTAGCACAGCTTCTCTCCCTTCTCTGTAGTCCCCAACTCCAAGGGTCTTTCAGTTCCTTTTTATGCATTGTCCTCCTTTATTAGAATGGAAGTTCCTTGAGGGCAGGGACTGTCTTCCCTCCATCCTTTGCTTCCTTCTCTCCTCCCTTCCTTCCCTCCTATCCCCCTCCCTTCCTGCTTCCCTTCATCCCTCTCTTCCAATCTTCATTCTTTTCTCTTTCTTTCCCTTCCTTCCTCCCTTTCTTCCTCCCTTCTTTCCCTCCATTCCTTCCTTCCTTCCTTTTTCTTCTTCCTTTCCTTCCTCCTTCCTTATTATTACTAATACTTGTTAAATATTCGTTGACTTGATTTCTCTTAACTTGTAGTATGGGCTATTGAAGCTAGTGTTGCAATTTTAGGACTCTATATAATAGAACATAGAGTGCTATTAAAGATTACTGTATGAAGGTTTCTGAGTAAGCCAGATGTACAAAGACTATAGCTTATAAAAAAAAGACTGATTCATTAACTAGTTATTAAAAGCAAAATAAATCTTAACATAACAAATCTGAATTCTTATATATTAATAAATGGGCTGGTTTTTAAGTGGACATTCATCTGTTAAAGCCCTTCTATTCAAGTCATGACTTGAATACTACTCCATGATGGCTCTAGCTACTAGTATTCTTTCATTCCCTAAATTTCTTTGGGGCCTTTGTCTGAACCTCTTTTTGCACCAAGGCCTTCCTGGTAAATAGTTATTGGTGCCTTTGTTACCTCTGTGACCTCCTCCAACTCTCTTTAGATTACAAGCTTTTTGATAGCAGGGTTTTATGTTCCCAGCATTCTGCACAGTGACATGTATATGGGAATGGGACTCAACCTATGTTTTGATTGGCATAAAGAACTCCGGAAAGGAAGGGAGGGGAGGGGAGGAAGGAAGGAAGGAAGGAAGGAAGGAAGGAAGGAAGGAAGGAAGGAAGGAAGGAAGGAAGGAGGGAGGGAGGGAGGGAGGGAGGGAGGGAAGGAGGGAGGGAAGAAGGGAGGGAAGAAGGGAAGTAATCAAAAGGAAGGGAAGGGACAATAAGAGAAAGAAAAGAAAGGGAAGGGAAGGGAAACTGAAAGAAAGGAATGGAAAGGAATGGAAAGGGAAGGGAAGGGGAAGAGAGGGGAGAGAAGGAAAGGGGAAATGATCCTCATTTTACAGCTGAAGAAACTGAGGTAGAAAGATAAATGTTCAGGGTCATATAGCTAGTGTCTAAATTCAATTTGAACTCAGGACTTTCTTAGTCCAGCACCAGTTCTCCATCTATTGTGTCACCAGCTACCATCTGAAGATCTGGAGTCAGAAGACCTGAGTTCAATTCTTCTTACAGCCTATGTAGTAAAATGGACCACTTCCTCTCTCGGAGCCACAGTTTTCTCATTTGTAACATGAGGGGGCTGAGCCAGATGACTCTTCAAGTCCCTTCTAGTTTGAAGCCTATGATCCTACTTACTTTCTACATGGCCAAGGGAGAGAGACTTAGCCTCAGTGGGTCTCAGTTTTCTAACTTGTTACCTGGGTCACCAAGAGATTCAATGACCTGCCTAGGTCCATTCAGCCAGTATGGATCTGAGGCTGGATTTGGACACAGGTCTTTCTGACTCCAAGTTCAGCTCTTTATTCACTACACCACTAAGTTTCTCTGCCCTGCACATGACTTTTATTGTTCAGTCATGCCTGACTGTTCATGATTGCATTTGAGACTTTCTTAACAAATATGCTAAAAGAGGTTTGCCATTTCCTTCTCCAGCTCATTTTCCAGAAGAGGAAACTGAAGCAAACAGCGTCCAATAGCTTGCCCAAGGTCACACAATTAGTAAGTGTCTGAGGTCACATTTGAACTCAGGAAGATGAGTCTTCTTGACTTCTGGCATTGCACTCCATGTATCCACTGAATCACTTATCTGCCACACTCATTAGTGAGTGAAAATTTGAAAAAGAAACCCACAACAACACAACATTCCTTAGGGTTTTATGCAGGTTTTGTTAGGATTTTTTGAGGGTTTTTCTAAGTTGGAAAATAATGATATTATCTTTCCTACTTTAGCTTGATGTTTTAAAATTATATGTCCCTAACCCCACCCCCATTGAGCCTATGGTAAAGCATTTTTCCTCTGATCTGGTCAAGAACCTTACCAAAAATTAAGTCATTTAAAGTTTCTACTTTTAAGTAAACCGTCAAATAGATTTGATTTTTACAGAGGTGAGTTAAAGAGACATCTAAAAATGTCACCGAAGGATGAACAACAACAGCAAAAATGAAATTGCACACACACACACACACTCACACACACACACACACACACACACTAGAATGGATTGTGCCTATAATTACTGTATTGCCACTTATCTCTCTGAGCCTTGGGCACCTCTCTAAGCTTGAAATTACATAGGAGATCTTGATGTGTGTGGTTAAAGGGAGTTTGCCCGGAGGAGACCCTTACATCAGCAAAATCCCAGGTGCAGCCCAAATAACCCTGCACACACCAACAGATCAAAGGAAACACTTTGTAAAATGTTTCCATGGGTGTCCAGAATTTAAACTCACAACCTTCACTCTTTGTACTATGTAGTCACCAGAGATTGTGATAGAGTGAAAAGAATCCTAGATTTGGAGTCAGAGGACCTGAGTTCAATTCCTTTTACTGCCAATATAGTGAAACAAACCACTTCCTCTCTCTGAGCCTCAGTTTCCTCATCTGTAATAAGAGGGGGGCTGAACCAAATGACTCTTTTTTTTAAAATTTTATTTATTTAAAGCAATGGGGTAAAATGACTTGCCCGAGCTCACTAGGCAATTATTAAGTGTCTGAATTCAGATTTGAGCTCAGGTCTTCCAGATTTCAGGGCTGGTGCTCTACCCACTGCACCCCCTAGCTGTTCCCCCAAATGACTCTTCAAGTCCCTTCTAGTTTGAACCCTATGATCCTACTTACTTTCTACAGGGCCAGGGCAAGAGACTTAGCCTCATTGGGTCTTAGTTTTCTGCTCCACAAAAAGAAAGGTTTGTATGTGAACGCTTCAAAGGTTTCTTCCAACTCTATGTCTATGATCTCAAGAATATTTATAGTTTGTGTATATACATATACAATATAGTATATATTTTATTATTATAAATTATATACTGTTATATATTATATAGTATGTATACAGCTTAGAATACATATTTATGTGTGTATATATAAGAATATATATAATCTATTGCTGCATATACTATATAGTACACATATACTATATGTCCTAAAAAAGAATAGACACATATTTATGCATACAAATGTGCTATATATATAGTATACAGACATAATATATAGTATATTACTTTCTTTATATGTATACACACACACACACACACACACACACACACATACACACTTTTGTCTTTCTTGAGGTAAACTGCCAAGCATTCAAACATTAATACATAGAGCACTACTACAATGGGCTGGCCATGTTGTTAGAATGTATGCATTTGCAAAAAAGACTATTTTATGGAGAACTCACACAAGGCGAGCACTCACCACGGGGTCAGAAGAAATGATGTTGGGATACCCTGAAGGTCTCTCTGAAGAATCTTAGAATTGCTCATGCAGCATGGGACACCCTGGCACAGGACCACCTAGCATGGCATGTCTTCCTCAGAGAGAGTGTTATGATGTATGAACGTGACCAAATTGAAGCAGCTTAGAGGAAATGTATGATATACCAGGTGTTCCCATGGACTATTTGTGCCCCACCTGTGGGTATTCCAAGTTCACATGGGTCTGATCAGTCACAGTCAGACACCTGCAATTTGTCACTAATGTTGTGATGTAATTTTGGTCTTCTTTGATGAAAAAGGACAAGAACCAGAGTATACACACAAATATGTATGTGTGTATAAACACATAATTGTATCTACATATATGTATATATCTATTTATCCATAATATGTGACATATTGCTATATATAGAATATATATTGGTGTGACATACATATGTACCATATAATATAGACTATATTGCTCTATCTTATATAGTATACATACATATGTACCATGTAGTATAGATACACTATTTAAAATAGATATTTGTGTATGTAATTATAAACATACACAAATATATAGTATGTTACTATATAGTATACTGTATACATTCATAAATGTTATGTAGTATACACAGCATATACTATATATATGATATATTTGTATATAGATGTATGGGTGTGTATATATATGTATACGATATTGTATATGTTATGATATAGTCTATAGTATACACACATATATACATACTATAAAGAATACATACACACATAACAGAATATAAATACTTACCTCATAGGGTTGTTGATTAAATAAAATAACACAGATAGGCAATTTGTGATGACTAACTACAATAATAACTAGCGTTTAAAGAGAGCCTTACGGTTTGTAAAGCATTTTGTATGTTAACTCATCTGGCCCTCACAACCGCCCTGTGAAGCATACAAGGCTATTATTAGCATCTCTATCTTACAGATGAGGAAAGTGAGGCACGAAGGAATGTCTGAGACAGAATTTGAACTGAGAGCTTCCTGACTCCGAACCCTATGCTCCATTCACTGTACCCCACGGTTATTGTTCCATAGATTCTTCCAAAAATATCATAATATTCTAGTTGAATGGAAGCTCCCTGTAGGAATGGCTTGTTTGCTGTGTTGTTCTTTATATCCCTGCCTAACAAAGTATCTGGCATTTAGAAGGTACTTAAGAAAATGCATAATGAATTAATGTTATCTGCAAAAAAGTGTTAAGATGACTGTTTATAGAAGAATCCTAATTTCTTTTGGGGGGTAAAATATTATTTTAATCTGTAGTTCAGAGTTCAATTTTTTCTATAAAATTTTTCTTTCATATAAAAAAATCTTATTCACGATAAGTTTGTGAAAATCAATCTGAGCTTTTGAAAATTCTAGACTAGAAGGGTTTTTTCCCCCTTCTAAAAAACAGTAATAACTTACGCTCTGTATAATGCTGACCCAGCGGTTAGCAGCTTATATCATACTTTTGGTAAACTTTATTACAAGTATAACCACACCTTATTCTTGAATACTTAACAGACCTCGGATCTTATTCTATGGAGATCACAGCTCCTTAATACTTTCTGATATGCTGTGCTTTCTTCCACATCATTCCATAAATCTACATCTTTGGCTTCTTTTACCACTTCATAGATATTGATGCCACATTTGGCCCATTCATCAGTTATCTGTTATTCTTTTATTTTTTTATTTTTTAGGATTTTGCAAGGCAAATGGGGTTAAGTGGCTTGCCCAAGGCCACACAGCCAGGTAATTATTAAGTGTCTGAGGTCGGATTTGAACTCAGGTACTCTTGACTCCAGGGCCAGTGCTCTATCCACTGCAACACCTAGCCACCTCATATCTTTCATTCTTAAAAGAAAGACAACATGGGTCAGTGAATAGAGTCCTGGATGTGCAGTTACTAAGAACTGAGTTCAAATCCTGCCTTAGCCACTTCCTGGTTGTATGATCATGGGCAAATTGCTTAAATTCTATGAATCTCAGTTTCCTCATTTGTAAGACAGAGGTAATATCTTTCTCACATGATTTCAAACTTTAAAACATAATATAAATGTCAAGGATAATAATTATTGCTACCTGATCAATTTATCTCATCTTCTGGCCACATTATCAAACATTTATTAAGTGCTGACTTTATGGCTTCAATAATATTTTTTTGCTATATTTTTTGAAAGTTATCAGGATGCCCATTTCTGGAAAGGCTTTTTGTTTCAGGAAGAAGGTGAGAAGACACAGGCAAAATTTTCTGAAGCCTGAAACTTCTCAACCTATTCCTGACTTTCTTTTGCTATTTCTGCTCTGGAAGGCTGCCTGAAGCCAAGCTATGACCTCGAATTTCAGGCTGGGCCTTCCATCCCTCTGAAACTCAATACTCTGCAGATTTCACAGTCTGATCAGGCCAACTGGGGCCTAGGCTCAATGCCAGTCAATCACCAAAACTGACTCAAGTTAGAAAAACTGAAGTTCCTACTTTTATTTGGTCACACAGTCTTGACTTGGTATCCCTTGTGGCCTGCAAGGAGAGAAGGAGGCTGTAAAAGGCTTGTAGCTATGCACAGGTATAAATACAAACAAATAGATCTTTGGTCTCTTGCCTTTGAGACCCTAGAAGCCAAAAGAAGACATGGATCCAGGCCCTAAAGATGAAAAGTATGCTGTGACTCTGATTCCAAATCCTGTACTAGGTTCTTATTTATTTAATCACTGAAAAGAAGGCATGATAAGCATAGCATAACGGAAGGACATTGAATTGGGAGACACAGGACCTTTGTCCAAGTCTTGGTCCTGTCATTACCTATATGACCTTGAGCAAGTCACTTAACTTCTTGGGGTTTCATTTTTCTCATTTGTAAAAGGAGGGGATTGGATTCAAGCATCTACAACAGTCCTTCATAGCTCTAGTCTAGAACAGAATCACAGGTTTAATCCAAATACTCATGCACACGGCAACAGACTGAAAAACACTCTTAGTAAAATGTTTTCATGGCTGTCTAGAATCTAAACTTACAACCTTCATTCGACATACCCCCAAATAGTCTCAGGAGCAGTGGAATGTAGTGGAAAGAATCCTAGATTAAGCATCAGAGGACATCAACTCTTCTTCTGGCTTTTCCACTTAGAACCTGCATAGCAGAGCAAATCATTTTCTCTCTCTGCCCTCAGTTTCCTAATCTATAACATGACAGGATTGGGACAGATGACTCCTAAGGTCCCTTCCAGCTTGAAGTCTAAGACCCTATTTACTTTCTGCATGGCTGGGGTAAGTGACTTAACCTCTCTGGGCCTCAGTTTCCTAATTCATAAAATGAAAGATTTGAATTTGAGAGATTCTAAGTTCTCTTCCAGGTCTATATCTATGATCCCAAGAATATTTATGAGTTGTATATTATATATATATATATATATATACACATACCTATAAAAATATATATGTGTATATGCATATATACATACCTATAAACATATATATGCATATATATATATGAAACACTACATATACTACCAAACATTAATATCTGCCTCAAAGGGCCAGTAATCAAGTGATATATATATATATATGTATATATATGCATATATATATATAAGCATTTTGTGAATATTAATGATATCTGGCATAATATCTTCAGAAACCTATTGGACTTCCATTGTATTTGTCCATTTTCAAAATGGGGATACCTACTTCACTGAAGCTGTTTCTTGTTGGTGTGGCTGTTCAATCTACAGTGGGAATGATTTCTTCTGTTTCTATTACTACTTAAAGTGACATGGAAGAAAGTTTGACTTTGAATTCCCCTACTCAGACTGAGCAGAATATGGTACTTAGTCGGAAGAGGAAGAGTTATTTTGATTCTGTTGCTCTTTGTTGATGGTAAGTAAGGGTCTTCATTCATGGAATAGAGTGCCAAATTAAGAAAAAAAGGAGTATTGACACCAAGGATGGCAAGAGTAAATTTAAAAATGGAGTTGTCCAAACAAATAGTTTTGAGGGCCTATATAAATAGAGCTGAAGTCTCATTTTTATTGAATAACTCAAGAAGAGATATTCGAGGAAGGGAGAAATGTAATAGGATCCCAGAATCATAGATCTGAATGGGGAAAGACTTTACAAGTGATCTAGGTGAACCTCCTTATCTTAGAAATGAAGGAAGTGAGACCCTGAATTTTAGTCGAAAGATCACATGGGAGATGAGCCAAACCAGAAAAACACTGTACACCCTAACAGCAACATGAGGGCAATGATCAACCTTGATGGGCTCACTCATTCCATCAGTGCAACAATCAGGGACAGTTCGTAGCTGTCTGCAATGGAGAATACCATCTGTATCCAGAGAAAGAACTGCGGAGTTTGAACAAAGACCAAGGACTATTACCTTTAATTTAGAAAAAAAAAATCAATATCTTATTGTTTGATCTTGCTATCTCTTATACTTTATGTTTCTTCCTTAAGGATATGATTTCTCTCATCACATTCAATTTGGATCAGTGTATACCATGGAAACAATGTAAAGACTGGCAAATTGCCTTCTGTGGGGGGAGAGGGAGGGAAGTAAGATTAGGGGAAAATTTGTAAAACTCAAAATAAATAAAATCTTTATAATTAAAAAAATAAAATTGGAAAAGGAGTACAAAACAAAGATCACATGGATAGTTTGCACTTGGGTCCTCTATGGTCAAGTTTGGCACTCCTTCAGTAGTATCAAACTATTTTCTTTTAGAGGCATTGTTAGTGTTTAAATAATGATGGGAAACTGAAAATTGTTCATGTCCTTCCTTTTGCCTTTTATTAATGAATCCAATTCTTTAAACTCAATTTAAAAATAGACACAAAGGATGTATAAATATCATCCAGACTTAAAGCCATCACTTTTATTTTGGGAAACTAATATTTCCATGAAAATGATATTACACACCAATGGCATTTTGTTATACGCTAGAAGCCAATATGGTATGGAACCAATTACATTGATTTGGATAGGCCACGGATTTAATAGTCTAGCAGGGTCTATTTCACAGGGGATTGGGACTAGAATTGTGACTTCAATGGTCATAGGAAATGGAGGAAATCAGAATTCATTATGCTCTTATATATATATATATATATATATATATATATATATATATATGGCATTGTGTTAATATTATGTCATTTGATCTTCACATCAGCTCTGGGAGGCAGATGCTACTAATATCATTTTTTGACAATTGAGATAAGTGAGGCAGAGAGAACTTATGCCCAGGCTCACCCAACTAGTAAGTGTTTAGGACTAGATTTGAATGCAGGTCTTCCTGACCACAGGATCCAGAACTTTATCCACTGAACCAACTTGCTGCCTCTTAACATGAATTTTTACCAGTTAGGCATTGGGGTATCTTGGATGATGGCTGAAAATTGTGCTCCTTCTAGATAGATCACTGTCTACAGGAGATTTTGCACCTTCACCATGTGTCTTGACTTAAAATAAATATCTATGCCATGGAAAATAGAATTTTCTAGCATTAAAAATATGCATATTTATGTATTTAGTATTACCTATTAGGGATTAAAATTGTGTCATGTGCTATTTCTAAGAATCTGAGATGAGGAATGAACCAGCAGGATCTGAACTGAGTCTAGCCAAGTTGAGGAAGTGGAAAGGCATATTTTTTTCAGTCATGTCCAAGTTTTTGTGACCCCATTTGGGGGTTTCTTGTCAAAGATATGGGAGTGGTTTGCCATTTCCTTTTCCAGCTCATTTACAGTTAAGAAAATAGAGGCAAACAGTGTTAAGTGACTTGCCCAGGGTCACACATCTAGTAAATGTCTGAGGCTAGATTTCAGCTTCCTCCAGGCCTGACACTGCATCACCTTGTTGTCCTTTTGTACTTATAAAGAACAGTATTAAAAGTGTCCTTCATTCTGCTCCCTTGCATATTATCTATAGGTCCATCAATTAAACAATTAATTAATAATTATTAAGCACCTCTATATATCAGACATGGTGCTAGGCTCTGGGGTTATAAGACAAAAATGGAAACTCCTAAGGTATTTGCATTCTATGGGGAAAAGCAACATGTGTTTATATATTTGAAATATGTACTAAACAAATATAAGCCCCAATTTGGGGATGGGGGGAAGGGCAGAGAGCTCAAGGAGCTGAGGGAATCAGGAAAGACTTCATCTAGAAGGTGACTCTTGAACAGGGAAGGAGATGAGGGAGAAGAAAAAGTTGGCTATTACTGTCTCCTCTCTCCTAATTTCATTTTTCTTTTTACTACTTCCCATTTTTAGTTCTTTTTTTGTATTTAGTATTACCTATGAGGGATTAATATTGTGTCATGTGCTTTTTTCTAAGAATCTGAGATGAGGAAGGAACCAGCAGGATCTGAACTGAGTCTAGCCAAGTTGAGGAAGTGGAAAGGCAGAGTAAGGGGACAAGGCCCTCTAGGCTTGGCAGACAGTCTGGGCAAAGCAAGGTTCAGAGATGAGAGATGGAGCATTGGGTACAAGGAACCTTAGCAAAGCTTATCTACTCCTTGTCTCTCCACTTCCACTTCCTCCCAACAATGTTTTTAAAAGGTTTCATTGCACTGGAAAAGATTACTGTTTTAGGAGTCAGAAGACTCAGGTTCAAATGCTACCTCCAACAACTGCTACTTATATGACTTTGAACCTCAGTTTTCTCATCTATAAAATGAAGAAGCTGACTTTCAAGATCTAGGTCTATGAATAGGGTTCTGACTCCTATTTGTTGTTGGCTCAAATTTAGGGAACATAATTACAGTTAACATTCAATAGCACTTTGAGGTTTATATTCATGATCTTATACTTACAAACATTCTATAAATTATTCATTTGACTTGGTCATGAGAAAAAGGTGTCAAATGTTGGTGATTTGTTGGAAATAGTGAACTAGTACGCGATAACTAGAGAATTTGGGCCTGGAGTTAGGAAGATCTGAGTTTAAATTTAGTCACAGACACCTTGGGCAAGTCATTAATCTCTGTTTAATTAATCTCAATTTCTTCTTCTGAAAATGGGGATGATGATAATACCTGTCTCTCAGGGTGGTTTTTAGGGTTAAAAGAGATACTATTTATAAAACATTGAGCTCAGAATCTAGCAGTAGGTGTTATATGAATCTTAGTTGAAAACCACTAATGTGCTAATTAATTAATAAACATGTTGAAAACTAAAACTTACTCTACTAAAGCAACAGTCTGAAAGGAGATGAAACAGGTGACTGTATCACTACAAACTGAGGAACCTATGTAAACAAAAAATTTCTCCCCCAATTGAATTTTTCTTCATCCAGCCATTTGGTAGAATTTGGGGATCAGAATATAGTTTAAAAAATCTATAGCCTTGAGGAGTTGAGGAAAACCTAACAGACCTTGAATGATGTGTGATTCCAAAAGTGAAGCATTTCCCAGTTGGTCCCCAATACAGTGAGGCTCTCTTTAAGCGTTTGATTTTTCAAAATGGGGAAGAAAAACCTGCCTGGTTTATTTTTGTCTGTTTGATTTCTCATTTGCAAATGTCTTTCCACCCTTTTTCTTCCCCTTCCTTAAATGGAGCTTCACCTCTTAGAAAGTAAAACTCGAAGATCCAAATTGGGCTTGCTATGTTCGGCCTAAGCAAAATACATCTGTTAGTGTAGGTATTCTTAACCTTTCTTGGATCATGGAACCCTTGGGTAGAGTCTTGTGAAGCCTAGAGTACCCTGCCCCCGCCTCAGGATAATGTCTTTAAATACCCCCCCCCCCAAAAAAAATACAGGATTACAAAGGAAATCAATTCTATTGAATTGTTTTTGTTGTTGCTATTTACTTATATCTGCTCCTTCATGATACCATTTGGGGCTTTCTTAGCAAAGATACTGGAATGGTTTGCTATTTCCTTCTCCAGTCTATTATATAATTAAGGAAACAGGCAAACTGGGTTAAGTGACTTGCCTAGGGTCACATAACTAGTAAATGTTTGAAGCTGGATTTAAACTCAGGAAGATGAGTATTCCTGATTCCAGGTCTGGCAAGCTATCCATTGAACCACTTAGCTGCCCCTATATTGAATTAGAGGCATCTAAAATCATCATCACTGCTATTCGATATAGTGTTAGAAATGTTAGCATTAGCAATAAGAGAAGGAAAAGAAATTGAAGGAATTAGTATTGGTGATGAGAAAGCAAAACTTTCACTCTTTTCAGATGATATGATGGTATACTTAGAAAATCAACTAAAACCTACTTAAAACAATCAACTTCACCAAAGTAGCAGCATATAAAATAAATCCACATAAGTTGTCAGCATTTCTATATGTGAACAACAAAGAGCAAGAGCAGGAGATAGAAAGAGATATTCCATTTAAAGTATCTGTAGACAATATATAATATTTGGGAATCCACCGCTCAAAACAAACCCAGAAATTTTATGAACAATTACAAAGTACTTTTCACACAAATAAAATCAGATCTAAATAACTGAAAAATGTCAATTGCTCATGGTTGGGCTAAGCTAATATAATAACAATGACAATTCTACTCAAATTAAATTACTTACTTAGTGCCATAACAATTAAACTACCAAAAAACTATTTTACAGAGCTAAAAAAAAGGGGCAAAAATCATTTGGAGCAACAAAGGGTCAAGAATATCTAGAGAATCGATGAAAAAAATGCAAGGGAAGATAGTCTAGCTATACCAGATCTGAAAGTATACAAGTGGAAGCCATTAGAACTGCCTGGTACCAGTTAAGAAAGAGAACAATGGACCAGTAGATTAGGAAAGGTATAAAAGAAAAAGCAGTAAATGACTATAGGAATCTACTGTTTGACAAACCCAAAGACATTAACTTCTGGCATAAGAACACTCTATTTGACAAAAATATTTGGGAAAAATGGAAAATAGTATGGTAGAAATTAAGGCATAAACCCACATCTCACACCCTAAACCAAAATAAGGTCAAAATGAGTATAGGAATTAGACATAAGGGCAATACCATAGACCAATGAACAGATCAAGGGATCCTCTATCTTTTGGGTTTATGGAAAGGGTACAAACAAGAAATAGAGTACACTATAAATTTTAAAATGCATGATTTTGACTAAAGGTTTTATATTAATAAAACCAATGCATTCAAGATTAGACAGAAAACAGAAAGATGGGGAACAATTTTCACAGCTAGTGTTTCTGATAAAGATCTCATCTCTAAAATATATAGAGAATTGAATCAAATTTTATAAAATTATGTCATTTCTTAATTAATAAATGTCAAAGTATGTGAATAGGCAGTTTTCAAATAAAGCTATATATAATCATAAGAAAAAATGCTCCAAATCATATAGAGAAATGCAGATTAAAACAGCTGTTAGGTATCACCTCACACTGATCAAATTGGCTAAGATGCTAAAAAGGGAAAATAATCAATGTTGGAGAGAATTTAGGAAGATTGGGACATTAACGCACTGCTGATGAAGTTGTGATCTAATCTATCCATTCCAGAGAGCATATGGAACTATGCCCAAAGAGCAATAAAACTGATCATACCCTTTGACCCCAGTAATACAAATACCAGGCCACTATCTAAAAGAAATCATAAAAATGGGGAAAAATGGGGGAAAATGATCAAAATATATTTATAGCTTCTTTTTTATAATGGCAAAGAAATGGAAATTGAGGGGATGACCATCAATAGGGGAATAACTGAATAAGTTATGATATATGAATATTATGGAGTACTATTGTTCTATAAAAAACCATGAATGGTCGAACTTTAGAGAATCATAGAAAGAATTACATGAACTGATGCTGAGTGAATGGAGCAGAACCAAGAGAACACTGTACACATTAGCAACAACTTTGTGAGTTGATGCAACTCCTCAACAGTTCAGAGATCTAGGGCAACTTTGGGAGACCTGTCATGGACAATCCATATTCATTGGAAAAAATAAAATCCATAGGCCATCCACATTCATAGGAAAAAACAAACAAAAACCCAGAGAATCTGAATGGCTATATGTTCACTTTTTAAAAACTTCTTTTATAATCTTCCTTCCTATTCTGTGGCTTTCTTCCCCCCCCCTTAGGTCTTAATTCCTCATACATAAAATGACTAATATGTAAAACATGTTAAAACACAAATGTACAGTTTACAACTTTTACCAGAATGTTCACTAAGGAAAGGGGGGTCGGAAGGGACGGTAGCAGAAAAATGTATAACTTATAAATATGCAAATAATTAAATGCTGAAAAACTTTCATAATGTAATTAGAATAATAGAATAAAACATCATTTAAAAAAAGAATTAGAGGCATTCAAATGGAACAATGGCTAGAACTCTGAACATGGAGTCAGGAAGATCTGAATTCAAATTCTACTCACTAGCTTTGTGATTCTGGGCAAATCACTTTGGTTCAGTTTCTTCATTGGAATGATAATCACATGTACCTCCCAGGGTTGCTATGAGTATAAAATAATATTTATAAAATATTTATAAAATATATCGTAAACCTCAAGGAAGCCAATTATCATTTTACTGTTAGGAAAATTGTTTTTATTGTTCACACACCAGGTTAAGAACCTCTGTTCTAGAGATTTCAAGGAGAGGGTTACTTCTTAATGAAAGAAAACAAGAAATCAAATCCTTTTCCAATAGTATTGGTCTTTTGGAGAAATTGTTTGAAAATGAAGTTGAAACCAGAACCCAGATTGATTAGCACCTGGATTTAAAGCTCTGCTGCCCACCCTTAAATCCAGATCAGTAATTTTGCTCCTGAGGTGATGAGGTATAATTGGAAATAGCTGCCAGTCAGGGTTGTACTGGAGCCAGCTCGCTCAAACAAGCTCATAAGCTCATTGTTAAATTTTCAAAGTATTTGTTTACATCTCAGAAATTAGCAAGTGCCTTAAATCAGGACTTGATTTACAGTTTTCTTGATTGTTTAGACTTAAGATAGTAATGGAGAAAAATAGAAATATTATAGATTAAATCTAAAAGTATATCATGGTTATATAAAGAATCAGTTGTTAAATATTGAGTAACACCCCACTGCTGTTACCCTGCAGTTAATAGCCTGTTCATAATTTAAATATTCTGTATTTTAGAAAATTTCTGCAATCCTGTCACATTGCAGGATTGTGACACTGACTCACAGTTTGCATCATTAAAAAAAATAAAATTATAAAAATCCCCACAAAGTGCTTGGAAAAAAACTGCCATGAATCTTTACTCTCAAAAAGTTAGCAATTCCAAACTGAATGGCCGGATGCCTCAAGGCAGTTAAAAGTTTGAGAAGAACCACAAAGTATAAACAGTCATCCAACGGGAAGTCTGCCACATCTGAGGGTCCAATTTGAGTCCTCTATTTTTCCCCTTGTCACAATAAATGTCTATTTTCTGCTGAAATCTGTTTCACGGTTTGGTTTCCTCTTTTCACAGGCCCCCTTCCTCTGAGAAGTTTAAATATTTTCACAGACTTAAATGAAATATTATTGGCAGAAAGATTTGTGGCAGATTGAAGGAGTGTTTGGCATGTTTCCAGGGATGACAGATAAACCATAGGAAATGACATTAGACACATCGCTGGAGATGTATGTAGATTAGAAAAGAAGGTAGGTAGTTCTCATATCAAGAATGAGAGACAAAGGTCGGACATTCTGAAGGGCACACTTGTATCCTTTTCAATATGAAAAGAAATGGAGAAATGTCCCCAGTGTATTGGATGAATCTTCCATGGAATGTTTACAGAAAGACATGAATCCAAGTCACATAAGATGGGCCAGAATCTGGCATTTCTAGGGGAAATATACATGGTGAAGATGAATGGCTTAGATGATGCCATGGCTCTATAATATGCTGGAAAAGCTGTAGTTTTTGTTTGTCCTTTGTTCTTGAAGAGGACCATAATATCAGGGAGGTGATGCCATGACATTGCAAGTGAACTGGATTTAAGTGAGGGTGAGTTGTTGAAGCAGTAGGTTATCAGGAGAATAGGTAAGGATATCCTATATTACCCCAACTCATTGGTGGAGAGGGACATGCCTCCTCTTTCTATCACCAACCCTCCTAATGGGATTCTGGGTACCACAGTTTAGGAAGGATATCGACTGATAAGCTGGAGAGTATCAAAAAGAGGGCAACCAGTTTGGTGAATATATTATGCTTGAGAATGTCATGTGAAGATAGATCGAAGGAAGTAGTGATGATTAGTCCAAAGAAATTAAAGCTTGAGAAGGACATGATAGTTTTCTGTGAGTATTATTCGACTTCAGATGATATAATCAAGAACAATGGGTAGAAGGTACAAAGTGGTCCCTGATGTCCAAAAAGCCCTTTCTAACAATTAGTACTATCCAGAAGTGGGATTTGATGCTAGGAGAGATGGTGTTTTCCTTAGCCTTCAAAGTCTTCTGGTAGAGGCTAGGTGACCATTTGTTGACTATGTAATATCAGGGATTCCTTTTGCATATGGAATGGTCTAGATGTTCACTGAGATCTCTACAAACTCTTAAATTCCATGATTCAGTGAGGTGACATAGCCAAGTAGTAATGTCATGTCCTATGCCCATTCATGATTCACGTCCCAGAGAGAAGTATGACTCAAAACAGACGGAGGATAATTTACTTACTGTAGGGTCATTAGATCATAGATGGAGCTTGAAGACACCTCAGATGTCATCTAGCTACATATTATAAATTCAAGAGCCCTAGAAAAGACTCATCCAGTGTTCATTGACTCCCTAATGCCCAGAATTCTATATTAGAGGCTAGAGATTCATTCTTGGGGGCAGCTAGGTTGCACAATGGTTAGAGCACTGGCCTTGGAATCAGGATGACCTGAGTTCAAATTTGGCCTCAGACACTTAATAATTACCTAGCTGTGTGACCTTGGGCAAATCACTGAACCCCATTGCCTTGCAAAAAACCCAAAAAAGCAAAAATAAAAAAAAGAGAGAGAGATTCATTCATGGAAACATAGGTTTCAAATTGGAATGGATCTTGGAGTCCAAGGAATCTGAACTCTTCACTTTGCAGATTCCTTTGTTCCCCATAAAAATGTGCCTATTCATGGGAGAGATAATTCCATTATACACCAATAATCATTTAAACATGATTATTCTTAGTGAAACTTGTATTTATTCCATCCTTTATAGTAGATGTGAGAATGAGATTGCTTTGGGAGCTCAAGGGAGAGCAGCTCTGAAATGGAGGCCAACATATATGAAGGCAGCAGTGTACAATGGGAAGAGCACTGGAATGGAATCAGAAGACCAAGGTTTCAATTTCTGCTCTGCCACTTCTACCTTTAAGATACCTTTATCACCATATAGCCTAAGAGTTGATCCCACAAAGGGGTAATGGTGGTATGGGAAGATAATGTCCTTCTCCCCTAACTAGCATCTTTAGGTATAAAAAAGGATGAGAATGGAGCCCACTCACTGCCTTGGAAATGCTTAGAACATACAATTCCATGGAAAATAAGTCTTTGGGCAGCTAGGTGGCACAGTGGATAGAGCACTGGCCCTGGAATCAGGAGGACCTGAGTTCAAATCCAGCCTTAGACACTCAATAATGACCTAATTGTGTGGCCTTGGGCAAGTCATTTAACCCCATTACCTTGTAAAAAAAACCTTTAAAAAATTTTAAAAAATTTTAAAAAAGAATTTTTTTTAAAAAAAAGAATGTAAGTCTTTGTTATTGTTGAGTCATTTTTCTGCCATGTCCAAATCCCCATGGTCCCATTTGGAATTTTTTTAGGCAAAGATATTGGAGTGGTATGTCATTTTCTTCTCCAGCTCATTTTGCAAATAATGAAACTGAGGCAAATAGGGTTAAGTGACTTTCTTGGCAAAGATATGAGAGTGATTTTCCATTTCCTTCCCCAGCCCATTTCATAGTTAAGGAAAATGAGGCAAATAGGATTAAGTGATTCGCCCAGGGTTATACAGCTAATGTCTGAGGTCAGATTTGAACTCATAAAGATGAGTCTTTCTGACTCCATGCCCCTTGCTCCATCCTCTGCACTACCACAAAGTCCCCAAATAAGTGTGAGACTCCTTTCTTTTTCATGTTCACTCCAGGTAATATTTCCTACATATTATGATTAAAGAGCAGAGTGGAAGTCAGGGATAATCCAGAATGAGGCCACATAGCAATAGTCTCTTAACTGAAATTCCTTGTCCTTTGGACAAAATTAGCTCATCTTGTTCTCCTGGAAAAGATTTAATCATGGTGTGTGTATGATGACATTGTCTCTCCTTTCCAGCATGTATTTGTGAGCAACACAATTGCTGTATTTAAAAAAAAAAGGGAAAAAAAAACCCTAGTCCCACATCTGGATTCCAACTTTGAAAGGAAAATGAGAAAAACCAGAAGTTGGCAGGGTGGACCTTTTGTACTTTTTTATTTCCTAAAACATGAAATTCCATACTCCAGAGTATAACTGTGAGAGCTCTGTGAACTTCAGTGTTTCATAAGCCCCAAATCGAATTTTTCCTTACAGGAGACAGAGCGGGGAAAATATATCCTTCTGGATTCTGGCAATATGTTTCCATGAAGACTGTAGCATAGATTAGGGTCCCATCTTTGCACACAAGCTGCTCATATATATATATATATATATATGTTTATGTGTGTGTATGTGTGTGTGTGTGTGTGTGTGTGTGTGTGTGTGTGTGTGTGTGTGAGAGAGAGAGAGAGAGAGAGAGAGAGAGAGAGACATCTTTGTTATACATCCACTGAGAATAAAAAAAAGGAATGAGAAATCTTGTTTCCCATGGAGAGGAAGAACAAGCTCAGATGATGGACACCTGTGGTCCCTCAGGGGCAACATCTAATTTTATACTTCTGTAACATCCCTTCTGCAATAGAGTGAGCCTGGAGAAAAGCAAGGAAGCCCCCAGTTTCTCATTGTCCTTCTCTTCTCTTTGCCCCAGCAGTGAGAGGAGGCAATTGAGAGAAATGGACAAAGGCTTTTGAATGTGGGAATCAGTCCATTGGCATGGCTTCCAGAATTATGGCATGTTGGAGACAAAAGGTCTGTCTCTATCTTCAAGTGAAGTTCTCAAAGGAAAGGAGACATGCCATGGATGTAGCAGCTGAGTGGCCTCATGGTCAGATTGCTGGACTTGGAATCAGAAAGATCCGAGTTCAAATTCTGATTTAGACACTTGGCAAGTGACTTCACCTCTGTCTCAGTTTACCTAACTGCAAAATACCTAAACAGGGATTTTGTACAGATAAAATACAATTACATTTGTAAAACTACTATATTAAATTACTAAATGTAATTTAGGAAAACTAGCTATTACTACAACTACTAGTAATAATGGTAGTAATAGTAGTGTTAGTAATATAATATGGTGGCATTAGTAGTAGTAGTAGCAGCAACAGAGGCAGTAGGAGTGATGGGGCTGGTAATAGTAGTAATGGCAGTGGGGGCAGTGCTAGCAGTAGTAATAATAGAAATAGATGGCCCATACCCAGAGGTCTCATTTATATATATATATTTGCCTTTTCCTATTCTTAACAAATACCAGTTGGGGTCATTCTTCTTTCAGACTACCATGAAATCCACGTGGGTACTTTCCATTTCCTAGGTCTCATTCATTGAGCACATGGATGGCCCATCTGCCATCTTTCTATGGACCACATGATCCATCTAGCTTTGTTCATTACCACAGAAGCTTGTACCACATCTGACTCTTGTGCAAGTCCAGGCTTCTTATTCAAAATGTTTGCCAAGTGAGACCTGGAATAGGGGCTACTGCATGGTTTATTGAGAAATAGCCAATTTCTCTTCCTAAAATCCACATCCAGAGCCAACATTTAGAGCTGCCTGTAGCTAACAAGAAAACAATGAAGTCAAAGAATTTGTTTTCCTCTCTTCTGGGCAATATATTTTATATCAATCATGTCCTGGCTTAATATGGATAGGTTCAAACTGCTTTATTTTTTTTATCACATTTGTCCTCACACCCAAGTTTCCTTCCTATGCAAGGTAAATCTATTTCCACCACCCACCACCATAATCATGCTGTCCTTTATATAGCATTTTCTGAACACTTTGGAGGTATTCATTGTGCATCTATTTTGTCTTCAGGAGATGCTTCTCCAATCTAATTGGTTGTGATACCAGATAGCAAGGCTTTAATTCTTTCCTATTCCTTAATAGCATTTGTGCATGTAAAATAATCATTGATGAAGCAGAGACATATATGTTCGTTGTTTGTCTCTTGGTTTAGGTCTGTGATTTTATTACTAAAGAGAACTGTTGTTGAGAAAATTCCCCCCCATTGATATAGAATAGTAACTCCTCTGTATCTCATCAACCTAGGGAGTTGCCTGAGGGCACTGGAAGGTTCCAGGACTTAGCTTAATCAGCAGCTGGTTAGTAGGAGAGCTATTCCTTGAAGACTGGTTAGCATAGGACAGTGAAAGGAGGGTGCAACTCAGAGTCACAGGACAGGAGTTTTAATCTTGACTCTGCTACTGGCCACCTCTATGACCCAGACTAGCCATTTAACTCAACTGGGTTTCTCTTGCTCCATCTATATAATGAAGGCTTTGGGTAGATGGCCTTGCAGGTCCTCACCAGTTCAAAATTTACAATCCCAACTGGCTCTAGAATCCCATGATTTCTTCCTGACTCCAGTGCCAACTCTTTTACCTATAGTCTCAAGCATGCATACATGTATGTATGTGTCTACATGTTATGTGTATTTACACATGCATGTGTAGATTTATAAATAAATATATAGGCACATATTTGTAGATTCATATATACCTAACTGAGCTAGTTAGGTGGCACAGTAAATAGCCATTGGCTCTAGAATCGGGAATGATTGAATTCAAATCTAGCCTCAGAAACTTTTTAGCTGTGACCTCTGGACAAGTTAACTTTTCCTCAGTTTCCTCCCCTGTAAATTTTTTTTAGGTTTTTTTTTTGCAAGGCAAACGAGGTTAAGTGGCTTGCTCAAGGCCACACAGCTAGGCAATTATTAAGTGTCTGAGACCGGATTTGAACCCAGGTACTCCTGATTCCAAGGCCGGTGCTTTATCTACTATGTCACCTAGCTGCCCCTACTCCCCTGTAAATTGGAAATAATAATAGTACCTGTCTCCCAGGGTTGTTGTGAGGATAAAAATGAAATGTTATTTGTAAAGTTCTCTAAGATTCTTAAAGAACTTTGCAAGTTAACAGCTAATTTTTTTTGTAAAACTCTTTGCAAACCTAAAAGAGCCATATAAATGCTAGCAATTATTATAGCTTGCACAGTATTGTTCTATGTATAGATGCTGGCAAATAGGAGTGAGTTGCCTATTTTATAAAAGAAACAGCAAAAAGAGAGAGTTTTTTATAATTGGCTTGGAATTTTCTTCATGTCTTAATCTAGAAACTAGACAGTAGTGTCTTGAATCAGAAAGAACACTTCGCTTTTGTGAAGATCACAGTAATTCAAGCCCTCTCTGGGACTTTGAACTTGTCCAACCATGTTAAGTCATTTTACTTGAATGTAATATCAACAGGTCCTGAAGCTGAATTGTCCTATTGTAGTTATATAAAAGGCAAACTATTGACAGCATACCAGAAATTAGTGGTGTCTTAACAAAATTGCAACCAGGTGCTATCTTATAAAAGTCATATGGAGATATTGGGAGGTGAATTGATTGAATTAGCTAGGGGGAGGTGACATGATCAGACCTCTGCTTTTGGAAAATCACTTTGGTAGCTGAATGGAGAATGGACTAAAGTGGAAAGACATGAGGCAGGGAGGTTGACCAGCAGGCCACAGTAATAAGTCAGGTCTGTACCAGGACATGGGTAGACTCCTAAGAGAGAAGGGAGAATATACAAAAGAAGGATTTGGCAATTGCAGGAAAATGGGGGGTAAGCAATAGTGAGGAGTTGAGTAAAATACCAAGGAGGGCAGCTGGATGGTGCAGTGGATAGAGCACTGACCTCGGAGTCAAGAGGACAGGAGTTTGAATCCAGCCTCAGTCACTTAATCCTTATTGTCTTACATCCAGGGCCATCTCCAGTCATCTTGATTCCCAGGATGGCTCTGGAGTTAGCACAGTACCCCCTCACTCAAATTCAATTCACTTACTTGTCATGGCACCACCTCCTTGATGCCATGGTCTTCTTCAAGAATGAAGGACAAATATTATTATTATTATTATTATTATTATTATTATTATACCCAGTTTGCCCACCTAGATGACTAGTAAGATGGTGGTGCCTTTGACAATAATTGGGAATATTGGAAGAAGGAGAATTTGGGGGGGAATGATAATCACTTCTGTTTTGGAGATGTTGAATTCAAGATGTCTATGGGATGTCTAGTTCTAGAGGGAAAAGAGAAGGAGGTCCAGAATAGAGCCTGGGAAATACCCACAATTAACAGCCACGGCCTGGATAAATGTTGCACTAAAAAGATTCCATTTGGAAGGAGTGGTCAGATAGAGAGAAGATATCAAAAGAGGAAAGCATGCTCAACGTCAAGAAGGTCAACACTTCGTATTTTTTTTTAAGTTTTTCAAGGCAAACGAGGTTAAGTGGCTTGCCCAAGGCCACACAGCTAGGTCATTATTAAGTGTCTGAGTCCGGATTTGAACCCAGGTCCTCCTGACTCCAAGGCTGGTGCTCTATCCACTGCACCACCTAGCCACCCCCATCGAGAAGATCAAGATCAAGAATTCGGACTGAGAAAAGGCCTTTGGCTTTGGAACTGGTAACTCTGGGGAAAGCAGTTTCAAAAAATATATAACACTTCACAAATTTGATTAGTTAAGAAAAATCTTATCAATACCCCCCACACACACATACACACATCAAACCCCCAAAGTAGCTGACATAAGACATTTTAAAATTTATGCAAAAACCTTTTATACATGTTCTAAACTTCACGATAATCCTTTTGGATAGGTATTATTTTGGATTAGTTGAGGATACTGAGGAGGATGTTGGTAGGTGATTTACTCATGATAGGGCAGTTAAGTGGCAAAATATATGGAGCATTGGACCTGGAGTCAGGAATATGTGAGTTCAAATTCAGCCTCAGACACCAGCTGTGTGACCCTGGGCAAGTTACTTTACCATGTTTTTGCCTTAGTTTCCTTATCTGTAAAATGAGCTAGAGAAGGAAATGGGCAAACCCATCCCATATCTTTGCCAAGAAAACCCCTAATGGAGTCACAAGGAGTCAAACATGACTGAACAACCAACATGGCTTTTAAGGCAGGATTTAAAACCTCTAAGTTCAGCACCCCATTCTCTACCCTACTTCAACACCTAGGGCTATTTTCTTTTTAATAAAGTCAGAGATTCATTCCAATTCCATTTTTAAATGGCTGTGAAACAATTGGAGAGGAATCTTTCTTTTTGTTGCTGTACAAACATATTCCAAAGGCATTGCCAACAACAGGGAAGGTTGCCAGACATCAGACTACTCATTGTTTTGAGACTTGGAAGAGTCATGGTTATAAATAAGATGCTTAGCCAGTAGTGCTTAAATCCCTTCACTGCAGTTAGGAGAAGTGGCAGAGCAGGGATTATTAGCCAAGGACAAAATTAAGAGTACGGGAACTGAATGTGGGGTACAGCCTGTGGCATGGGGCTGGAAGACCTTGAGTCAGCTCCAAAGGGTTGGACCTGAAGGATCAGGGAGGTTTCCAACATCAAAAGGATAAATTCTTCAATACAGTCACTTATTCTCTGGTCTCCTTTGCACTTTCTGCTAGGTGAGAACATGGGATTGTAGGCAAAGGGAAAGCTCAACATTTTTAGGTGTGTACAGTCTCCCATCAGGGGCAGAGGAAGAGATATCAAACTTAAAAATGCATCTGACAATTCCATGTCCTTAGTTTGATTGACTCCCATTTTAATGACTGACATTGTTTCTTTAGCTTTACTCATTTCTCTGTGTTGTTGACTTCAAATCTCACATAGAAAATAGTTATGCATGTCTATTATTGCTGTCATATTAGTTCCCATACCAGGGTCAGTGCTCTGTACCAGATGCTCCAATAACATTGGTAGAGTTGGAATGAACTTCTAAGATAATTTAGTCCAACTCTTTTATTTTATTTATTTATTTTTATAAAATTTTTATTTCTCTTTATTTTAAAGATAAAGAAACTGTGTAGGCCAGAGAGGTAAGGCAACTTGCCCATGGTCCTACATCTTGGAAATGTTAAACTCTGGATTCAAAGCCAGGTCTTTTTACTTTGGTTTTATCTCTTTTTTCACTATGTTGTACTTTATTGTCTCCTGATTCTCCCCTCCTGTTTCGTCATTCTAGTCTTTTTTTCCTGTTGATTTTTTGGGGGGGGAGGAGAAGGTGTCATTCTTTATTAATTTCTTCCATTGTGCTTTTTAAAAATACTGTTCACATATCTGAAACAAATAAGCTTCCCTCTCCTCCACCAACACCTGCTTACTGATTCTGAATCTAAATGGGAGGGAAGATTTGAGGGCAAATGGGTGACTCACAGAGGGTGAGGTTCATCTCCTTGAAGCTTCTTCAACTTCCTTTCCACCAACATTGGGTCCCATTATGGCCATTTAAGGCCAGTGGATGAACTTGGCAATATTGATTGGGCTGAAGGGGGGAAGCAAGGGGCAGAAAGATCAACATGGAGCAAAACTGAGAGGATAGTAGGATCATTAAGTTTATTTGCATTTTTGAGATTCCTCAGAATAACAAAGTCAATGGCTATTATTCATAGTAGTGTTTTGGTTGTCTTGGAGCTGCCAATGAAGAAAACCTCAATACTAATACACTTTCTCTAAAATTTACACTCTTAAAGACTTGTTTGAGGCATTGAAAGTTTAAGTTCTATTCTTTCCTCCTTTCCTCGCTCCTTCCCTTCCTCCTTCCTTTCTCCCTTCCTTCTCTCCCTCTTTCCTTCCTTCCTTCCTTTCTTCCTTCTCTCCTTCCTTCCTTCCTTCCTTCCCTCCCTCCCTCCCTCCTTCCTTCTTTCCTTCCCTCCCTCCCTCCCTCCCTCCCTTCCTTCCTTCCTTCCCTCCTACCTTCCTTCCTTCCCTCTTTCTCTCCTTCCTTCCTTCCTTCTCTCCTTCCTTCCCTCCTTCCTTCCCTCCTTCCTTCCTTCCTTCCTTCCTTCCTTCCTTCCTTCCTTCCTTCCTTCCTTCCTTCCCTCCTTCCTTCCCTCCCTCCCTGCCTCCTTCCCTCCTTCCTTCCTTCTCTCCTTACTTCCTTCCCTCCCTCCCTCCCTCCCTCCCTCCCTCCTTCCCTCCTTCCTTCTCTCCTTCCTTGCTTCCCTTCTTCCTTCCCTCCTTCCTTCCTCCCTTCCTTCCTTCCTTCCCTCCCTCCCTTCCTTCCCTCCCTCCCTCCCTCCCTTCCTTCCTTCCTTCCTTCCTTCCTTCCTTCCTTCCTTCCTTCCCTCCCTCCCTGCCTCCTTCCCTCCTTCCTTCCTTCCTTCTCTCCTTCCTTCCTTCCTTCCTTCCTTCCTTCCTTCCTTCCCTCCCTCCCTCCCTCCCTCCCTTCCTTCCTTCCCTCCCTCCCTCCCTTCCTTCCTTCCCTCCTTCCTTCCTTCCCTCCCTCCCTCCCTCCCTTCCTTCCCTCCTTCCTTCCTTCCTTCCCTCCTTCCTTCCTTCCCTCCCTCCCTCCCTGCCTCCTTCCCTCCTTCCCTCCTTCCTTCCCTCCTTCCTTCCTTCCTTCCTTCCTTCCTTCCTTCCTTCCTTCCTTCCTTCCTTCCCTCCTTCCCTCCTTTCATCTTTTCTTCCTCAAATATTCATTAGGTAGCCAAAGCTTCAACTAGAAAACGTAGTACCCAGAGAGAGTGCTAAAAATTCGGTCAGCACAAAGGTCCCCTTTGATCAGTTTTTGAAGAAAAATTCCGTTGAGTGAGCATGGAGCAGAGAGACCTTGAGGAGACCTTGAGCAGAGAACTCATGTCAGAGATCCTTGTAGGGGAAGAGACACAAGGACACTAGACACCCTGGATTACTTCAAGTCTTTGGAAAGGGAAAATACTATTTTGAAGTTTCCTATTTCAACTAATTATTCTTGCTATGTCCATATGCCAAACAATTGTTTCTATCTGTTGAAAGATATATTTCACCATTACCTTTGAAATTTCAATATTCTGGGACAAAATCCCAGTCATCCCACCCTAGTTAGGTCACTTTGCTCTCTTCCCAAAAATCTTGCAATCAGACTTGTTACTGCCATGAAATCCTATAAAGACCCAATCCCCACACTGGACCACCCCATTGTAGATTAGAAAGTGTTGTTTCCTCTTTGTTCACTGCCCTCTTTCTTCCTCAACTTCCATCCTCAGAAAGGTAAGGTTTTGTCCTTCATTTTCAAAGACCCCAACATCAGGGAGGTGATGTTAATTTGATTTGAGTGAGTGAGCTCTCTTTCTCCTCCAGAGCCATCTGGGTCCAGTGGCCAGATATGAATCGGGATGACTGGAGATGGCCCTGGATGGGAGGCAGTCCGGGTGAAGTGACTTGCCCAGGGTCACACAGCTAGGAAGTGGCAAGTGTCTGAGGAGGCCGAATTTGAACTCCTTTCCTTTTGAATCCAGGGTCAATGCTCTATACACTGAGTCACCAAGCTGCCCTTCCTCAGGAAGACAAAGAAGATGACATAGGGTAGCAGACTGGTACCCTAGAGAGAGCCTCTGGTGTAGAATCAAAGGACCTGGGTTTAACTCTCACTCATGATGATGTTAACTTTCTCCATAGCTTTAGGGAGCTAAGAACCTGCTTATGCCTCAGTTTCCTCACCCTAAAATGAGGGAGCTGAACTAGATGACCCTCTTAGACATTCACCTTTCAAGTCTACCCCAGACTGGTTCCCAAGTGATTATCTACCCTGCTGCTTGGGTTCCATCCAGTACCAGCTCCCCACAGCTTCCTCTTCATGGTTCAAGTGAAATCCCAAGTGCTCCTTCCTTCGTGTGGCCTCCCAACCAAATCCCTTCTTTTTTTCCCCTCTTCCACAGATGTATCCAGATGTTGCTTCCCTTCAGTTGCTCTCTCCAGTCTTCCATCCATCTATGCCATTCCAAGCCCTTGTATGTGGGGGCTCTTTTTTCTTCTCTCTCCTCATATATCTACGACAGGCTGTCATCCCAGAGGGTATCCCCTCAAGGATTTAGCAACAATAAACATTTCCACAGCAGAGTATGTATTGTGAAAAGGGAACAGATCTGGGACTTTCATGTCTATCCAGATCAGCGAAAGGAGAAGAGGCAGGAGGTCTGGTGAGCTGACAAGGACTGGGTCCTTGGCTTGCCGCCTCAGCTCCCTGGCTCCTAGAAGTCCCTAGCTTGTCACTGAGCACTATCTTCAGCACTTGTCTATTTTTATAACATGCTTTAAAGCCATTTTCAGAAGGCTTTACTTTTCAGCCAGGACCCCCTGTACTACTGGCAAAATGTCAGTTTCCAACTAAGAAACTCAAACTTTTGCAGGGAAAAGAACACTGGATTTGGAGTCAGAGGAGGATTCAAGTTTGAACCTGCCCCTGTTACTTATTGCCTGGATGATCTTGGACAAGACACTTTTTGAGCCTCAGTTTCCTCATTTGAAGACAGAGAGGGTTGGATTAGATGAACTTTGATTTTCCTTCTGGCTCCAAATCTATGAAGTGGTCTAGATGACCAGTTCAAGGTTTCAGACATGTTAGAAGAATAAGGATTAGAACTCATAGCAAATGACCACCCTCCCAATTCACTGCACCCCAACAAACACTCACTGAGTACCTACAATGTGAGAGGTGCTGATGTACAGAGGAATGGACAGAGAGAGGGCCTTCTCCACTAAGGCAGATGCTTTTTGACTTGTCATTTTATCCACACCGAGAACATTTTAGTTGGACTGGTCTCAGCATCAGCTTCCAAGACCCCCTGTGGGTGTGACTACCATTGGAAGTGGCTGAAGGAAATGTCAGAATTTAGGTTAATGGGATAGCCTGGTGATTTAAAAATATTTGCACTCACCACTTCTAAGTTCCTAAGCAAAAATGTGCTCAGGAACCTTTTGGCTAGTGAATAGGGGAAATCAAGGGCAAGAGGGGAAGACCCCACTGATGCTTTTGCAGACTTCATGACTAGGCTCTTTGCTCTCACTTTCTTTTGCTCTGTTCTATCCCTAGTCTCTGCTCTGATCTATGAAAGAGCTGAGATTTAATAGAGATAAATGTAAAGGTCATACCTGGATTTAAAATAAAATCAGTATCATAAGTATAAGATCGGGAGTATTGCAATAAGTCATCAGGCAAGTACTATGTGCCAAGTGGATCAGCAAGGTGGAGTAGTGTATAGATTGAGCATTTGGCTTAGATATGAGCTCAAATCCAGCCTCAAAAACTTATTAGTTGTGTGATCTTGGGCAAGTCACTTTACCCCAATTTACCTCCGTTTCTTATCTGTAAAATGAGCTGAAGGAGGAAATAGAAAACATTCCAGTATCTTTGCCAAGAAAACCCCAAAGGGGGTCAAGAAGAGTGGGTAGTTAGGAGGCACAGTGGATAGAGCACCGGTCCTGGAGTTGGGAGGACCTAAGTTCAAATCTGGTCTCAGACTCTTAATAATTACTTAACTGTGTGACCCTGGGCAAGTCACTTAACCTCATTGCCTTGACAAAAAAAAAGAGTAGGACATGACTAAAAAGACTGAACAAGAATCACAACAAGCAACAATATCAACCCAGATATAGTGCTAAGAGCTGGGGGATAAGAAAGGCAAAAGCAAGCCCTCAAGAAACTTACAGTCTATTAATGTGAGACAACATGAAAACAGCTGTGGACAAACAAGTTATGAGCAAGACAAGGTAAAGTGAAGATAAGCAACAGAGGGAAGGCATTAGACTTAAGAGGCTTTTTGTAGAAGATGGAATTTTAGTTGGGACTTAAAGGAAGCTAGGAAAGATAGTTGGTGGAGATGAAGAAGAAGGACATTTCAGATTTGGGGGGACAGCCAAAGAAGATGCTCAGAGGCCAGAGATGGAGAGTCTTGTTTGTGGGACACTGAGAAGACCAGTGCCACTGGATTAAATAATACATGGTGGGGTGATGACCAGTCATTCTGGAAGTGGACCATAACATCAGGGAGATGATACCATGACATGCAAGTGAATTGGATTTGAGTGAGGCAGGGCTGCACTAGGACATTAGCCTTACTTTCTTCTTCAGAGCCATCTGGGGCCAGTGGGCAGATCAGGACAATAGAAGATGGCCTTGGACGTGAGGCAGTCGGGGCTAAGTGACTTGTCCGAGGTCACACGGCTTGAGATCAAATTTGAACTCAGGTAAGAAGCCTGGAAAGATATTTGAAAAAAAAAGATCTGGAGGCTTTACTTGACTATAGGGCAACCAAAAACTAATGCATTCCTAGGCTGTTCTGATAAAAGAATAGTGCTCAGGCTGAGGGAGGCTGGAGGTCTCTTTACTCTGCCCAGAGCAGCCCCATCTAGACTAGTATGCCTTATGGCCATGCTTTTTATGACAATGGAACTGAAAGTCCCCACCTTTCCTTATGAAGTAGAGAAGAAGTAACCAGTCCATCATGTTGGCTGTGACGACAGCAAGACGCAGCTCAGACAGGAAGTAGACCCGCGTTCCCCAGAGCCGACAAACTCTCACTCACAACCCACACTTTTACCTTAGCTTGGAGCCAAACCCAGCAACTGGCAAGTCCTCAAGGAATGTGGGTCACATTGGCCACTGCCCATTGAAAAGAGGAAACACAAATCGTCATCTTCCCCATGCAGGTCTCCAGACCCAGACCCTGATGGCTTGGCTCAACCACAACTTCCAAGTGAGCCTGTAGCAGAAACCCTGCCAAGTCAGAGTATGAGCTGACGTGAGATGGGGAACTAGGCCTCCTGGCCCCTTGCAGCATTGTTCCCTGCCTGTGGTCACCAAGGGACATCCTGTTTCTGGGAAGGGAAAAGGAAAAGGGAACAGGAGCATAAATTCGTGGAAATTGGGTTCCATGTTATGATGGAAATTCTAGCCCCCACCTTCCTTTTTTGTGCCTCTAGATGCAGCCTTTTCCTGAATAATCTTGGGCATTCTTTGCTTCAATATGAAGACTCTTCCTTGGGAAGGAGGTAGGTAGGGGGAGGTGAGACTTTGTTAATTGTTTTAATGCCAGAAAATTGTGAACATTCTAGATGTTGGGCATATTACCCTTCTTTTGGATATGGCTTGAAGTCTTGCCTTCCCTATCTCTTGCTGCCTTCCGTCCCCCACTAGAAGGGCTGAATGTTAAGGAAAAAAATGTTATGAATTTAGGGAAAAAATTGATCAAGCTCAAATATCTATTATTATGACAACTGACTGTGACAAACTGAAACAGCACATATTCTTCCCCGCCCCCCAACATGGGTATTTTAATTATGCAAGATTGAACTCTACTCAAATTAGCCCAAGTCACTTATCCATGAGACCATTGGTATGGAAACATCCTCCCCAAATGCTGGTGGCAACTCATGCAGACTTAAATAGAGGCTCAGATAGGTATAACAGTCTATGGTCACTTAGCTAAAAAGGATCGGAGGCAGAATTTGAAGCCAGGTCTTCCTGACTCCTGGTTCAGGGCTCTTTCATGGCCTCTCAGGTTACAAATAAGGCAGTGATTAAGACCAGAAACAGAGAAGAGTGAAAGTGTCTGCAAGGTGTCCCCAGAGTGGGAATTCTTACCAATTTGCAAAATCACTTGGCTTTGGAAGGAAGCTGTTTGCAGATTTCCAATAGTGAACAACAGATGTTTGAGTAACAATCTGCTGCGATCTAAGGATATGCTTTTAGTTTCTGCATTTCTGAAAGAAAATAGGCAAGTGTATGAAATTTAGAATAGGCCGGGCCTCCAATTAATGACTTGACATGACCCAATCACAAACAGTTGGAGCATCTTCTACCTTCCAGCAGCTACCATCTTGAAGTGACTGGAATCATGGGAAGAGATTCATAAGATTAAAATGTGCTTGAATGTATAAAAGACATTGATGCTTCATAGGCCAGTGTTTAGTTAGGTTTGAGGAAACTAACTAAAGGAAAACCTTAAATGGATGAAAAATGCCCATTGGTCCAATGATGAAATTCAGTTGAATGGACAACCCGTAGAGTTTGTCTTTCTGTCCATTTATTTTGAACAGATCTTGAAGATGGATGATGAACTCCAACTCATGTTATGGGCTCCAAGTCATGGAATTCCAGTTTCCCAAAGAATTGCACTTAGGGGTCAGTGGTCATGGGCATGAAATTCAACAGATCATCTGTGAAAACAGGAAAAGCATTGTAAAGAATGCCATTATAGATATCTAATAGGGAGAGAAGTTTCTTAAGAGTTAGGATTATTCATTTCTTCAAATTCCTAGCCCCTAGCAATGAGCATTTGTGTGCCAGAAAGGGCTAGGCACTGGTGATAGGGAGACAATCCTTGCCCTCAGTGAGCTTCAATTTTATGTATACATATAAGTAAATACAAAGTACAGGCAAAGTAGTTTGGGGGGGGGGTCAATGGTGGGAGGTATGGAAAAGGTTTACCACAGGAGGTATCACTTGAGAAAAATGAGATTTAAGGGAAGCTAGGGTGTCTAAGAGATGAGGAAAGAATGAATCTCAGGCATGGGGACAGCTTGGGCAAAGGGACAGACATGGGAGATGATACATCATGTATAAGAAACAGCAATTTGTTCCATTTGGCTGAAATTCAGAAGAGTAATGATGGGTAATAAGTCTGGGAAGGTAATCAGGGTCTAAAATGTGAAGGGCTTTAAGTAAAACAGAGAACTTTCTTTGCTTTTTGTTTTTGAATCTTAAAGATACTAGGGAGTCCCTGGAGCTTCTTGAGCTGAGTAATAACAATCTAGTAGAAGAAGGAATAGAGAGGAGAATGATATCAGAGCATCTTAGCTTTAGAACTGAAAGAGACCCCAGAAGATTGTCTAATTTAGGCCCTTTATTTTTAGGAAACAGAGACCCAGAGAGATTAAATGATTTTTCAGATGTCACCTTGTCAGTGAGTAGTAGAATAAGAATTCAAATCCATGCCCATGATTTTAAAAACATCATATTTGTCAATGTGCCATGTTACCTTTCTTGATAACCCAACTATGAGTTTTTGCATTAGTCTAGATGAGAGGTGATGATGGTCTGAAAAATGTGAATGGATAGTAGGGGACAGGTGCTGTCCTTTAATAAGTAATTTAATATCCATACTATCAGATATGTTAATATTCATTTTATCTAAAAGACTGAACAATTTAATATCCATTTAACAATCCTTGAAGAGATGCAGTATTATTAAGTAAAATATAAATCTATAAAAAAGCTTTAAAAACAAAATATTTGGATGTTTCTAAACAATGACTCTTTTTTACTTATATGGGACTCTTTGTGATTCCATTTGGGGTTTGCTTGGCAGAGATGTTGGAGTAGTTTGCTATTTCCTTCTGCAAAACATTTTATGATGAGGAAACCGAGGCCAACGATGTTAAGTGACCTGCCTAGGTCACATAGCTAGGTCCACTGCACCACCTAGCTGTCCAAAACAATGACTTTACTTTGTTTTTGTGGACATCTCTTAAGATGATGGCAGTCACAACCCATTCAACCTGTGCACCTCTTGTCTATGAACTCTTTTAAATCCTCTGTGTGTGTGTTGGGGGGATGTGGATGTGTGTGGGTGTGGGGTGTAAAACCAATGTGCAGGGCTCTCTTGACATCGTGTGGACACTAGTGTACTCATCCTATCAGTGAATTATTCCTTGTTAGAATGTTAGTTCTGGGGCGGCTAGGTGGCGCAGTGGATAGAGCACCAGCCCTGGAGTCAGGAGTACCTGGGTTCAAATCCGGTCTCAGACACTTAATAATGACCTAGCTGTGTGGCCTTGGGCAAGCCACTTAACCCCATTTGCCTTGCAAAAACCTAAAAAACCAAAACAAAACAAAACAAAAAAACCCCCAGAATATTAGTTCTTTGAAAAGACACTGAAGCCCCCAGGCTGATGTGACTAATTATGCCCACATGGATAATATGGCCTAAGGAGGGGGCCTGGCATGAAAGATATTGTGAGCCAGGGAGCTAGAGGGGCACTGCTGCATCAGGGCTGAGGTGACTGAAGAAAGGAACTACAAGAGAGACTGGAAGTGATTTGAGAGGGTACAGTTAGGTGGGACACTGGAGAAATCACTGAGCCTGGAGTTAGGAAGACAAGTCAAATCTGGCCTCGGACATTTGACACTAAGTAGTTGGGCAAGTCACTCAGCTCTCATAGCCTTGCACAAAGGAAAGGAAAATGAATTTAAATCTAGACTCAGAAATTTGCACATGCACCAGGCAAGTCGCTTAATCTCAGTTTCGCCAATTATAAAAAATGAGGACAATGCTAGAACCTATCTTCCAGGATTGAGAGGATCAAATGAGATAATATTTATAATACTTAGTACAGTGTCTAGTATATAGTAGGTGCTTAATAAATGATTGTTTCCTTCCATCCTTATATTACTTAGGGTGATGTCTGGAACACAGTAGGCAATCAAAAAATATTTGCTAACTTGCTTAATCCATAGAACTGGTCTGCCTTTTTATTCTTCTTGTCGTGGATCTCTCTTTGGTTTATTCTGGTTGAGTAAATTTTGGTAGGAAATTTGTTGCTGCCTACTCCCATTTTTGTAATGTGCCTCGCCAATGCCCTTTGGGTGATTCTCAATTTTAATTTTTCAGAGGCTGCAATTTCTTGACTTGCAACCATCTGGCATCTCTGGGAGAATATTGTCGCTTATTCTTTGTTGTTGCTTTTTAAAATGAGCCTTTGTTTCTAAGAGAAGCCTTTTGTTGGAATTGCTCTTTGGTCCAACTCTGTAACAGGAAGACCTGGGTTCAAATAGCACCTCTAATGGTTACTCTCTTGTAATCTGCAGTTAGTCATTTCTGGCAAATGAAGGGGTCCATAGAGGGGTCTCTGAGAATTCTTCTAGTGAGTTGGGGACCCTTATGGACGATCTCCAGAATAGTTCACATCTTCAAATAACCCTTAAGATTTTGAGATCTGGGCTCCAACCCAGTCTTAGCTGCTCCCAGTCCTCCTTAGTTTAAATCACTGAGCAAAGCCTCCGTCTCCATCTCTCATTTAGAGATATGGAAATTCTCCCACTCTAGTTTCTAAGATTTTCCAAATGCATTTTCTTTTGCCTGGCAATCTATTCCATTTCTTCCTGGAGAGCAGAGATGGGTGAGGGACCTCAGGAGTATCATGGTGTTTTGACATCACTGATTCTTTCCGAGGATGCCTGGTTCAGTCCCCCTCAGTGGACAGGAGAGGAAGCCGACTGACTGGGAAGACTCTCCAGGATGAGACCACAAGGAAGAGCTCAGGGAATGTCACCATTTCAAACTGGAGCCTGAACAAATGTGACCCTTTCAGTGGAAGGAATTTGAAGCATTTCCCTGGTTTCCTGGAGGACATCTGAGTAGGCATTCATTGCTAGAACTGAAAGAAGTCCAACCTTTCAAAATATCCCCCAACACCCTCAAAACAAGCCCAGTATCCCCAACAGCATCAACAAGGGAATGAGTGTTTGTGTATGTGATCAATCTGCCTTACCCCCACCTTAGAGTCTCTTTTTATGTGGTTTATATATACTCAGGGGATGGTGGTGGTGAGGTGGAAGGACTAAAAAGGGAGGTGGGGGCAGCAAAACTGTTCTATGCAGAACAGAGCTAGATTATTCTTCACACGTTGCTGAAACAAATGAGCTTGGTGCTTAGCCAGAAGAGTCAATAAGCAAGCATTTATTAAGTGACTGCTGTATGTCGGCACTCTGATTATCACTAGAGATATAAAGAAAAGAACACTTTTTCAATGGGCTTAGAGCCTTCCATTAGCCTCTGATGCCTCTCACTCATTTCTAGGGAGAAGTGGATTGATTTGGGGGAGGGTTCAGAGATAAGTAAGTCACACACACATATACACACATTCTACACATAAATACATATACATGGAGAAAGAGAGAAGAGGGAAATTCAGAGAGAAAGACAGAGAGAGGGGCAGAGAGATAAACAGAAGAGAGAGACAGAAACAGAGAGAGAGAGAGATACACATAGAGAGACCCACACACACACACAGAGAAACAGAGAGAGACAGAGAGACAGACAGTGAGAGAGACAGAGAGATAGAGAGATGAGAGAGATACACACAAAGAGACACATACACACAGAGAAACAGAGACAGAGACAGAGAGACAGAGAGACAGACTGAGAGACAGAGAGAGAGAGAGAGAATACTAAGTGATTTTGGGGGGGAGGATTCTAATGACATGTATGACAAAGAACAAAAGGGTTGAGCTGGCTGGAATGTATAGTTTGTAAAGAGGAGTTAATATGGAAGGAGCCCATAAAGCAGGCTGGAGCCAAATTGGGGAGGGCTTTGAGAGGAAGTTAGAGCCCAGGACTTTGAGTCAGGAAGGCCAGGACTCAAATTCCAATGCAAATATTTTACTAGGTGTGAGACCCTGGTTCTCTTAACCTTCTAGCCTCAATTTCCTCATATGTAAAATAAAAGGGGGAAACTCATCGGTTTCTAAGCTCTCTTCCAGCTCTAAACCCACTGGTTCTACAGTCTCACATCAAATGGAGTTGGTGGCAATAGGAAACCAGTAGAGAATTTAGGAAAAATTGGCAATATGGTCAGATCTGTGTTTTATGACTAGCAGTTTTAGCAGCTGGACAGAACAGTTGGGACATAGGTAAAGCATATGGATTTATTTCTGCCATTAAATAAGGAATTTGGGGGAATATAAAGCTGAAACAGCTTGACGATGCCCCTAAAATCCAATCTGAAATCTTGAAGCCTGTCTTAGAATATATCTGTCAGCTCCTCTTTGCTCCCCACATACCACACTTAAGATGAATTATTCCTTAGAACCATTATCTCTCCTTAACGGAAGGCTGTGAAATGTTAGCAGTAAAATAAGGGGGTTACCACAGATGATTCCATAAAGTCCTTCGAGCTTTGACATTCATGATTCTGTGTGCTAGGAAAATGTCCCTTCTGTGACTCTCAAGGAAGGAAAAGTCCTTCCCTATCAGAAATTTGCCACCTGGGCACTAGCTGTGGTTGTGAGACCCCAAGGTTGACCTCTCCCAATTCCAGATCTTAATGTATTTCTCCTCCTCTCCTTCCTTCTACTTCAAGCTTTACTTCTCTAGGGTCTGGCTGTTGACTCAGATGTTAGATGATATCTAAGAAGGAAGTCGATGACTGGATCTCTTACTTGTGCTAAAGTGCAAACTACTAATTCCTAGGGACGGCTAAGTAGTGCAGTGGATGGAGCACCAGTCCTGGAGTCAGGAGTACCTGGGTTCAAATTCGACCTCAGACACTGAATAATTACCTAGCTGTGTGGCCTTGGGCAAGCCACTTAACCCCATTGTCTTGCAAAAATCTAAAAGAAAAAAGAATTCCTAGAGCTGTCTTCTTTTGAGTAGGGAGGTCTTGATGTTTGAAAACCTTTAAGTCATGAAATACTTCCAAAATCAATACTAGAAGGATAGGCAGCAAGGGAGATTCTAGGTCTAAGGTGGGGAAGAGAGGAGGGAACATTGGGGGAAAAGGGCACTGTTCTTAGATAGAGGCAAAAGATCCCCAGGATTGGAGAAAAAGTCCTTTTTCCTCAGATAATCCCATTAATTTCTCTTCATCACAAATTCACAATCTGTAAACTGGGGATGGGGTACGAATTGGACTAGATGCTCTTCCATCTCCAAATTCTATCATACTCTGAATTTTCCTCCAAGATGCAGTTCAAACCTTACTATCTCCAGTGAACTTTCCCTGGTCCCCCGGCACCTACCTTCTCAAACTGCCTTGCACTTAACTTGATTTGTATGTATTCGCTTTAAGTCTATTCTGAATATATTTATGTCTCCCCTTCAATAGGATATAGTCCTTTTCAGTAGGAACTGTTTCAGTCATTTGGCTTCGCAGGGCCTAGAAGAGCAGTTGGCACATCTTAGGTGATTTTCATAAATTCTCGTGGGTTCCTTGAACAGTCCTTTCCTTATGGTTGGCAGACTTTGTGGGGACAGTGCAGAGCCCAGGTGATATGTAGCCATGCCTATTTAGCTGATTCTAGAGTTCCTTGGCTCCTCTCAGGAGACTGAAGTCTGACTTTCTCAGCAGAGGCCACTAATAATCAATACTGCTGTTCGTTCAGTTTGCATAAGTCTTTCTGTGGATACTTGTTCATATTTTATGTGAAGCATCTGCACGGGCATCCTACCATTCCTGATTTGCACTGCACGTTCTATACTTATTTCTATAGAAGCTCAAGACAAGAAGAGTACATCATCCCTGGAGCAGTAGGAACTCCATCAACAAACATTTATTAATTATGTCACAGACATTGTGCTAAGTCTTGTACTGTTTGTTGTTCAGTTGTTTCAGATTTTTGTGACTTCATTTGGGGTTTTCTTAGCAAAGATGGACGGGTTTGCCATTTCCTTCTCCAGCTCATTTTATAGAATTGGAAACTAAGGCAAACAGGGTGAAGAGACTTGCCCAAGGTCACACTGCTAGTAAATGTCTGAGGTCACATAAGTCTTTCTGACTTCAGGCTTGGTGGTCTAGGTATTACACTATCTGGCTGCCAAAAAAAAAAAGACAAATGACAATTCCTGCCCTCGGGGAGCTTCCCATCCAAACTGGCAATAATGAGTTGAAATGGGAGACTGAGGTCTAAATCGGATCAGTACTGGAGCAGATGGCCCCTCTGCAGATAAAATCCCATGGCCCAGGGTTAATCTTTATTGTTTAATAGAATTAGAGGAATTCAGTATCTAACAGAACACAGCTCCCTCAGTTTGAGGCAATGGCCACACAGACTGGTTGAATCCTCCTTGCAAGTCAGATGACATTGCCAGCCTCCACTTCTCACCTGTGAAATGGGAATAATAATGTCTGTGGTTCTTTTGTACAGGGCTGTTGTGAAGTTCTAAAGAAATAACCAGTTAAAAGTGTTTTCATGGCCAGGGATTGAAGAGAGTAAGAATAGAATTGCCCCCCTTGCTTCCAGTCATTTGTGTGTGAGTCTCAGGGCTAAGGGCAGTGCTTTGGGATGACCAGTCAATCCCTTGGGCAGGATGGGCTGGTGATCCAATGGGTCTTTAAAAAAGGGAGTTACCCTACTTCTGCTTCTTTAAAACCAGACCTCAGAGCTGTCTCATTCTAAACTTCCTTCAAGGCCTGAGGTATCCTTGCCTGGGAATATCCAGTCACTTCTGTACCCTTCTCACAGGGATTGTGGACAATCCCTCCATGACACAAAGCTGTTATCTTGCCAGCTCCATTTTGTGGAGGGACCCGGGCTGCCCAGTCTTCATTCCCATCCTATCTCTGTTTCTGGCTATCCAAATTTCAAAACAATGCCCCTTCATGGGAACCTTAATCTGATCCCTCCTCTAGCACTGGTCAACTCCCTTTGGAGCCCATCTTCCTCTATTAGAATGTAAGCTCCTGGAGGGCAGGGATTGATTGTCTTCCCTTTGGCTTGTTTTCGTATCCCTCACCACTTAACACAGGACCTGGACATAATAGGACTTCATAAATGTTTGCTACCTTGTCTATGTTAAGTTACTGAATTCTATTTTTAAGGTCTTTTGTCAACATAGATGGATTTTTTTTTGCTTAGCATTTCTTTTGTGTGTAGGAGTAAACATGTGTCTCCTATTCGATTTATATTGAACATTGTGTATTTTTCTACTGGACCTTTGTTGAAGACCTGGCCTTGAGCTTCATATAATTTCCCCTAATTTGCTAAGACAAGAAATCCTGTGGAAGAAGGGGCCTATATAGTGCTTATTATAGGCTAGGATTTTCTAGTATCTTCACCAGGTGGAGCCTGGGTTGGGGGGATATTTAAGGGAGAGCAGAGAGTGCTCTAGTCCCTAGAGGCCAGTGGCAGTTCTTAAATGTTAGACTTTGTAATCTTAGAGTGTCACACAAACCCTATTAATATTGTCATTATTACACACCAGGGCCCTGAAGCCTGGAGAGTTGAAGTGAGAAGCTGCAGGGGATATTGAACAAGAGGCAGGAAAGACCTGCCTTTGAAGTCATGGTCACCAGCTACGTGAGTGACCAGGAGCAAGGCATGGAACCCCTGACTTATGGTTCTCATTTGTACAGAGGGAAAATAATGTCATTAGTCCCTCCCTAAAGTGGCTGTTGTGAGAATCCAATGGGATAAAATATAGAAAGCTCTTTGTAGACTTTAATGCAATATAAATAACAAGCATTTAAGGGTTGAAAACCTACTTCCCTTCTAATATCTCATTTAATCCTCATAATGACCCTGGAAGGTATTTTATGCCCATTTTCACATGGGGAAACTGAGGCAGACATAGGGGAAGTGACTTGTCCAGGGTCACACAACTAAGAAGTGACTGAGGCTGGATTTGAACTTACAAAATAAATAACAATACACACAATGTCAACAATTCTAATTTGGGTTTTTTTAAGTCAAGATTAGGTCCACAGAGTAAGTAAATAAATGTGTGTGTGTATGCATATGATACTATATGTATATATGGTAGATATTATATATGTATATGCATATAAGCCTTCTATATAAATGTCAACTATCATGTCGACTCATTGACTAAAAGTCATATGTTATCCACCCTCACACACTTCCTACTGTGTGATTCTGGACAAATAAATTAAGGATCTCATTGTAAAAATAAAACTGATAGACAAAATAATATACAGTAAGTTGCAGAAGAAATGTGCAATCTGTGTTCTATGAAATCTAATGACATAATGTGTATCAAACACTTCTAAACTTTCAAGTGACATATAGATATTAGCATATGTTAAGGGATATATATATATATATATATATATATATATATATATATATATGTATACTCCAGAGGGAGCAAGGATAGCTTTGTGGGGGGAGGGGCTGGTTCTGGAGTCAGAGGTCCCAGCTTCAAATCTCAGCTCTGCCATCTTGGGGAACCTCTTAATTCTTGTGTACCTCAGTGTTTCTTCATCTGAAAAATGAACTAGACATAGGTAGTGTTCCAAAACTCAAACTATGACTTTATGAGTTGGCTTCACCAGACAGGGAGCAAGGGAGGGGGCATTTTAGTTTTATGGAATAGTATGAGCCAAGGCCCAGAGAGGGAAACACCCAAGGTGCATATGGTGAGTGGGGTTTGGAAAACAGTCTGGGTGAGCTGGTGTTTTGAGTATGTAGAAGTGATGCCAAATTATGGAGGGCCTTAAATACTGGGCTTTAAAAAGCTTGAGTTTTTAAGTAGTTATTGAAGATTCTTGAGTTTGAGGAATTCCCCAACCAGATGTGAGCATTGAAGACGATGGGTTTGGCAATGCACTGGGCAGGATGGAGGTGGGGAAAGAACAGAGGTTATGTGATAGTCCAGACAGGAGGTGGTGATGGTCATACCCATTGTCCTTGAGCAATGACCTTGGGCCCATTTTTACAAAGAGCCCTCTTCAGCATCCTCTCTCCAAGATGCTTTGGAAAAACTGAAGTTGAATCAGCCCAGATGATCAAGTTTCTTCTATGGATGATTTGGGGAAGAAAGAGTAATAATCAAGGTCCTGGTGTGAGAGAAACACTTGAGGATTTCTGGCAGCTGAATAGGTCACTGGCAGGCATCCACAATGCTTGCTTTTCCCATGCATCTCAGTTTTTCCTCTTCCTCTGTCTTCCAAGGATGAATCAGCAGAGCCCAGAGATCTGGTCCAGGATACTGGCTGGGGCAGTTCCGGCCGGGGTGGCCCCTGTGGATTCCCCCGACAGCTCAGGGCTAGTCATTGGATACATTTCACTTAGTAAAGTCAGCAGAAAGGGCAAGTGCCTCCAGCCTCCCTCTCTCCAAGGGTTGGGCAGGGACCTGGACCACAAAACAGATGTTCTACAGTAACTTGCCTCATGTGGGAAAATGGCAAAACAAAATGTTTTCGTTCTTGTCTTCTTGACAACCTATCAGTTCTCAGGGAAGAAACTCACCTACATGTCCTCAATGAAATGTTCTAAGCTGGGGATGGGCACGACAGGTGGGCTACCATGGGCAGTTAGTTGGGCAGACAAAGGTGATAGCCCCAGGCCCACATCACAGGCTCAATAGGTCACACAAGTGGATGCCTTGTGAGTTGAGCTGAGGGATGGGGTATAAAAAAAAAAGAGAACAAACCTGTTTAGACAACTGTGCAAAAATAGCCAAGCTTCCCTTAGGCCAATCCAGTCTGGTGAGCAGGGTTACAGATCTCTACAAAGTGGGCTGGGAAAAGTCCCATGGAGCTGTTTGGCCAGGCAGCATCTCAGGGGAAATTCTACTTGGTCCCCAAGTCACACAGCTGAGGTTGACTCTTGGTTGTGTTGTTGGGAGTGTGTGGAGGACTGTGGGAGAATGGGGTCTTCACTGTTAGCTCCCCTGAATTCTCTGCAGCTATGGAGAGAAAGGGGATTCAAGTAGAGAGGCATCAGGGTTAAAAAGGATGAAAGGAAGACAGTAGGAACCAGGACACTTCTTGAATCTCAGTTCCCTAGGTAATTTTGTGATTAAGTAGAACCACCACTGGTAATCTGAACACACATCCTATCTATGATGGTAGCCTTATCTCATAGTAAGTTTAGGGAGCTCAGTTTCCTCATCTGTAAAATGAAGGAGGACTTAAACCACTCAGGTCCCTTTTAGTTCTGAGTCTAAAATGGGCTTTCTCTGAGCCTATTGTGACATCTATAATAATAATAATAATATTAAGGCAATATTCATACATCACCCACCTTAAATGGTGATGAGAAAAATAATTCATAAAGCATGAGTTTTTGTTATTACCAAGGGACAAAAAGGGCTGAAAGGGGCAACATATGTTGACTTTCAAACAACCATTTTTTTTCAGCTTCCAAGGGTAAAAGTTTTCCAAGGGAACATTGAGTTCCACTCTGAGCAGGACAGCTGCAGATGGGGAAGGTTGGGACAAGAGGAGCCTTTCCTTAAATAACTATGAGAGAGGAAGGGGGGAAGTCAGTGGACAAAGCTCGGGCTTTAGCTGGAGCCTGGTTGGTTCATGTGGAAATCATGAAGCCAGTAGAGGAGTCAACACAAAAAGATGGTGAGGATGCAGGCACCCGAGGCTGGAACTCCAGGGAATGGGAGAGGCCAATGTTGTCCCTTTAAACCAAGCTTTCAGAAGGAATTACCTAGTTACTACCAAGCAACCCTTTAATTAAGCCTTCCTGGATCTTCAGAAGGTGGGAAAGTTTTTTGGGTTCCGTTTCTCTTGAAGGATCATCTAAAGCTTGCCTTAAAAGAAAAAAGAAACAAAAAGAATTCTAATCTTGAAGGATTATTTCTAATGTTCTCAGAGGCAGTTGGACTCAAATTAAAAGCAATGACCAATATTGGTTCCAGAGAACAGATGGTGAATCATACTTCCCTCCTTCAAGTAGAAGAGAGAGGGATTAAAGATGCCAAATGTGGTCATTGAGGCAGTTGGTTTTACTTAACTGTTTTTCCTTATTACAAAAAGGAAACCTCCTGCAAGAGGGAACCCAGCCCACCTCATGGGGTGATCCATTTTCCTTTGGGATGTCTTTATTGGGAAAATTTCTCTAATGTGGGGAGGAAATCTCTGCAATTCTCACCCACACTTGGAGTTCTTGCCCTAAAGGGCTAATGACAAGAAATCATTCCTTTTCCATAAGATGATCTTCAAAAATGTGAGGCCAGCAGCTACCCTTACCCTTTCAACCCCATCCAAGGTTTTCTTTTTTCTAGGCTAAGCAGCTAAGAACTGAGAATTTCTTTAACTCATTCTTATAAACCATGTTCTCCAGTGCCTTGAACATGACTAGAAGTGGCAAAACCTGAAAATTATGGATGAGTTCACACCTGTTGTGAACATGTAAGGCCATAAAATGAAAGCATGCATTGCGTACATCTTTATGTTTTAATTGTCACAATTAAGGAAGAATCTTATTCCAACAACTAGATTTGGGAGTAGAAGAGGAAACAGAAGCTACCACAAGTCTCAGGGTAGGGAACCTGGGACAAAGTACCATAGTATTTGATTTGAACAATAAGTAAATGAGAAAACTGGAAGAAAATTCTAAGCTGAAATGCAATGGCAACAGCATTGTCTGTGAGAAAGGCTCAAAGAGTGTTCAATTCACACATTGCTTATTGCATCCTGCTTCTTATAGACTTGGGAGAATGTCATTACCATAGGTCGAAATCAAATGTTTGAAGTTTGGAACAGAATTCTGAGTGGGAGGCCACGTGGGCTCTTAGAACCCCAAAGAACAGTAAACTTCCATTCATCTATTTTTCCTTTCTAAAGCTGGGGGAGGGGTAGAATAAGCATTTATTAAACACCTGCAATAACCAGCCATTGTGTCAAATGTTTATAAATATCATCTCATCGGATTCTCACAGCAACCCTTGAGGTAGATGCTAGAATTATTTCCGATTTACGGCTGAGGAGACTAAAGCAAGCGGAGGTTAAATGACTGACCCAAGGGTTACACAGCTAGGTCTGAGGCAGGATTTGAACTCAGTTCTTCCTGACTTTCATTGAGCCACCTAGCTGCCTAATTAACTCATGTACTCTAAACTAGATTGCATTGGCAAATCTTTTGGTCAAATATGGAGATCAACTAAGATGAGCAAGTGAACGAAAAGTAAAAATCATTTCAAAATTTAAAAAAACGGTAGTGAGTGCTAGTCTGTGTTGGAGGATAAGGCACTTGTCTCATAGACATAAAAACCTGGGTTCAAATCCTACCTCTGACAATTACTGGCTGAGTCATCAGGTCACTGAGCCTCTATATTGGTAAAGGGAATTTCCTCACCAGGATTTCTTAAAAATGACACCCATATGCACAGATACATAACTATAATCACTAATCATTTAGTCTGTTGCTATTCTTTCATAATGTTAACACAGTGTCAGGCTTAATAAATGTTTAGATTGGTTGATTGGATAGTCTGTTTTTTCTCTTTGCATTGCTTCATGCTTTTCCTACTGCTTCCTAGGTCCAATGATCAGTCGGTCTTATAGTTCATCTATACAACTTGGATGTTCTTTGGCCATGGTTAAACCTGGTTGGTTTCCAGGTTTTTGCTATTCTAACCAAGGCAACCACACATTTTCCCATAGCTCCTTTTGGTTTGCTGATGATGCTCTTCTCCCAAGAGGGAGATTATTGTATTTTAGGGCATAATTATTATCACTCCTAGAATAAATCTCCAAAAAGAAAGGGCCATGCAATAGAGGACAAGCTTCTTGGAGTTCTTCATTGTGGAACTTTATTAGCTTTGGCAGGCAATGTCTCTGAAAGTCAGCTCCATATTAAAGAATAATGAGAGCAGCTAGCATTTATAGTGTTTTTCATCTTAGAAAAAGCTTTCCATATGTTATTTGGCCCTCGGAATAACTCTTCAAAGTAGGTACAGTTATTATCTCCAATTTATAGATAAGGATACAGAGGCTGAGAGCAGTTAAATAACGTGCCCACGATCACACAGCTAGGAAACATTGAGGCAGGATTCAAACTCAGATCTTCCTAATTCCAGGATAGTTATTCATCATCTCTCGACTTAAGTACCTAAGACTGACCCCCCAGACTGAGAGTACAAGGTGTGAGAAGACTGGGAAGGGAGGAGGATTGTTACTTTTTGACACTCAATACAGTTCAAGGTTTTTCTAAGTCTCTTAGCCATCCCATCATACCACCTAGGTCTTTTTCATTTGAAATCTGGAGACTTGGAAAATGAGGGATAGATGCAGAAGATATGAAGATGGAGGAGGATGAGAGGAAGAGACAGGAGTCTAGGAAGACTATCAGGAAATGTAGGCTTCAGGAGAGATGACAAGAGTTAGCACTGATAAGTGTCTCCCAGGGGCTAAATGTTGGGGATACAAAGAAAGGTAAAAGTAGTCCTTGCCCTCACAGAGCTTACAATCTAATGGGGGAAGATAATATGAGAACTATGGGCAAACAAAGGAGATAATCCACAGATACAAGGCACCAGCACTAAGGAGAATCAAGGCTTTTGGGGGCTTCTAGTTAGGGTAGGACAGGGAGTGGTTGTGGCATTGTGGGCAATAGCTTCATGAGGAATTCAGGGCACTGCCATACCACTCTGGGAATCTCTAAGCCCTTGAAGTGATCTGTCTACAGTCAAACGTAAAATGGCAAATCAGAATCATTCCCCAGCTCTCCTGGCACTAAATTGGGGATCTCCAGGGATATGGCTTGAGGAATTTTGTTGTTGTCCAGTTGTTTTAGTCATGTCCAATTCTCTGTGACCCTATTTGGGGTTTTCCTGGCAGTGATACATAAGTGATACTGCCATTTTCTTCTCAAATTCATTTAACAGATGAGGAAATAGAGGCAAACAAGAGCAAATGACTTGCCCTCTCTCATACAGATAGTGTCTGAGGTCATATTTGAACTCAGAGAGTTGTGTCTTCCTGACTCCAGACGCTATTCCCTTTGCCACCTAACTGCCCAGTTGGAGGAATATTCCATCTCATAGAAATCATAGAACTAGAACTGGGAGGGGTCTAACAAGTTACTTAGTTCAACCTGTACCTGAAGAAAAGAATCCCTTTTACAACATACTTAACAGATGCTTGCTTATCTAGATTTTGCTAAAAGGTCTTAAGCAAGTGGGATGCTCGATCTCTCAAAGTGGTCCATTGCACTGTGGGATAGGGCTAAGTCATAATTATTAGTAAGTTTTGTTGTTGTTGCTCCTGACATTCATTTGGCCCTGGGGGTCCTCTGGGGTCAAGAACAGACCTCATGTCTCTTCCCCTGCAAAGACTTGAAGACACTCCTCACGTCCCCTCTCTAGGTCTTTCTTTGTTTTGCTAGAAGTAAACCACCAGTATAGAATGAGATCTTCCAATATTAAAGAGAATGGGGCAAATTAGGTCATCTTCAGGGTTATAAGGCCATGGGACCGAGTGATGTTTGAAACAAACATACCAGAATTCCTACATCCAAGCTGACGCCATCTCTCTGAAACTACTCCCAAAGGAGAGTGTTTCAATGATGTTGCTGTGTAAGACATGCTTGGAATTCTTTCAGCCAAGCCTTCTGAGTCTGTGGGACTTTCTTCGGAATATCCTCAAGGGTGACCAGTCTTCATTTTCTGAGGGAAGATTCAGCCTTTGGAAATTGGCAGAAATCATGAGGGTTCCAAGTGTGGTCAATGAAGCAGGTGATTAAGTTAGGTCCTGACATTCTGTTTGGGTCAGAATGAACAAAACAAATGGAGGTAGAGCAGTTTCAAAATATGATTCTTCCTGACTTAGTTCCAGAAATATTCTGAGAAACAGTAATGTTAGAATAAACAGCCTCCCACAACCATTTCTCCAAAGGACACAACTCTTTTTGGATGTACCACTCACCTTAGAGTGACTCCCAAACGATAAAGCATTTAAGTGTTTTTTAGGGAAGAGTGCTCCATAAAAAAACAAGTTTGGCCAGCAAAATCATATCCAAGTTAAGTTTCTGTCATGGAATTAATATTAGAGTTTAATAAATCTGCTATTCTTTCCTCCTTCCTTATCATCTCCACCCTAGTCCAGGCCCTCATCTAGGGTATTACAATAGTCTCCCAGCAGGTACTCCCACTTTCATGGGTACTCCTATCCTTCCTATTTTAATTATTTCCACACACTATCCTAAAAATGCGATTCTCATTCAGTGATTTTCCTGGTCAGTAAATTTCAGTAACTTCCCATTGTCCAAAGAAGAAAACACAGACTTTAATTCAGAGGCCTCCATGACAGGGATTGATCTGGAGTCATCACCTAGGTCAAATTCTAGCTTGGATGTTCATTATAATGATCTTGGGCAAGTCTCTAAAATCCTCTTTGCCTCAGTTTCTTCATTTACTATCTGCTGCCTTGTATTGGCTAGTTAGCCAATAAGAGAGTGTTGGACCTAACTCAGGAAGACCTGAGTCAAATTCTATCTTAGAAACTTATTAGTTGTGTGAATAGACAAGATGATGGCTATGTGGTGTTTCAAAAATCTTTAAGCTCTATGGTAAAGGCAGTGGCTAATATTATCACCACTGTCTTTCTGAATAGACTGTCAGTTCCTTGAGAAAGGTACTGTGTTTTGTCTTTGTATTCTCCATCATGTCTAGTACATTGCCTCACACAAGTAATATTTGTTGTGCTCAGCAAATACTTGGTGAGAGCTCCCAAATTTCTATCATTTTACAGGTACTCCCTGAAGACAGGAACTGGTTTTTGTTTGTAAGTAATTCAATTGAATACTAAGAATTCTAGACTTTATAGAGAAGATCGACCAGCTTAATTGCCATCATTTACACACACACACACACACACACACACACAAACACTCCAGCAGTATTATTAAAAAAAATAATACTTGCACCACTAAGATTTAGGCTATTCAATTAAGGTGCCACATTTTCTTCAGCTACAATAGTACGAGTCAGTAAGAAACTGTGAAGAAAAATTAGCCTTGATAATTCTGTTCTCAGATCCAGAATTCTTCTCTGCTTTCTTGGAAGATGTCTAATAATTAGCATGAAGCATAGTCATTAACTACCAATCTGTATAGGACATAAAAAGGTAATTAAGCGGCTGAGCTTTGCCCTCTAGGAATGACAATAAAGGCAGACAACATAGAGGTAAGTAATTACAATAGAGGAAGGCACTTCAGGTAGCTCTCCAATTGTCCCAGTCTTTCCTTAATTTTATCCAAATTCTTTTAGGAAGATGTTTCCCCAAGTTGGGATGTCATTCAACTTTCTTGTCAGATGGCAAGATGCTCAGATCAAGAGAGAAAAAATGGCAGGGGGCGGGGGAACATGTCTACAAATTGAGTTAGGAGTTAGGCCCAGGTTATACAGGTCCTGCACAGTGACTGGGCTGACCATCCTCTCTCCTGGTTCACTCTCCTGCTGCACTTGTCCCTTTACGTTTACTAACAATGCTTTTATCCCAGAGGCCTCTCTACAGCCCGCCTCTGGGATCTGTACCCTCATCCTGGCTCCGGCACAAGGAACTGTCTGGTCTTGGACTAAGTATTTCCTCCCCAGGTCCTTGATTTACCTCATCTCTAAAATGGGATGAAGAAATGGGTGCTACCCATTTCACAGACTTCTTGTAGGTGGAGTTAGGGGGCAAAAATGAGTGAGTTATGGTGGGAGATGGAGATGAAACTCATTCTATACAGCTTTTCAACAAATTGATTTGATCTTCTTTGCCAGCTAGCCAGGTACCATTCTATTATTTTGTTTTTTGAATTTCCCAGGTATTGCTTTGTCTTTAGATCAGCTTCTCTGGACTATTCCCCCAAAAGGAAAAACAAAACAACATATTGACATGTTTCTAGGTATCTGGAGAGCCTCCTTTCTCCTGTCACACTTATACCCTTCTTGAAACATCCTGTGAATAGTGGCGTGGAATTGGACAGCCAGAGGTTACGACTCAGTCTGATGGGTTAGATTTCACAACCCTGCCTTATATGTGAAGATGAAAGAGCTTTTGTTTCTGAATGTCTTCCAGATAATTAAGACTTCATGTGGGAGATGCTGCTGGAGTCCATCCAAAAGGCCAACTACCCTCCCAAATGCTTTTCTTAAATCAATACGGTTAATCTGATGACAAGATAAGACTAGAAATAAAATGGAGAAATCTAAGTTTTTCTTTCCAGTTCTACTATTTATAGAAAGGTCAATGTCCATGTCTGCAAAATAGGAGGGAATGGAAACAAGTGTTTAGATACTGCCCACTGTGTGCCAGGCAAATTCTGATGACAATCTTGAAGGGAGGTATATTATCATCTCCATTTCATAGAGGAGAAAACTTGAGGTAGACAGAGGTTAAGTGACTTGACTTGGGTCATACATCTTTTGAGTGTCTGAGGCCAGATCTGAACTCAGGTCTTTCTGACTCTGTACCGATTGGATTCCTACTCTGATGTCTCAATTTAATGATACGGAGGTGATCTTATTCTGGAAGGCTATATCATTAAAGCAAAGCTCTGGAAGTTTCTACCAAACTGGAAAAAGCTTAAAGAATGGGCCTGGTCTTCAAGATAGCCTGTTTTCAGGAGTCCCACCTAGTTAAGTCTGGAGAGGTTCATTACCAGGTATGGAGATGAAGTTCATAAGTCTTATCTACAATGTCATAGTAGAGGCAGCAACATAGGGTGGGGATAGACTGTTAGTCTTGGATGGGATCAGGAAGACCTGAATTCAAAACCTGCCTCAGTCACTTATTGGGCAAGTCACTTAATAATAGTGATGATGATAAAGATAGCTAATATTCATATACCATTTTAAGGTTGCAAAAATGCTATACATGCATCATCTCATTTGATCCTCACAATCAACCCAAGAAGTAGGAGTCATTGCTATCCCCATTTTGTAGGTGAGGAACCTAAGGTTAAGGTGGCTTTACATGACTTGCCTAAGGTCACTCATTTTGTAAATATCTAATAGGGAATTTGAATTCAAATCTTCCTGTCACTGGGTCAGCTATGAGCCTCAAGGCCTGCATGCCTCAGTTTCCACATCTGAAAAGTGAGAGGAATAACAGCACCTACTTCCCAAGGTTGCTGAGAGGGTTCAAGGGGATGAGATTTATAAAGCACTTGTCAAACCTTAAAGTGATGTATAAGTGCTAGCATTATTATTATTATTATTTTTGTTCCTCAAGTCAAAGAGGGAGCACCCACTCCAGTGAAAACACAGATCTCTGAAGTACAAAAACTGACCTATTGCTGCCTCTTGTACCTTGTAGTAGTCTGGAGAGTAAGTTTTGAGGTCTTGGGGTCCCTGACATAAAGGGTCACCAGTGTGTTGAATGTCCTTGGCAGGACTAGCTTCTCTCAAGAGCCTCTGGCTCAGAGGCGGTTCCATCTGGTCGTGTTGGAAAGGTGTGTGCGGAGCCATGGAAACAAGGAACTGAGACAAAACAGAGAATGTTAAGGCTTGTCAAGGCTACCCTTGAGGTGCTTCTTGGGCCCAGGTTATACAGGTCCTGCACAGTGACTGGGCTAACCATCCTCTCTCCTGGTTCACTCTCTCTGTTGCACTTGTCTCTTTACGTTTACTAATAATGCTCTTATCCCAGAGACCTCACTACAGCTTGCAGATCTGGACCCTCAGCCTAGCTTTGGTACAAGGAACTGCCTGGCCTTGGACAAAGTATTTCCTCCTCAAGACCTTGATTTACCTCATCTGTAAAAGGGGATTAAGAAATGGGCACTACCCATTTCACAGACTTCTTGTAGGTGGAGTACTCTGTAAAGAGTAAAGGGGTCTAGGGCTGCTGGTCCTGTCCCAGCCATATTCAGAGGGTTATCACAGCCTTCAGTGGACAGATGAGAATTGTCCAAGGGCACAAAGGAAGGAAGTGGCAGATTTGACCACAATCTGAATACAGGTCTTCTGCCTACAAAAACTCCCAATACAACAGGATCCAGAAAAAAAATTTGAAATAGAGAGGAATTGAGAGGACTGGGTATTAAGAGAAACATAAGGATTAGAACTAAGAAGGATCTTAGCAATCATCTAGTCCAGGGGTGCCACATTGATCTGGTGTTACCAAGGCAACCACAGATGGGACTTGAAATTCAATAAATCTAGATTTTAAGGGGTGAATTAATTAAATGTTTGACCAAATATAGCAGATGAACGTTATAAATATCCAAAAGGCCCTTGGCAGAAAAAGGTTCTCCACCCCATGATCAACATCCCTATTTAACAGATTGGGAAACTGAGGCCCAGGGAGGTTAAGAAATTTGTCCAAGGTAGAGGATAACAGGATCAGGATTTGAACCCAGTGCCACTGATTTCAAATCCAATGCTCCTTCCAGTCTAGTACAGCTGCCTTGCAGGTCATGTCTACATTCTGTAATGTATATTCTTAAATCTCTGCCCAACTGAACCTGGATGCCAGTTCCTTAAGTGAGGGACCCATTGCACCTTCTCTGCATAATTCAGAGGGTCAAGGGGCAGTGACTTCTGATGCTGCAGGAAAGCCTGGCCCTGGGCTGTGTCCACTGGCATTTCAACACATCTGTATCCATGCCTTGGTCACCTTCCCGTGATACATCAGTGAATTACACTGAAAGAATCTACCTGATGAACTTGTCAAGCCTCAAAGAGCCCTAAACACCTGAGACCAAATGGTGCTACTGACATTTTCTCCTAAGAGTTAAGCCAGGGGCTTTGGACAATTCCTAGTAGGAGCCTAGGACAACTCATGGTTCCAACAGTGTGTCATCATGACTGGTCCTCTCCTTCCTAGACCAGGTAGTGTAGAAACCTTCTCAAACAGATGGTCATAGCTTGAACCAATGTGGTGAGGAACCAGCCCAAGTCACCCTTGTTCCTTCATCACGAGCTCCACTTTTATTAACTGGTCAGCACCCATCCACCACGGCAGAAACATCCAGGGTCCACCATTGGTGAACTCTCCTTCTGTTGTCATGGTGTTGCAGAGCGCCATGCAAGAATCTCTGGAGGCTGATTCTGAAGCCTGGCTGGGTTCCCCTGCAGCAGGGCAAGGGAGGGCACAAGGGAGGCCCCTTCCAGTGTCTCTGACCTCTAGTCTGGCCATCAAGGCAGCGGTGACCTAAAGTACCTCAGTTTGGGATATATCACCCTTCCTCCCTGGCCCCCGATAAGATTTCCCTGGGCAGTGGCAGGGAGTCAGTGGCTGGGCCCCCAAAGCGCCAATCAGTCCTGCACCAGGAAGTTGATGAGTGCAGTCCGGGGAGAAAGGAAGGCCTTGGTGACTGTGCGGCCCTGCAGGAGCCGGGTTCCCAGTTCACTCTGGAGGACCAGTTTGTAGACTTTCTCATGGTCTCGGGCTACCTGGTGAGGCACGGGGATCTTGCCACAAGCTTTATTGTTGATCTGAAAAGGAGAGAAGCCAAGTAAGTGATCTAGGAAAGGATTTGATGATGTGCTCTTCTCATGCCCATGGCCTGGGCTGTCTGGGGGGAAGGGGCAAAGTCAACAGTCAGTTTCCTGAAGGAGGAATGAAATGGAATTAGGAGATCTGACTAAGGCCTCAACCCTGCGCAGAAGGCCTTGGGGATGGGAAGAGCCCTGTGCTGTCTAATCCCTTCCATGAAAAAAAACAGCTCCAGGAAAGGCATTTAAGAAATCCACCAGGGTGAGGCAGCTTATGGTATTTCCAGGCCTGGAAAGATGAGCCTGCCCAGGGGAGCCATTCCAGATAACCATCTTTAACTAGGCCTGAAACGGATCCACTTTTGCCAATGGCTTTTTTTCTTAGCTGTTTAATATCTGAATTCCTGAGAACCCATGAATTCAGTCTCCAGTCTTCTGATGAATCCAGCTTACAAATTAGCCTGGAAGAATGTTTCATCATAGTGCCAGGTACCCCCACAATGAATATTTATAGACAGATGAAAAAATTAACAGAAAAAATATATTTGGTGAATGATGAAAACATATCACAATGAATACTTTCTCAACTATAATATAGGGATAGGGATGGAGACTAGTCAGTGATTCCCAGACGAGAAAGGTCTTTCCACCAATGCAGATTGACACCTTCTTGGTAATTTATAGTTTACAGGGTTACCTTTAAAAGTTTTTGGTCTTATAAAAAACAATATTATAAGCAAGCTAGAAGATCAAGGACTAGTTTACCTGTCAGATCTATGGAAAGGGAAGCAGTTTATGACTAAGGAAGAGTTGGAGAACATCACTAAAAACCGGATGATTTTGAATAGATTAAATTAAAAGGCTTTTGCACAGACAAAACCACTGTAACCAAGATCAAAAGAAATGTAGTGAACTGGGAAACAATCTTTACAACTAATGTTTCTGACAAAGGACTTATTTCTAAAATATACAGAGAACTGGATCAAATTTAAGAAAAAAAGCCATTCCCCAATTGACAAATGGTCAAAGGATATGCAAAGGTAATTTACAGATGAGGAGATCAAGTAATCCATAGTCATATGAAAAATTGCTCTAAGTCATTACTTATGAGAGAAATGCAAATTAAAGTTTCTCTGAGGTATCACTTCACACCTCTCAGACTGGCTAATATGACTAGAAAGGACAATGATCAATGTTGGAAGGGATGTGGGAAATCTGGAACACTAATACATTGTTGGTGGAGCTGTGAACTCATCTGGAGAGCAATTTGGAATTACACCCAAAGGGCAACAAAAATGTGCATACCCTTTGATCCAACAATACCACTACTGGGTCTATACCCTGAAGAGATGAGGAAAAAGGGTAAAAATATCGCTTGTTCAAAAATATTCATAGCAGCCCTGTTTGTGGTGGCAAAGAATTGGAAATCAAGTAAATGTCCTTCAACTGGGGAATGATTTAGCAAACTGTGGTATGTGTATGTCATGGAACACTATTGTTCTATTAGAAACCAGAAGGGACGGGAACTGAGGGAAGCCTGGAGGGATTTGCATGAACTGATGCTGATTGAGATGAGCAGAACCAGAAAAACACTGTACACCCTAACAGCAACATGGGGGCAATGATCTAGCTTGATGGACTCGCTCATTCTATCAGTGCAACAATCAGGGACAATCTGGGGCTGTCTGCAATGGAGAATACCATCTGTATCCAGAGAAAAAGCCATGGGGTTTGAACAAAGACCAAGGACTATTAACTTTAATTTACTATCTTATTGTCTGATCTTGCTATCTCTTATACTTTATGTTTCTTTCTTAAGAATATGATTTCTCTCTCATCACATTCAATTTGGATCAATGTACCATGGAAACAATGTAAAGACTGGCACATTGCCTTCTGTGGGGGGGTGGGGGAGGGAAGTAAGATTAGGGGAAAAATTGTAAAATTTAAAATAAATAAAATCTTTATAATTCAAAAAAGTTTTTGGTCTTGAAGAGATGATATCTATTCCTTAAAAGTTAGCTTCCAAAATACCTACAGTGAACCCGGCAGGGCTGGAAAACAGTGTTGCCGCAGGCCAGGTCTTTTTTTTTTATTTAAAATTTTATTTATTTTCAGTTTTATAATTCCCCCCCATCTTACTTCCCTCTCTCCCTGAAAGCAATTTGTCAGTCTTTACTTTCTTTCCATGTTGTACATTGATCCAAATTGAGTGTGATGAGAGAGAAATCATATCCTTAAGGAAGAGACAAGAACTCTAAGAGATAACAAGATCAGACAATAAGATATCTTTTTTTTTTCTAAATTAAAGGGAATAGTCCTTGAACTTTGTTCAAACTCCATGGTTCTTTATCTGGATACAGATGGTATTCTCCACTGCAGACAGCCCAAAATTGTCCCTGGTTGTTGCACAGATGGAATGAGCAAGTCCATCAAGGTTGATCATCAACCCCATATTGCTGTTAGGGTGTACAGTGTTTTTCTGGTTCTGCTCATCTCACTCAGCATCAGTTCATGCAAATCCCTCCAGGCTTCCCTGAAATCCCATCCCTCCTGGTTTCTAATAGAACAATAGTGTTCCATGACATACATATGCCACAGTTTGCTAAGCTATTCCCCAACTGAAGGACATTTACTTGATTTCCAATTCTTTGCCACCACAAACAGGGCTGCTATGGATATTTTTGTACAAATTATGTTTTTACCCTTGTTCATCATCTCTTCAGGGTATAGACCCAGTAGTGGCATTGCTGGATCAAAGGGTATTAGGCCAGGTCTTTTGCCTAAATCTCATGTTGTCTTTTTCTTCATCCTCCTCTGTTAGATTTTTGGAAGCTCCTGAGAACATCAGCTACTCCCTCTTGTCATGGATACTGTACCTTCCCCTTGGCTTTTGTGACTTCATCCTTCTCCTGCTGCCCAAGTCTCCTCATGAGCCATCTTCTTTCTCTCTCTCTCTCTCTCTCTCTCTCTCTCTCTCTCTCTCTCTCTCTCTCTCTCTCTCTCTCCTACATTTCTCTTAGTATCTCATGAGTTCCTCCAGATTCTGTTATTATCTCTATATAGAGGACTCCCAAAATTTAAATATCCAGTCCTAGCTCTCTCCTTGAGTTTCAGGCATCCATAGTCAACTGTCTGCTGGACGTCTTGAGCAGGATGTCCCATAAACATCATCAAACTCAACATATTGAAACCAGAATTATTTTTCCCTAAGCCTTTCCCCTTCTCCAAGACTTACTGTGTTGATTTTTTTTGAGGGGATAGTTATCCTTCCATTGAAGATCATAACTTTAACTTCATCTCTTCACTTTTCCTCACATCCTCCATGACTACTTAGTTCTCAAGTTTTGTCAACTCTATCTCCCTTCTATTCTCTCCAATCATACATCTACCATTCTGGTTTCACCTGGACCACTTGAACAGCCTCCTAATTGGATTCTTGGCTTCCATCTCTCCCTTCTCTAATCCAATTTCTACACAACTCTCAGAAATTCTTCCTGCAGCACAGATCTGATTATTTTAGCTCCTCTGCTGAAGAATATATAGAAAGGAGAAGCTAGTTGTCACAGTGGATAGACTGCCAGGCTTGGTGTCAGAGGATCTGATTTCAAATCCAGCCTCAGACACTTACAAACTGTGTGATTCTGGAAAAGTCCCTTAATCCAGTTTGCCTCAAATGAACAAAAACCCAGAGGCTTCCTTTGTCTCTGCTTAAAGCTATTCACAATCAAGCTCCAGCTTATGGCTTATGAATTTTAAAAAAATATTGCTTTATGCTCCAGTCAAAGTAACCCACTTCTGGCTTTTCCCTGAATTTGGCATATTTGTGTGTTTACCAAGATTATGACCCACATGTGGAAAATAATTCCTTTTCCCCCTCTACCTCTCATAAATCTTGGTTTCCTTCAAGATGCAGCTCATAAGTCTCTTCCTATAGGAAGCTTTTATTTATTTTTAAATTTTCTTTGAAATTTTATTTATTTAAGGCAATGGGGTTAAGTGGTTTGCCCAAGGCCCCACAGCTAGGTCATTATTAAGTGTCTGAGGCCAGATTTGAATTCAGGTCCTCCTGCCTGTAGGGCTGGTGCTCTATCCACTGTGCCACCTAGTTGCCCCTAAAATGTTTTTTTGAATTTAACAAACACCAAATGAAATGAACATTTCTATGACCAGTGTAAAATTTGAATAAAGGAATTTAGGAAGCCTTTACTGGCTCTGGTGGCTTTTCTTTCCCCTCAAATTACCTTGTATTTTTACTTTTTATCTCCCATGCTTCCTCATAGCTCCACATTGTGGTATGGAGAGGACCCTGGGCTCGGCCCTGCCTGGGAAGCATGACTCTGAAAGGGTCTGGCATGGTGGGGAAGGGTCCTGGAAACAAGCCAGCTTAATTTATTGCAGAAAGGTTCATCACCAGGAGCTCACTGGTGAATGTTTTTGTGCCACAAAACCCCCTGAAATCCAGGAAAAATACAAAATAATTTTGTCATTCTCTTTCACCTTTAGTGGCAGAATGATACAAAAGAAAACAAAAGGTGTCAAATATTATCTCATTTTTAGATTCTGTCTAAACTTTAAATTAGCTCCTAGAGGAAAGGAATTCTATGAATCTGGACATTCTCACTATAAATAAAAACAGAAGAAGGGAGAAACTGCAGCTGAACAGAAGAAAGGTTTATAATTCTTCAGGGAGAGGAGAAGGAAGGATTTTTATGGGGCCAGTTTTATCAGGCACTCAAAGACAGTGAAGAACATTATTTCACTGGATGTTTATATAGCAGGGCCAAGTAGGCATTTGCAAAAAAAAGACCACCAAAAAAAAATAAAACATCTGCTGAAAAGGACAGAGATAAAGTCTGCAGGGAGATCAAACTGCTCTTCCAAATTAAACCAACCTATATTTTGGAACATAGTGACTTTCTTGTAAAGGTAGGAACAGGAAAGGATGATGAGAAAATTTTTGAAAGGAATGAAAGAAACCCAAGACTTGTAGATGATACAGAAGTCTCATGCCTATGGACAATGAACATTTTCTTTAATCAAAGAATCAAATGGGGCTAGCCATAAAGAGCACTGAGTAGCATCACAAAAACATGAAACTGATTCTATTTTAACAGACAGGTCATGACTTGTTATGGATATAGAAGTGATTCCTGGACTAGCTTTCTGTATATGGTCAGCTCATTGACTTGTTAGAGAAAAGAGCAAAATGAGTATCAAGCTAGGAGAATCAAAATGGGAAAAAATTATGGTGTACCATTAAAATGACATTATCCTGAACTAGGAACACAAACTATGGATGATGAAAATGGGAGAGTTGGGAGAAAAACCAGAGATGAGATTATAATAATTTCATATATTAATTTTAACTGAGGCAAATCAAATGCTATAAAGAGTCTTACTCATCAAACTTTTGATTTACTTGCCAAGCAGAGAAATATGGTATCCAAGGTGAATGCTGGTTTAGAAATGTAAGTTTATATTTCAAACCTTATGGAGAAAAATCACAAGAAATTATGAGCAGTTATTATTATCTTATAGAACAAAGAGAAATCACAGAGGGTAAGACAAGTTTGAAAAACGATATGCACAAATTTTTTAAATAAACAATTTTTCTTCCACATCTTGGATAGATGCACAATTGAATAATAAGATAAGTCCAGAAATAAACAGGAAGAGAACAGGAGTTAGCTTGTTTTAGTGAAATTGCAAAGCTTCTTTAATGATTAAACTTCTCCCAGAAATAAAGAACTATCTTTTTAATATCAGAATTTTTGGGGTGTTACTATATAGGGCTCAGTCAAGAGACATCTCTCAGCAGCACCACAAATGAAATTATTCAGAGGGCAATGGAGAGGCATGTACATGGTGGGCATGAGCTGGTTATGGCATTTGATAAATAAACCAAGCATAAACCATGGTAATGATGCTGCCTGTCAGAAATTGTTGAGGGAAAAAGACAGGCTGAAGAGAGATGGGAGACCAATGGGTCAACTGTGTAGTTCACTGCTATCTTCAAAATGCCAAGAATGATGGAGGAAGGCCAGAATGTATTGGCTGGGCCCTCTTGAGCATGGTTGTGAGGGGACTGTGAAAGGGGACATTTTTATCAGGGCATTCACAAATCATCTAAGTATGAATACTCTCAGTAGGGCCATATACATAATAGGCACTTTATAGAAGGCTGGATGAATTTAACATAGAAGGCAGATCATTCTTACAAGGAGAAGGGAAGGCTCCTATGTTGTAATGAAATAAGAATAGATTATGAAATGTAACTTGGTAGTGGACCCAAGTGACGTGGTTTTGTAATTATCTGACATATGGATTTTAATGTGTTGTAGCTCATCAACTTTATCACCTGAAGAAAAAAAATCTGTTCTATTTTATATACTTCAAATAACTAAAAATGTTTCACAGAAGCTTTGGAAGAATGCATGTCTTAGCATATGGCCACCACTTGTGTACTTGTCTAAGAAAATCAGTTCATTTGGGAATGCCAGGACAGACTTATTGGGATTTCTGTTGAGTTGGGATGGCTGAGAAGATTATATAGATTATATAGAATGCCCCACAGAGCACCCATGATGTGGGGGATGCAATATGGGGAGTGGAGGAGGGAGAGGGTCCAGACCCACCAGCAATGAAAGAGGGATAAGTATTCAAGGACAAGCACCTGGCTGCAGGACGTAGTCTTTAGGGAAAGATGATTACCCATCCATGGTTGATATGAACAACAAAATTGAATTTCTGAGTTTTTGAGGAGCTGATTATGTAAGTCTGATGCACATGAAATAAGGTGCATGAGTGCATGGGGGAAGCCTGACCCTCTCAGTGAAACTCTCCTTTGGTGGCTGGTGTTTGGGATGCATGCAGGAGGTTGAAAGAAAGGGCAACATGTCCTAGCCACCCAGAAGTCTTTCCCACCCTTCATTCCCATTTGTTCAGGCTTTGGAGGCTAGAAGCAAAGTCCATGCATCTCTTACTTCATCTTTGGGTCTCACAGGCACTGGACTTTTATTTTTATTTTCCAGAGGAATTGAGAAGGACTGAGACTAAAGTTCATATCAACAAACTGTAATTTTTTTTCAAGGAAATGTGGTTAAGTGACTTGCTCAAGATCACACAGTTAGGTCATTATTAAGTGTCTGAGGCCAAATTTGAACTCAGGTCCTCCTTACTCTAGGGCTGGTGCTCTATGCCTTACACCACCTAGCTGCCCCTAACAAGTAATTCCACTTGATGAGCATTTACTGGGTCTCAAGTGTGTGCCAGGGACCTGGCCAGATTCCTGACTTCTTGTTATGAAGGTAGCCAAGAATACTGAGAGCTGAATTCTTCAGTACTGTGGCTGCCTATAGGGGGGCATGAGGGAGAAAAGTCCTGGGCACAATATCTAACAATCCTCCTACCCATCTTGGTCTCCTATCCACAGGCCATGCTAGGTTGCAAAGGGTCTCCTGATATCCACTCCTCTGACCTGCTCTGCTCACTCTCTAACGCCAGTCAAGGCACTGGACCTAGCTAATCACCTTTCCCACCCAACATCACACCAAAGGCATGAGTTACCTCAATGGAAGAATATTGCCTTTCACTGTCCTGCCGGATGTCTCAGAGGCTAACTTGGTGCCACTGCAGAAATTCTTAGGCCTGAGGGTTTCTCTTGGGAAAGCACCCAACAGGCACCAACCAAGCCTGCCCAGGCTCAGTTTAGGTCTGGACGGACAGTTCACAGGATGTGTCAATGACGAAGGGACAGCAGGGAGGCGCCAGGGAAGAATGGCTGTTGGTGGACAAGAGGTAGTTAGAAACCAAGCAGCTGTGAGGGAGCATGGTCTCCTGGTATAAACATTTTCTTTGCAAATATTGATTTTTCTGCTCAGGCCACTGTTGACACAGATGTAGAAGGCCTGAACCCGGGCTGGCTTGTGGCCTCTGGGGGGTCAGATTTCTTAGTCTCAAACACTTCTCGCCTGGGCTTGTTTCCACAGTTCCTGTTGGCTAAAAATTGCTGAATAATAAATGCTTATTGATTGGATTTTTCCCTTCCAGTACCCAACTTTCCAAGGCTACTACCTTAAAATGATCCCATCCTCCAGCCTCCTTTTCCATGTCAGAGAAGATTTTAGAGGAGAGGGCAAAATTTACTTGTTTGGAAAGAAATTCTAAGCTCATGAGAAGATGACATCGTAGAAATGCTCAGAAAACTGTTGGATTTAGTGCTATGAATATCATAGTTACTAGAGCTTTCAGTATCCAGGCAGGTCTCATGACCTGTTGGAAAAGGGTACAAAAAGGTACAGGGGGTGGGAGGGACCCTTGTGTCTGTCCTGAGATTAGGGACTTCATGGACTAGGCTTTTTATGAACCCCTGAAACAGGAGGCCAAATGAGCAGGTGGACGTCGTCTCTTCTTCTTTCTCTTTCTCTCTGAGAGAAGGAAACAGACTCAATCTTCCTTCCTTCACAACTACCCCCCTCCCTCACTCCCCATTACCATAAAAACAGTTTGTCCAACAGCAGGTATTTATGAAGTGTTAACTCTGTTCTGGGGTTTCAAAGGAAGGCAAAAACACTGTGTCTTCCCTCAAGGAGCTCACGTTCTCCTGGAGGAGAGCCATACAGAGGAAGAAGGGGATGTCAGAGAGAAAGTGTCATTGTGGGAGATGGGGGTCCAGTGATGGGAGATGAAGGAGAATGGAGAAGAGGGAGCTCTTGAAAAAGCATCTCCCCCTTTTCAGTCAAGAATGAGGTGAGGTCCTCAGGGAGAGGGTGGGAGGCTTGAGGTGAGGCAAGACATCTGGAACAGCTGCTGTGGAGTGTGTGATAATGAACGTGCTAAGGAAGAGTTAAAGCAGTGGCTTGTCACAGTGAAGGCCCAAAGGAGATTATGAAACGTAACTTGGTAGTGGACCCAAGTGATGTGGTTTTGTAATTATCTGACATATGGATTTTAATGTGTTGTAGCTTATCACCTTTATCACCTGAAGAAAAAAAAAATCTATTCTATTTTATATACTTCAAATAACCAAAAATGTTTCACAGAAGCTTTGGAAAAATGCATTTCCTAGCATATGGCCACCACTTACGTACATGTCTAAGAAAATCAGTTCAGGTGGGAATGTCAGGACAGACTTACTGGGATTTCTGTTGAGTTGGAATGGCCAAGAAGAGAAGGAATAGATTAGAGATTTCTAGCCACAAAAAGTTCCCTTTTCTACTTCCTAATCTTTTGAGGGCTGAAGGCACCATTGCTAGTAGCTGAGATTATATAGAAGATTCTGTTACTCAGTAGAATCAGTGCACACTCCTTGCATAGGATAAAACAGATAGATAACTTACATATGGGGCAGACCAAAGATCAGGAAGACACAAGTTTCCTAATTACTATTTGACCAAGAATTGATTTGGATGGAGAAGGCTTGAAAATCTAAAACCCAGCAGAATATAAAGAATTACTGTGGAATTTTAGATCGAGCAGCAACACGGACTAGTCAATGTGCTTAGCCAACAGAGAGAAGAAGACACCCTTCTTTACCAGAACTGCCATCTCCACCATATCAGGTGGTTGCTCAGGTTGGAGATCCACCACAGGCCAAGACTGACGCAGTACACTGGCCTCCCAGTCATAATGGGTGCAGAGCTTATTCTTCACGTGGGCCAGACCTGCAACACCAAGAAGACAGATTCTTTACTGTAAGTAGCACGATACATAATAGAAAATAAACAGAAGTTTTATGCTATTTGGCATGATAAAAAACATTTTACCAAGAGGCAGCTTAATTTAATATTGGTTGAAGGAATGTTTTAGGGAGGCAATATCATGGATATTGATAATACATTAAGTCTTACAAAGGAGGTACTAGAGTGGACTTTCACTCATCACTGAAATCTAGCTTCCAATTTTAAGTTACAGATAGTGATTTTTTTTTGCATGCTACCATTTCTGTGAAACTACAGTATATTACTATAAAATCTCGTAAAAGAGGAAAAGAAGTTTTGTTGGAAGAAGCAAGACCTTTTTCTTTTTGTGAGCAGGCCACAATATAATAAGCCCTTTTGTCTTCACTCATTTCTTGCAGGCAATTACTTCACTTGTTGACTTAGGAAGCCTTGAGTCAACTCTTTTTGCATTTAATTAATGCAAGCTAAATTTGGTATGCCATTAGCATATTGTTCTAACTTTCTCTAAGTATCTCTTATGGTCAAGCAGGCCCCGTTGTTTTATCACAAAATCTACGTTAGTTTTGTTTTTTTTAACTCAGCATAAGCCAAATAGTAGAAAGGTAAGAGGAATAAAACCATTCTTGTAATTGCTCCTGATCACAGTGTGATTTCAGTCCCAAAAGAATAAGCTTGTTCTGTATCTTCCAGCAGACTACATCAAAGAAACCTTTCCAATTACATTTATATAGGCATACCTATTTGCAAAAGAATAATAAAAGTTAATTAGTCAAACAATACAGCAAAAATGTCTGGGTGGATCAGTGGGTAGAGCATGAGACCTAGAGTTGAGAATACCTGAGTTCAAATCTAGATGAAGACATTTACTAGCTAGACAGTCCCTTAACCTCTGTCTGCCTCAGTTTTCTCATCTATAAAATGAAGATAATAATAGCACCTCCCTCCCAGGGCTCCCCATCGCCCACAATGACACTTTCTCTCTGACATCCCTTTCTTTCTCTGCATGCATTTTGTTTGTACAGTTAGCTCCTCCAGACCGTGAGTTCCTTGAGCAGAGACACAGTGTTTTTGCCTTCCTTTGACTCTCCAATATACAGCTAATGAGATAATCCTTGTGACTCATTTAGCACATGGTAAGCTCTATATAAATATTGATGATGTGATGATGACAACAAGATCGAACACTAAGCTGCTGTTCAGTCCATCTTCTAAGCACACAAAGAAGAGACACAAAGCTTGCTCAGGCACTGACAAAATACACAGCTAGTGAAAGTCTATTAAAACAGGGCTCCTCAAGTACAATCTCTGTGGTCAGCAAGGTACAAGATGATGAAAAGCATTTCTGCATCTCTAATAATTCAGTCACAGGAGAGGCAGCTCAAGAGAAAACAAGGCCTGCCTGAGCAGGTCTGGCCATGAGATGTTGGTCCAACAGGACATGTGGTGTTTTCTATCCAAACAATGAACATGGCACCAAGAACAGCCCTCAGCTGTCTATGGTGCCAGAAGGCTGGGCTCTCTAGCAGAGACTACCCAGTCTGTCGGGTACTTCTGCATTTACTTGAATCTTCATTAGAGAAAGGAGTATTGGGGAAGGAAAATTCATTTTGGTTGATTTTGCTGTTAAATAACCATTGATCAGTTTGGTGGAGACAGTTTAATCTCTGGTTGAGAAGAGTCCTGAGAATTTTAAGGAGCTAAACCATGCTTGGATATCTCCAGGTAGATAAGCCAGATATATTTGCATTTTGAATGAATGAAAATGTCAAAGAACAGGTCAAAATAGAAATCACTGGGGGCAGCTAGGTGGTGCAGTGGATAGAGTACCGGTCCTGGAGTCAGGAGGACCTGAGTTCAAATTCGACCTCAGACACTTGATACCTAGCTGTGTGACCTTGGGCAAGTCACTTAACACCATTGCCTTAAATAAATAAAATAAAAAAAACACAAATCACTGAAACATCCAGTCAGTTAGCACCGCCAGCAAAACTCTGAGTACATGTCATGCATTAAACATTGAATTCTAAACAAATAAACCAAATGGACTCAGATTCCTGCAGGAGGGGAACAGAAATTGGGTTCTTATATTTTGTCTGGCCAAAAAGTTGGGGGGGGGAGGAAGTGGAGATGAGCCACTCACTTTACAATGAGGACCTGACTCCCAAATGGTATAACAATCGTGCCAACAGACTTTCTATAAAGGGTCTCCATGATTATGGGCAACGTGGTCTTCTACCGTGACCCATGAAAATGTTCTATCTCCAATCAATGGGCTCTGTGGCCAAACCAGAAGGAGGCGACTTTCTGACTTCCTAAGAGAGAATGTCACTCACAGCCCTTCCACAACTCCACGATGGGCTTTACCACTGGAAAATTAATTTCTTTATGGTCTACTGGATGGAGTTCCAGTGGAAAGAATTTTTCCCCGTTTGCATGGCAACCGAGCAGGATATAGCAGAAGGGAGAAAGCTCTGATTGTAAAGATGCACCAGGCAAATCCTTCTAGAGAGTCAACAGAAACAATTGTGGAAGCCCAGCTTTCAGACAGAAGGTGGATCTTTGCTTTTCATCACATCAGAACATTGCCAGTGAGCCTCTAGAGAGGGTCTGAAAAGGGTCTGTTCCATCTGGCAGGAGGGAACAGTCTTTTTTGTCTCCTTACTGCTTTTGTTGGGGATTATAAACTCCAATGCAATGAGTTTGGAACAGATGTGCAGGGGCCCAGAATACACAGCATGTGGGGGAAAGGTTGGGGAGGGGGCCACTGTCTCCACAAGTGGCTGTCCCTATCTTTCCGGAGAGCCGAGCTAAAGTTGGTGACCCTCCTATCCCCTGGCAGGCAGGGTAGCATGCTACTTTTTATAGTGGGAGAGTCATAACATCCCCACAGCTCTTCTCTACATGGGGACTTTGGAGTTGATAGAGCAGGTTCCTCCCATGAAGCACTGTGTGATAGGGGTTGAAAGCTCTCCTCTTCCCACTTTACAAATAAGCAAACTGAGGCTCAGAGAGAGTTGCAGGACTTTCCCAGGATTACATTGGACTTGAACACAGGTCTTCTGAGTCTAAAGCCATGTCTTTTTCCAGGAGAAGGCTTTTATATATATATATATATATAAGCAATATCATAGGAAGGCATCAAAAAGAAACACTACTTACATTTATGAGTATAAAACACACTCAGTTTTTTTTCATATGTCCTTGATGATTTTGGTGAAATAAACAGCAGAACAGTAGGTAAGAAAAACAGAATCTCAGAGTAGCAAGGATGCCCATGGCCATTGCTGACCAATGAACAGCCAGCCTATCTCTATCTGTGGTCCCTAGGCAAACCTGCTGTATTAATAATGAATTTGCTATTTCTAGATTAAGCACTCCTTTAAAGGGTCCAAATGAGCTTGCAATATGACATCACTTTGCATTGAATTTCAGTGTCTATGTAATTATAGAAAAGTTGATGTTGCAGAATGCTTAGACAGTCCCAAGACCACCTGAAACAAAATGGTCCCAGGGACAATGAGCTGGCTTGGGAGCTGGGAGGATCTGGGGTCCAGTCCTGCCCCTGACTCACTCGAGTCAGAAGATTCAAAAACTATGTTTGAAAGAAGGGGCACACCTGCCTTGTCTCAGATTTCTCTGAACCAACAACATCACATGGATTAGTCTCTATCTCCATCCCAAAACTATGGTTTAACAGAAAATAACTACAACCACAATTCTGATCTTTCAGACTAAGATTTAGACTCCAAGGCTGAGAAATTTTATCAGTAACAATATTCTTTTCACCAATAATACACCCTCTCCATACCACCCGAGTAGTGAGTTCTCATGGACCACCATTTCCCAAGGGCCTCTCCAAACTTGACTGGGCTAGGTGACAGATGAATGAAGCCAAGCCAAGAAGTGTTTACAAAGCACCTAAAATATACCAGACATAAGACTAAGCATTGGGTGCAAAAAGAAAGCATTAGGTATACAAGGAGCTTTCACTCTAATGAGGGACGAGGGGATGGACCAACAGGCAAATATTAGTGTACAAACAAGGCAAAGGATAGTCCACCATGGGGGTGAATACTTGAACAAAGCCTTTCCAGTTTGGTAGACCCTGCAAAATTAGCATTCATATGTCTAGGTCTTGAGTCATTGGATTTTTAATAGAGGAGAATTTTAACATATGGAAGCTTTAGAAAACAAACAAATTACTTATGTTTTAGTCAAATGGCCAATCTTAGAGCTTTACAGAAGGGGGAAAAAATAAAATCATGTTACAATTGGTTGGAGAGTAATCTTAAAAATAAGTTAAAAAAAGTTTAATACATCATTTTTCTCAAGGTAGCTAAGCTTCTTTAGAAGAGAGTTTTCTTAAAAAATTTTGATTTCTTAAAATATTTAATATACCTTACAAGAAACATGTAAGTGCCTACTATGGTCAAGATATGGAAGATAAAAATGACATGGCCTCACTTTCACGGAGCTCTCACAGTAGGAAAAAAATGACACATTCAGATAAATAAAATATAAAGATTGTGGTAAGTGCATAGGAGAGGTACAAGCAAAACACTCACTATTTAAGGTCTGAGGAGGGAAAGGTCATTTCTGAAAGTTTTTTTGGGGGAAGAGAATCAGGGAAAATTTTGTGGAGGTGATGGACCTTGAAGGAAAGTTTTATAGTATTCCTTTATAATTAAACCCACAAGTAAAAAGACCAATGCAAATGTAAAGTCCTTTATGGTTATTGTAGAGGGCAAATGCTATAAGTTGTATCGTGGCTATTATATGCTGAGGAAGCTACGCTTATGTCCCATAGAGGGCTCAGAAGATCCCAAGTCTTGTTGGCTGTAGCTAGTAAATGAAGGGGATCACTCTGGTTGGGATATTGTGTGATCTGCTAGGAGCTGGTGCACCACTCTGCCTTTAGAGTCAACTCTCACAGTTTCAAATGGTTTCCATTCTAGAGTCTAGAAATCACAGTGTAGGGCCATCGTTAACAAGTCTAACACAGTTGCAGATGAAGGGAAATGTATGTGAGTACATATGCACACATACGATAAACATAGGTATAATTTACTTTTACATAGACATACAGTTATACATTTCTGTTTACATAGATACAAAATATACACACAACATAAGATAAACATAGGTATAATTTACTTTTACATAGACATACAGTTATACATTTCTGTTTACATAGATACAAAATATACACACATATGTCTGCAGACACACACACACACACACATATATGCATTCAATACACAAACAAAGGGAATGGTTGATTCAATGGAGAAAATAACCCAATGATGCTAATGGGGTGACCAGGATCCACATGAAATAAGAGTTCACAGAGAAGCAAGAAATCCATAGGTATTTGCTGAATGAACCATATGATCAGATGCTTTGTAATGTCAGGACGAGAATGTTAATCTTCTTGATGTGCCTGTCTCCAATGGTAACTTTTACAATGTCTTTCCCATGGCTTGCCCTAGTTCCTTTTTTGACAGCCTTCCATGGCAACCAGTAAGAAGAGGGGAAAGCAGCATCTCTCCCTCTGACGCTTCCTTAAGCAAGCATCTCACTTTCTTGTCTGGATGGGAAAATGCTCTCCTAGGATAAACAAACCCCTCACAATTTAGTGAGAGTATCTGCATGCTCCAGAGATACAGGGTTTCAGGAAGGAAACAGATTTCCTCATCCTGTTAATGTTTGCAGACTGCCAGAATCAGTTCCATGGACACTTCCCTCACCAAAGGGCGGCATTAACTCTTGAAGCATCTCATGCCATTTAAAAGTACTGGGTCCTCTGCTTTATAATACTGAATCATTACTTCTTTCTTATCTAGAATACCAAAGGGCAGTTTTTTGGGGAAAAAAAAATTCTCTGTACTATATGTTGTAATGCTTATTGAAAATCCTCTTTGTGGGGACAGTCTTTAATTCTGTTTGTCAGCAAGGAGTATCTCTCTTATAAAATTTGTTTTGTCCTAAGGCGACTGGAGAAATAATTTCTGAGCTCTCTAATTATCCTATATTGCCTTATTCCCTTTGTAGCCAAGATGAATATAACACAAAAGAAAAAAAAGTCAAGATTGCTCTGCATAATGACTGATAGATAGTGCCACCTTCTCTAACACCCATCTTGAAAATAAAGATGTTACATGGCAGGATCAAGTCATTAAAGTGATTTAAGCTCCCCCCCCCCACAACAATCCAACAACAAAATGTATCCACATTTTAGCTCAAAAACTCGACCTGCCTTTTTTTTTTTTAGGTTTTTGCAAGGCAAGTGGGGTTAAGTGGCTTGTCTGAGGCCACGCGGCTAGGTAATTATTATGTGTCTGAGGCCGCATTTGAACCCAGGTCCGACTGACTCCAGGGCTGGTGCTTTATCCACTGCGCCACCTAGCCGCCCCTTGCTCTGCTTTTTAAATGTAAAAGTTGATGTCTCTAACTACACTGCAGAATGACAATGAAGGCACAGTCATTATACTGGGAAAGGTGTCTTTTGAAAAATGCTAATGGGGGCGGCTAGGTGGCGCAGTGGATAAAGCACCAGCCTTGGAGTCAGGAGTACCTGGGTTCAAATCTGGCCTCAGACACTTAATAATTACCTAGCCGCGTGGCCTCGGACAAGCCACTTAACCCCACTTGCCTTGCAAAAACCTAAAAAAAAAAAAAAGAAAAAGAAAAAGAAAAATGCTAATGGGAAATAATAGAGATGTGGCTGAAAGGGCACAGTACCAGGAAAGGCAGGATGGTGCAGTGGGGAGAACATCAGACTTGGAACAGTCAGGGCTCAAATTCCATCTCTAATGTTTACCTGGGTGGTGGTGTTCAAATCAATTGACCCTCTGAGTCTCATTTTTTTTTTCCTTTTAAGTCCCTCTGTTTCACATACCTGGAATGCTTTCCCTTTTGTTTTTAGATTTTTTTCAAGGCAATGGGGTTAAGTGGCTTGCCCGAGGCCACACGGCTAGGTAATTATTAAGTGTCTGAGGCCAGATTTGAACCCAGGTACTCCTGACTCCAAGGCCGGTGCTCTATTCACTGTGCCACCTAGCTGCCCCATGCTCTCCCTTTTCAAATTAGACTTTGAGAAGCATCCCAACAGCATCCTGTCCTCTACTCTAAAAATTTTAAATGGGACTTAAAGCAATTTGTTATTAAAAAGGAAACAATCTACCGAGTTTAATGATTAGATGAAGGAAAATACATCCTTATTTTCCAACATATTAGTTCAAGAACACACCATTCACTACACCCCAAAGATTCTCATATACAAAAAATATTTATAGCAGTTCTTTGGGTGAATGCAAAGAACTGGACACAACAGGGTTGATTATCAACTAGGGAATGACTAAAAAAATTATAAACTATGAAAGGACAAGGGGGAACATTTGAGGAAAGACTTGTATGAACTGATGTAGCTAAAAGGGAGCAGAACCAGGAGAACAATGTATTTATGATAACATCATGGTAAACATGAATATCTCTGAAAGACAAGCTTTGGAAGAGATCTAATCAACATGATGATCAGTCACGATTACAGAGGATTGGTGATGAAGAGTGATACCAGCCTCCTGACAAACAGGGAATGGTCTCAAGATGTAGAATGAGGTACACATTTTTTTGGATATGGCCAATTTGGAATTTGTTTTGCTTGACACAGCCTATTTACAAGGGTTTTCTTTCTTTTTTTCCAGTAGGAGGAGGGAGGAAAAAATACAAATGCTTGGTAACAATTTTTTTTAAAAGAATACAATTCTCAAGTGTCTTTCTTTTCTGCAAGGCAATGGGGTTAAGTGACTTGTCCAAGGTTACACAGCTAAGTATTAAGTGTCTGAGGCTGGATTTGAACTCAGGCTCAGGTCCTCCTGAATCCAGGGTCAGTACTCTACCTACTGTGTCACCTAGTTGCCCCAAGTATCAATCTTTCAAAGACTTCATCCTCACATCACAGAAGAAATGAGAGAAGTAAAAACAATCAAAATCCAGCAGAGCACAAGACCAGTTCTAGGGGAACAACCAAGTGTCTCCTTTTCTTCTGGCCTCCCTACAAGTGTACAATGATTGTATTTCAGAATACTGAAATGATGGCAAACTGGGAGTCAGGCTGAATCAGAAAGATGGAACAGAGACAGCAGATGGAAGACAGACAGCTTTCATCTGTAAACAGAGAATGACTCAAATAAAACAAGATTGTGGTTAAGTACATAGGAGAGGTACAAGCAAAACACTTAGCATTTAAGGTCTGAGGAGGGAAAGGCCATTTCTGAATTTTTTTGGGGGCAAGAGAATTGGGGAAAGTTTTGTGGAGATGATGGACCCTGAAGGAAAATTTTACAGTATTCCTTTACAATTAGAAATTTGTGTGAGATTGCGGCTCAGTAAGGTTGCTTATGCCACAAGTACAGCAGGGCTGAACTCTGGCCCCTGCTGCTCCTTGGGTCTGTGATCAATTGTAAGATGTTGGAAAAACCGCACAGGGATTGAGGCCCTCTTTTCTCTTGCCCAAAGTGACAATGTCGGAGATGGGGTGATGCACACTTGTAATGTAGTTGATTATGTTCTAAGGACTTTGCTAAATTATTAACAAACATTTACAAACCAATTTAAGGTTTGCAAAATGCTTGACATACTTTAATTTGATCCGCCTAATAATTTTGGAAGGTAAATGCCATTATCAATCCCCATTTTACAGATGAGATAGTTTAAGTGACTTGTTCAAGATCACAATGCTAGAGTCAGTGGTGGAATTAGAATTCAGGTCTTCTTGACTTTAAGTACAGAACTCCATCCAAATGAAAGTTCCATTCTGGACTGTCTGGAATTTTTCACTTTCATGGTAGCAGCTTCATCTCCCTTGAGCCCTGCAGGTCTACTCTTCACATTGGGGAGTTCCCATCTTGTATCATTGTTTAGGGAAGAACCAAAGTTATCCTTATTCACTTCTCTTGGCTCTGCTCCTCACTCTCCAGACTAGACCCTTTAGGGCCTGCAGTCCTATTCTTCCCTTTGGGGAGTTCCTGTCCTGGATCATCATTTAGGAAGGGCCTGGGTCACCCTTATTCACTTCTCTGGGCTCTGCTCCTCACTCTCCAATGTCCTCTTACCCTCATAGTGCCCCTTCCCTGTCCCAACCTCTACTTTCTAGTCCCCTTTTTATGTGTGGCCTTCCCTCATTAAGACTGTAAGCTCCTGGAAGGTAAGGGCTCTCTTAGTTTTGCTGGTATTTTTAATCCCAGCACATAGCACAGTCTCTCTCTCTCTCCCTCTCCCTCTCCCTCTCTCTCTCCCTCCCTCTCTCTCTCTCTTTCTGACTTTTTACTTTTTCTCTTTGTTTCTGGAGCTTAGTGAGGTGACTAGTACACAGCAATAAATGTTGGCTGCTTGACTAATACCAACTTTGGTTCAGTTAACTTTAGAATTGCCAAAAAATGAATGAGAAAAGGTGAGATATTTGAGTAATACAATAATAATAATGAGGACATTTAATATGTCTGAAAAAGATAAATGACAGGAGTGTTGGATTAGTGACAGTCAAGCTGCTGGGACCCTTGGCTTTCAGCCCACCATGTAGTGTTTGTGTACTTAAGAAGCTTAATTTGAAAAGATCCTTGTGGGTCAGGGCAGCCCCAACCAGCTACTCTGGAATTTCGGCAGCCTAGAGATGGCCCGCCATCTGAACACAAAGGCAAGGAGGAAGTCCAGTGCAACCCAATCCAGGCAGAAGGAAGAGCCTGCATTCTCATGTAAATTCCTAAGCTGATCCAGGGAGAAGAGAACAAATCTGCTTCTGGCCTTCCCAGGAAAACCAAAGTACATGGGTGGCCTTCTTGGCTGTTACTCATTTGTTCCTGGTCCACCAGATGTAAGCACTGAAGTCTGTCACTCAGGAGCACAGCGGTGTGAGCCAAAGACAGGATAGCAGAGGCTCTACCCAATGTTCCCATGAGTATTCAGGAGCCCTTTGACAATGGGTGACCTTTTTCACAAGAGGAAAAGGGCGCCATGTTCAATATTCGGGGTGGTCTCACCAAACTTTGAATATTAGGTTTGTAACTCACCACAGACAAAAGATCAGTGAAGATGGGTCCAGTAAACAAGAGCTGGTCTAAGCATTACTTTCAGGGTTTACTTCTATATACTCCTGTACCAGGCAGGAGAATCCTGCCTACTTGGTTAAAAACAAAAATTCCACTGGCTAGATTCCTACGCCTGGAGAAGGACTGGGTTCATTTCTCACCTTTGACACTTATAAGCTGTGTTCCTTGGGGTAAGGAACTGAATCTCTCCCAGTTTTTGTCTCTTTCTGTTTAACAGAAGAATAATAGCTATAGAGACTTTACACTTGATCTTAGCCAAAAGGCCGAGAAGCGAAAGAGACTTTAGAAGCTTATTCAGAGATTCAAATGAGAGATATATGTAAATCATTTTGCAAACTTTAAGACATTGGATAATTTATAATATACAATGAAAATTATTATTATTATTATACAATATTTAGATGCTGCTCTTCACTTGTTTCAATCCTGTCTGACTTTTCAGGGCCTCATTTGGAGTTTTCTTGCCAATGACAGAAGAGGGGTTTGCCATTTGGTTCTCCAACTTATTTTACAGATGAGGAAACCGAGGCAAACAGGGTTAAATGACTTGCCCAGAGTCATACAACTAGATTCAAATTCAGGACTTGCTGATGTAGAGTCCTGCATACTGTTCACCAGATCACCTTGCTATCCCAAACTAGCAGCTAGAGATTGGGATGGGGATCGTTTCCAGATTAAACTATGCCAGCAGTGTGTTGATTCCTATATCATGGCATCATTCAAAAAGACCTGGCCCCCAACCATGTGATGTGGGCTTTCAAAAGAACAGTCAGTATGTCATGATATCTATTCCTTCAGAGTCAATAACTAAAGGCTTTCTTTTCCTTTACCCAGAAGCCTTATCATACACATCGCTCTTGTTTTGTCTTATTTTTCCAGCAACTCTGTTCAGCCTTTCCAAGATTTTCACAGTGGGCCTTGGCTTGTTTACTTTTCTATAGGGCTGGTCACTGAACATTCCTGTCAGGGTTGAATTATCTTTTCCCTTGGGGAGGAGGTAGCTGGGAAAAGCCTACAAGGACAGCTCTTTCTCAGACATCCTCCAACAAAATAAGGCTTTTCAGTCTGCTTTTCTTCAAGAGTATTTTAACCTTCTTTTAAAGCCAACAGACGATTTCTACTTATCAAATGGCTTTAGAAGCATAGGTCAAGCAATGGAACAATGGAATTCTATCAGGAAATCAAATTACCTCCTTAGCTACATTTTTTATCTCTACATTTGAGATAAATGGTCACAAAATATTAAGTTGATTATCTTTCTTTAAAGTGGTAAGGTTCTAAAGTTAGCAGTGACTTCAGTTTCAAAAAATGAAATTTATTCTCAAATTGCTAAAACCTTGGGTTTTTGAAGTGACTTTCTAAAATGGATTGGGATATTATAAACATTATTGTTCACAAATCAAAAGAATTTTGGTTTTTTCCAACAAAGAAAAATTATTAAAACATTAAACCTTTAAAAAGTAGTCCTATTATCAAATTTCTTTTTAAATGGATAGGAAAAACCCCTAATAGCTAAGGAAACTAAGGAAAAGTCCAATCAATCAACAAAAATTTATCAAATGCCTATTATGCCTAACATACAGTTCAAGGCAATGGGGCACCTGACAAAAATAAACAGTCCCTCACTTCACTAAGTGTCCATTCTGCAGAAGGAAGACAGCATGTACACATGTGAATATAGGCAAAATAAACATGTAATCAGTACAAGGTAATTGGGGAGGGGGTGGTAGTAGCAGCTGAGGCTCAGAAAAGGTTTCACACACAAAGTTCTGAAAGGAACAAGGGATTTGAAGAGACTGGAGGGAGGAGGGGTTGTGTTCTAAATGTGGGGGAACAGCCAAGCAAAGGCAGAGGTAGAGTGTGGAAGGGCAGGTGTGAGAGGCAGAGGATGGGGCAATGGGAGGGGGGGTGGGAGAAGTTCACATAGCTTCCTCTAGCCTCTGTCTTCTCATCCAAAATGAGCAGGTTGGACTCTACCTATGAGGGCTACTTCCCAGTTCTAAATCTATGATTCTAATACAAGACTGGAAAAACAGAATAGGGTCGGATGGTGAAAGGCTGTGGGGTGAGTGATGGAGGAGTTGAGGACAGAGTTTGGATGACTGGAAGAGAGGCAGGGGTCCTTTGACAGGAATGGAAAAATGGAGTTTTGTTCTGGACAAGTTGACTTTGCCCTCAGGACTCCAGGTTGACACATTCAAAAGGTGGGTTTGTGAGGCTGGCTTGGAGCTCAGGAGAGAGCCCGGTCTGGATTTGAAGCCTGAAGAATCACTTGTGTGGATATGAGAATAAACTCAGGGCAGTCAGGGAGCCACACACCATCTTTCTAAGGTGGGGTATGTATAGTGAGGCATGTGAGAATGTCATCCTCCAGGACTGAGCAACATAATTACTCAGCAGAGACAGAAATGAATGATCAGCATCCCACATATTATATATTCTTATTTAATTTGGATAGTAGGGTTTGGGAGGCAAGGTTCAGCCATCCACCAATGAGGTTTCATCTGGCTAGTTACCTTCTCTAACTGAGGAGGAGGATTATCCACTGGCCTTTCCTCTTACAAAACCAGCTACTGTGATTAGTGAGAGGGACTGTAGGGAAGAAGGTCACACAAAACACTTTTGTCAGGATTCTCTCCTGGCCCTCCCAATGAAGTCCTGGTTTCCACTTGGCAGGGGCTGCTCCAGCTGGAAAGCGAGATGCTGTTGGGGAGATGCCTTGGGATGGTCCCATGGGATGTGAGAGAGGCATCCTACTGATCTGACTGCTAAGTTCCACTCTGACCACCCATGAGAGAATGAGAATGACCTGTCCTTTTGGAATTTCTGTTAATAACAAGCATGTATCAAGTACCTGCCCAGAGCTCGGAGGTTATGTGAGGGGCCAGTGGTGAAGCCATTATACAGACGGTGGCCAAAGCGTCCTCAAATTCCAGGCTGTGGAGAACAACTTTTTGAGATGCTTGCTAAGGAAGAGAAGGAGAAAAAAAGGATATTCATACCCAGAGAGCATAAAAGCTAAGAATACACTACAAGTGCCATGGTGATAATGAATAAAAAATTTGGCTTTTCAGCCCCTTCTTTTCGAATGCCTTTCCATCTTTTCCCACTGTGAGTCGAATCTCTTCCATCTCTGTATCTATGTGCATGCACAGAATGACTCTTAGGTGTTCTCAGACTTTTACATCCTGAAGTCCCCCCACCCCGGGACTGCCACCAAGAGCAAAGGAAGAAACCAATAGACTGCTTGGCTTTCCTAAGTATCTTCTGTTTACTTCAGAAATGATCAGGGGCATCTGGGGCATATAACTGGGAAAGGAGGAGAGAAAGGAGGATCTAGCAGGTTGGCAGCAGGTGGAGAGGGACACACAGGGCTGCCAGGAAGGGAGACAGATGGACCACACTGATCCAGGGCGAGGGCGGAGCGGCTCCCGTGCCACACCCAGCTCAGCAGCTCTCATGACCCACTTAGGTACCTCTGAGATCTCTCTTGGGATGAGAATAGGCTACTGTGACTAAACTTAAAAGCTGCAATAAGTAGACCCTTGTTTATGTATAAAAAGTGAAAAGAAAACTACATGGACCAGTCTGCTCCATCTTGTGCAGAGGGGACTCTGATGGAGAGAAAGAACTGTGAAGGAGTGGTGACCTTCCCAGGTATAGCCAAGGCTCACTACTCTTGGATCCAGCTAAAGTCTAAAGATACATCATGGTGGCGAGGATGCCAAGGCTGTGCATGCATCTGAGCCTATGGGGACCCTAGCTCAAGCTCCTCATTTGTAAAATGAAAAGGCTGAATTAGATCAGACTTGAGGAGTCTTCCCACTTTCTAAAACTTCAATTTCAAGACTAAGTTGATATTATCTATCTATGCACACACAAACACACATATGTATTTAATATATAATTACATAATTTAACATATAACATATGTAAACTATATATGATGTAAATTATTCATACATTTTTAAAAGCAATAAATCTATTTTTATAAATTTGCTTCTTAGTGATTCAACAATATATTCATTCTAATTCTTTTGACATATTTTTTGTTATTTCAAACTAGAAGTATTGAGTGTGATTTGTTCCACGTGGTTGGCTGGATATGAGATGATCACTCTTTCTACTATGTGTGAGTTAGAATAGTCAAAAAACTTACCGAGAGTGCATTACTGAGTCCCATAAGGTGAGAAACCACAGAATTCAATAAGAAATCTTCTGTGAAATGAGTAGTTACCTAGAGGTGAAAATGAAAGTTTCCACTTTCATTAAAATTATTTTTTATTTCATAAGAGAATTCTTTATTTCGACACTTGAAGCACCTGAGACTTGATCACTGTGGGTATTCCCTCCCACTGACATGGATTTCAAACCTTTTACAGAATTCTTGATTATCCAAAAATGTTCAACTGGAGGAATGTCATCTCTGATAATATGGATTAATGCTACAATTATCTAACCAACCACTTGTCAGTTCCTGATCCTGTCCTACCCTCTCTCACCTCTTCAACATGTCTGATCTGATCCACCTTTCAAGGCCCAGAATGGCTGTCCTGTCCTTTTCCCCACAGCCAGAAGTGACCCCTCCCCAAAGCTTCCATGCTCTTCAGAGCTTTCCTGTATTTAACCCATTCTAGCTTATCCAATAATTGTTTCTATCCATGCAGCCTCTCTGAAGGTAAGAAACTCCTCACTTTTCATCTTTGTTTCCCCTAGGATCTAGCCTGGTGTTGTGGACACAACAGCTCCTTAACAAATCTTTGCTGAATGAATAAACACACGTGGTCTTGAATAGTTAGCTCAGAAGTTGCTATAGAGAATGGAAGATAGTGCAATGAATCATCTTTTATCCTTAATTTTTCCCTAGAAGTCTTCCCAAAGGCAGCCCTTCTTCCCTAGCTCTTTCTGACTTGTTCTGGTTAACTGCAGATAGACACATATGTGATTATTGCTTATAGGAATGTGTCAATGTATCAGTATTGGGAGGATCAAAATCAGTAAAAATCCTCCCTCAAATCTCAAATCCTCTCTGTCATAAGAGTAGTTATGAGAAAAAAAAAAGATTACCCCTCCCCCCATTCCCCACGGTCAGCCTGGTGATGAGCCTCCTTGGATAATAGACAATCCACAACTATCAGCAGGCCAGGACTTGAAGTCCTTCCCATTTGGTAGCACCTGTCAGAGGTCAGTGTGGCCTTCTATGCCACAATGAAGCTCTGGGGTAGAGTCTTTGAGTCTGAATATAGACTCTAAGTTGACATATAGGTAATCCATATATATGATAAAAATATTTTTATGTTCTTTTAACCATGGTTTGATCAGTTCCATCCTTAATTAGACTACAAATGCTCTGAAGGCAGCGTTTTCTATAACACCCAACATAGTATTACTTAATAAACAAAATGAGTCAGCTCCTTTCTTCAAGGACCTCACATTCTATGTCTAACATGTATGAAGATAAGTAGATAGAACATAATTTGAGGAGAGAAAGGGAACTAACATATGGAGAGATCATGAGTGGCCACATTCAGTAGATGATACTTGAGATGGTCCTTGAAGAAGATGAGAATTTTATGAGAGGAGAGATTTCAATCTTGACATGATCTGGCTTAGTGTATGGAAATGAGAGAGGGAGGCTGAGGTAGAAGAGTTAGTAAGAAATCCAATTTGGGGGCGGCTAGGTGGCATAGTGGCCCTGGAGTCAGGAATACCTGGGTTCAAATCCGGTCTCAGACACTTAATAACTACCTAGCTGTGTGGCCTTGGGCAAGCCACTTAACCCCATTTGCCTTGCAAAAACCTAAAAAAAGAAAACAAAAAGAATCTAATTTGGCCACAGGTAGACTGTAGGAATGAGAAACTAAATCTGGAAGGGCACATAAAAACTAATGTAACAACCTACCAAGTTAACAAGAACTCTCTCAACCATATTTTGGATGGCCCAAAGAAGTTACTGAAAATATATAATTATCAACAGAGATGTTGTGATCTGTGGGATGTCCCTTGATAGAAACCCTTGGTTAGATGCCCTTAATCCAATCCAAATGATTGTTGAGAAGCCTAAGATTATTCTTTGCCTAGAAAACATGGAATCAAAATGAGGAATAATAAAATTGATGAAATATAGGCAATTTTCTCCCTCTCTACTTTTATTTTCAGCAGAGAAATTAAAATGAGATACCTTTTAAAAAATTAAAGACTGTGAAATTCACTAAAATATAATGATCCACTGTATTCAGTAATCAAAAATTTTGGAGCACAGAAAATAACTTTTTTTTTTTTTTAGGTTTTTGCAAGGCAATGGGGTTAAGTGGCTTGTCCAAGGCCACACAGCTAGGTAATCATTAAGTGTCTGAGGCCACATTTGAACTCAGGTACTCTTGACTCCAGGGCCAGTTCTCTATCTACTGTGCCACCTAGCCGCCCCCAGAAAATAACTATTAAATGATAAAATAATTGGTCAAGGATCTCTCAGGTTGCTAAATTCAATTCAGTAAATTATTATAACCTTTCACTGAATATTAAAAAAAAACAAACTCAAAGAAAGATCATTTTAAAAGGAGCCACTCTTGAAAGCAGAGCCATTTTAGTTTAGGGAGGAGAAATATTTTCATGTTGATATAATCATGTATTTTAACCTAAGGATATGAAAAAATGGTTAAACTTAAAAGTTTGAATCGGCATATCTATAAAACAACTTTCATCTTCTTCCACTTAAATCTGATGATAGAGGAATTTGGGGTATGGGTTAGATGCCCAACAAGGAAACATCTATAAAATTTGCAAGTTCTGTCTTCCAAGGATTTGAGACATTTTTTCTTTTTTGTTCTCAAAAGCAGCTGAATATCATAATACTGCAAAAAACAAAGCAAAACAACAAATCTGGTTAAGATGGTTAGAAGCTTCTTTTACTGAATCTACCCTTATATTTCTTTTAATGTAGAAAATTGTATTATCATCTCTATAGTCAAAATGCAATAGATGGACTTTGAAGTTACTTATCTGCAAAAATTAGTTCTGTCACAGGACTCACAAGAATCATGGCCCAGTGGAAAGAGATCTGAGGTCAGGAGACTCGGATTCTTGGAATCTCTGTATCTTTCTCTGAAGTATGAGGGGTTTGGAGGAGATGGTCACTAAGGACCCTTCCAGTATGAGTGGCCCAGGACTGACCATTGATTTAGAGAGGGAAGGGATCTCAGAAGTCACCTAAGTCAGACTCTTGAGTTGCTTCAGGCGTCTGTTGGAGGTTCTCCAGATGGTTTGAAGATGGAATTCTGTGATGATGTAATATCTTAGAATTTCACCTTATTTCAGTAAATCAAGGACTTTTGGTTTCATTGGGGGTCAGTCTTCTCACTCTCAAGGAAGAGAGCAGTCCTTCTATATTTGAACAGGCTATCTCATGAGTTGCTATGCCTGCATAACCTAACACTCAGCTGCTAGTCTGGTGATAAACCTTTTAAGTCTTAGGATGATTCTGAAGCTCACCTGGAAGGAGAAGATCCCAGACACTGAGGTCCTTTCTTGAGCTAAACTGCCTAGCATTCCAACATTACTACAGAGAGTGAAACTACAATGCATAGGACACAATGTTAGAATGCCAGATGAATACTTGCCAAAACACTGTTCTATGGAGAACTCACACAGGATTCTCAAGGGGGTCAGAAGAAGTTTACTTCAGAAGAAGCTACACCGAGACACCCTGAAAACACTCTCAAAGACTTTGGAATTGAGTGCAGCATGGGAGACCCTGGAACAGGACCGCCCAGCATGGCATGCCCTCATCAGTGAGGGGGCTGAGCAATATGAGGAAGGCAGAATAGAAACAGCTCAAAGGAAACATGAAATATGGGTGTTCTACTGGACTATTTGTGCCTGACTTATGGTAGAGCTTTCTGAGTTCATATTGGTCTGATCATCCACTATCAGACACGCTGTCATTTGGCTCAAACACACCGATGCCATTTTGGTCTTAGATAACAAAGGGCAAGAACCAACCATTAAACCTCTGAGTTGAGCTCGGTTGGTTCTGGGGTCAATAACACATAGTTTCTTGCTGGGTGGCTACGTGAAACCTTCCTGGGTTGGGAAGATCTACCCAAGCTCATTGGGATCCATAGACTTGGCAGTCCTTGAAAACATTGGGTCTCCTTGACTCCAAGTTGGGACAACAGAAGTAGGACTTGACTGTATTTGTTTCAGTCACGACACCATGATGCCTTCCTGAAGGCATAATCATATCAACATAATCAGAATGTGTACATGGCAAAAGTCTATTGTTTGGGTTGACTGCACATTTGTTCTAACAGAGAAGCTGCATTTGTCTAACTTCACAATTAAGGAGAAACAAATGTTCTAAGACCTTCTGGAGTGTCTCACTCCTCAAAGGTAACTTAATGTTATTTTCTCCATGGGACGTACTCTTCTGATGATATGTGCATTGTGGGGACTGACTGTGTTGGGGAAGAGAAGGGGAAAAATTTAAGAAGGTGCTATATAAAAGCTAGTGACAAGGAGGCTATCAAAATAAGAAGGAACTGCAGGTAGTTGCAGAAGTTAGAATCAAGATTACTCTGAAGTCAAGGTCACAAAAAAGGACCCAAGGTCTGGGCAGAAAGACCACAAACATCAAACAAATGCTAAACATCAATAACACTGTGCTCTGGGCCCATCAGGGGTCCTGACAGTTTTCTAACCTGAGCGATGATAGAATTCTTGTATTCCCCAAGTTTCTTGGCTTCCGCTTGCTCCTTGGGACTCAGTAGGTGAGGGCTGGGCACCTGGCCAGAAGCCCTGGCCTCGATGAATTTGGTTGTTACAGCCCAGAGACGTTGCTGCCATCTCAGCACCCCTGGGAGAGCATCAGCTAAAGACAGAATCAGGAAACAACAATAGATATTAGTTGAAAAAAAAATGAGCAGAAAGAGGCACAAGTAAGAGTGAAGCTGCCTTCTCTTTGGGCAAGGTTTTGCCTGTTGGCTATCAGATGTGTTCCTCCCCATCCTGGGACATAGGCTTGCAGAAGACTAATGGTTCCTATTTTATAGAGCAGAGACATGAGGATCAAAGGCCAAGAAGCTCACTTAAAACTTAGGTAATTAGAGCAACCTGGGCTACTAGTCTTTCCATTTGCTTACAATGAATGAATGGTCTGAAGCAGACTTCCCCAAACAAGTACAAGCCTGAGCAGCAAGATGACGTACTTTTTACATCCCATAAGAGATCTTTTTCTGGAGGGGCGGCAAAGAGAACGTATAACCGCACAGTGTCGATCCCATATTGTTTCACCACATCCTCAGGATCTATTCCATTGTACTTGGATTTACTCATTTTTTCCCATGTCACTTCTAATTTTTCTTTGGTTTTAGCATGAACAGGTTCCTCGCCTAGGAGAGAAAAATTATAGTATTACCTGGAATAATGAACTTAATCAAACCAATATAAAAAAGTGATCACTGGATATGTGACAGGCCAAAAGTGATCAATTCAACAACCCTCAATATTTGTATAATACATATCTCAGCATGTTAAACTATGCAAAAGGTTTTTATTTTTTCAAATAAAACCAACCCCCATATGATCTCTTTCCTTCCGGAGCTACAGAGTAGCAGAGGGTTAAGATCTGAAATGAACTATAATCCCATGGCTCATTTCATGAATGAAGAAACCCAAGACCACACAGCCATGCATATGTGGGAGAGCTGGGGACAAAGACAAGATGAAGAAGAAGAGAATGTGAGAGTGGAGAGGGACTTCTGAGATCATCCAGTCTAATCCCTTCATTTGACAGAGAATAAGGTGCCCAGAGAGAGGAATGTTTTTTCACAAATAAAACAAGTAATTTCAACATAAAAGTGCATCAAAGTCTCTCTTCAATTTCCTTTGTGTTCCTTTTAAAAACTTTCATGTTCATTAAAATGACTAGGAAAAAGAGTAAGAAGGAATATATTAGTATTTGTTTTCTAAGATTCTCTGTTCTGGTTTTAGAGCAAGAATTCAAACAGACCCTGGTCCTTCCACCAGTGCTGTCAATAAAAATTCCTTGAGGCAGAGAAAAGGGCTGCTAAGGAGTGAGGGGGGAAAAAGCTGCTTGGTCAGGGCCCCAGGGACCCACAGGAAGTTTATGCTACAGAATCTTTGAGGCCCTATTAATAACCACTTTAAAGAAGGGCTAGATTAAGATTTTCTGAGGTTTAAGGAACATGCAGACCTGGGAGGGGTCCTGGACCTCCTGGTGGAGGTGGGGGTGGCTCCCTGGTCAATTCTGCCAAGCTCTGTACAAAATGAGGTGACCTTTGGGCTGTCTAATGTTGTTGTTTGATGGAGATGCCCTCTGGGCAATGCTACTTGTGTTGGCCAGGCGCAACTCAGTGAAACAAGAAGATCATGCTAAACCAATCCTGGTGTTATTGATGACAGAGAGATCATTCCCTTGGAGTCCTTGTCTCCATCATCCCCAGCACTTCCCTGATATGTTGCAGGGGCTTCCTAAATGTTGGTCGGAGTTTCAAAACTGAAAATGCCTATAGGGATTTAATCCACAACCCATGTGGCAAAGAGGAAGATGTGGTTTCAGGGAGGCTGAGGGAGGGCAAGCAAGGCCAACACATTGGGTCCTAGGTCTGGCCCGCATCCAGGACTTGCACCCCATCTGCTCTGAGCTGGCCTCGGGTCTTCTCGGGGGCACCTGTGCCAAATGTCCCACATTGATTTCTTACCAGTGAGATCAATTTCCTCTCTCCTCAGATACTGGCCTGATGGAAGACGGAATGTCTGCCCTTTGATAAGGCCTTGAACCAGCAGCTTGTGAAAAGGCTCTCTGAGGAAAGATAAAAGGAAAAGGAAACTGGTGTGTTAGAAACAAACATGTAAAAACTAACAACAAAACAGGTGTGAACTTTATGAAATAAAGACATGTACATACTGATAATACCTGCAGGTGAACGATTGCCCTGAAAATCCCTATAATAATCACAGGTCAAAGGAGTTTGCATTTATTGGTTTATTTATTTATTGGGTTTTTTTTTTTTGCAAGGCAGTGGGGTTAAGTGACTTGCCCAGGGTCACATAGCTAAGTAATTATTGTATTGTGTCTGAGGCAGGATTTGAACTCAGATCCTCCTGACTCCAGGGCTGGTGCTCCATCCACTGTGCCACCTAGCTTCCCCAAGACAGCATTTATTGAGAACCATCTCCTAGAAGCAACATGTACTGTGGAGCTTAGGGTTTGGAACCTGGCTTCAGATCTTACCTCTGCTTCTTACAACCTGTGTGACTTCAGGCAAGTTACTTCCTATCTGGACCTTAGTTTCACCATTTGTAAAATAAGGGGTTTAACCAATATTGTCCCTTGGGTCCCTTCCAAATATATTTCTGTGCATTCAGTCATGGACTAGACACTTTGGAGAGCCCCCAAAAAGGTTCAAAGCCATGGCCTTGGGCTTAAGCCTGCTATTCTATGACCAGTTTTACAAACACTATCCATACAAAAATCAAATAATAAAGTATATGCTTTTTCTATTATATCTAATGTTAACAGGTATCCCCTAATTACTTTAACTGTAATTTAAGCTTAAGAATATTCTTTGGATGGCAAACCCAATCTATTTAGCTTTGAAATATTTCTGAGTGTACTACTTTAAGTTGTTTTACAAAGAAGAGACATTCATTGAGAATATGTACATATTTCATGTCTTTTAAAGAAAAAACAGTAAAGCAGGTTTGGCTGGGACAGAATTATATTTGCATCTTAAAGACCAGCTGCAGGAGGAGCAACATAGGAACACAATTCCTTCTCTAGAGGAAGGCCACTAACTGGGAAGGTTTTTACTAAAAGACGCTAAAGTAATTAACCTCAAAGAGGCCCAACCTGCAGGAAACCAACTCCAAGAATGCAATCAAAGGAAATCTCATCACCAATTTAATAGGCATCTCATTTTGCTTTACAATGCCACTTAATTTAGACCTTAGTGATTAGGAACAAGCAGTGGGCCTGAATGACCTGCCAATTGTCACTGGTCCTTTAATCCTAGTGATGAGAAAAGAGGCCATTAAAGATGAAACTTTTTACTGGAATATTGGGGGGGGGGTAGAAAAGTGGGGGGGGAAGGGAAGGGTCATTTGCACAAAAAGAATTGATCTCTTAGCAATTTTTTATGCAGGCCCCTATCAAATAAGTGATCTTCCTGGCTCTACTGGAAGCCATCTTTATTTCCCTCATCTTTTTTCTTTTTTTTTGGAAGTAAGTTGATTGGAATGTGGAGTTGGGAGAAAGGAATCATAGTAGTGAATGGAATATTGATGCCAATAAATCATTCATTTGAATAATTCCTTCTGCTTGCTTCCAGATCTTCCAGGTTCTACCACCCTCCCTCCAGCTGGTTAAAATAGAGGAAGGTACTCATTTGTGGCTGAATACCTCTATTAGTGCCCTTCCTTGTGCCACCCCCATGCCCTAGCAAAAATTACAGAAAGGGTACCCATGTGAAATAAAGAGGTCTTCCCTAATGGGAGGTGCCCTGCTTCCTGCCTCTCATGATGCCAATGGTTTTTGATGCCAGAGGTTAAAGTGAATCATTGCAAACCACATTAGCTAAGAGTATGAAAACTGTCTTCAGAGGGACCATACAGCATTTCAGATTAGAGAAGTTGGGCTGTTCTTATTTGGATTTCTGAATCAGTAAAGCCTTAAAATGATTTGAGCTGGGTTTGGATAAAAGCCCTACATAAATGTCATGAATCAATTTATTCAACAATTCATACAGCATTTATTAGCACCTTTTATCTGCCAGCCACTGATGAAATAAAGATAAAACTCCACAGCTCTTGCTCCAATAAAAGCTTACATTTTACCACAGGGAAAGAGCAGGTACACAGAAAATTATCTCTAATTTGATGGAAGCCAGGAAGGCTAAGAAGGGAAGGTGAGGAGGGAGTGCAGCCAGAGACAGGCGATGAATGGCTGGTGCAAAGACTCTGGGATGAAGGGCAGAACAGCAACTGAGCCATTCTGGCTGGAATGTATTGGGAGTGGAGGAGAACAATGAGCAATGGGCCTGGGGACCTAGGCTGGACCTATGTCTTGCAAAGATAGCTAAAGACTGTGGGTTACAAAGAAAAAGCAAAAATCCATCTAGGTCCTTCAATGGGTTTTCATTCTGATGGGGGACAGAACAAATACATAAATTAGCAGATACAAGATACATATGGAATCAACCCATGAAGAACTGTAAGATGTTCCAAGTCATTGATGATAAGAGAAATGAAAAATATGACAGCTCTAGTGTTCTAGTTCATACCCATCAAACCGCTGTTTGGGCAAACAGGCACAGTAATGCGTTGTGGGTAGAGATATGGACTGGCTCAATCATTTTGGAAAATAATTTGAGACTATAACCCCAAAGTCACTGCATTTCAGTTTGATCCATTGGTATTTGCATCAGGCCTACATGAGAAGGAAATCAAGGACAGAGGGAGGGTGTCAGAGATAGCACCATTTTTTTGTAGAAGCAAAGTACTGGAAACAAAATAATGCCCATCACTTGGGGAATGATTTAAAAAAATGCTGCTCTGTGAATGTAATGGAACATTTCTGCACCACAGGAAATGATAAATATGACAGATTCAGACACACATGCGAAGGCTTGTATGAACCAAGAATGAGTCAAAGCAGAATAGTTTATGTGATGACAACAATTAAAGGAAAACAACTCTGAAAGACTTCAGAATTCTGATCAAAGCAGCAACAATAGAGATTTCAAGGGGTAGCTGATAAACCATACCTCCCAACTTCTGACAGAGAGGTGCAGAAGGAGATCTGTGTTCTCAGTTGTGTCTGATGTGTTGATTTGTTTGTTTACAAGGAAGGACTTCTAATCAGAGGTGGCTAGTGGGTAGTGATAGATGCATACCCAAGTGATAATCAGAAAACATGTTTTTGAAATGCACAGAAAACAAAAAAGTAAAGAAGAGGACAAAAAACAAGGAAAGAAGCTTTATAACTTCTCAGATACACACAAACACACACACACACAAACACACATATAATCTTCTCAGTGTCTAACAGTTGACTGGCAAAACAAAAAGGTATTTAAAATATACACACATTTATGTATTTTACATATACACAACATATTTTCTCTCATCAAATTACTGTAGAGTTCTTGAACTAGAGGTTCAAGGTTTCTGATGTAAGTCTTTATGCTCCTTTGCACACTGAAATTATGTTTACTGATAGCTGTTAAATTCACAATGAAAAAAATTAATCTTAAAAATTAAATAAAACAGAGTTTAGGTGCAGGGCAGGGGAAGAAAGAACTCCAAACCAAGGAGTTTGAATTTTGTCCTAGACTCAGAGGAGCTTCTTACATAGGCAATAACAACGGTACTTTGGGAAAATCAATGTGTGGAGGATAGATTGGAGGCAGGGAGACAAGGTTTGAGGTTATTGTAATAGTCCAGACAGAGTGATGTGAATAGAGATAAGGAGATGGAGAACAGATATATTATGGAGAAAGAACAAGATTGATTGGAGGGGGCAAACAAGGGAGAGGAAGGAGTTGTGAATGATGCCTGAGATTGTTCACATGAAAGCACCTGGATGATGGCTGGGTTGACATATTTGTAATTCAGAGAACATTATCTGAATCTAGATGTTTAAAATAGGATATTAAAATTCACACCATGTCATTGCAAATGACAACACTGTTATTGCTGCTCATGGACATCAATAGCTGACCTACTCATTTATAAAGTTCGTGATGTGCTCACATCTAAAAAACTTCAAAAGGACCTGCCTTTTATTCTTTTAAATAAACCTTCAATATAGATTGCAGAGAAGGAACAATGTGTGCGACTTGAAGTAGCCAGTCTTTGAATCTCAGGCTTTTAGAGATGGAAGGGGCCTCAGGAGTCCATTTAGCCCAACCCTTCACTGGATGGGATCAAAGAGACTTAAGCTTATTTCATTTTGAAGGTGAGATTATTTCTGTTCCTTTTTAATGTGAACATGCCCACTTTGCAGTCCAACAAAAGATGCTTGTTTGGGTTGCTTCTGGCAGATGTCTCTTCCATTTTTTATAACTGGTCCCTCAAGGTCTCTGGCTTATTAGTTTTGAAAAATGCAGCATGGTCAATAGCCCTACCCCAACCATCAGTTCTGTCAATATTTAAAGTGTTCCACTGCCAATTAGTTTGGAAAACTCTGCTCTACTTCTGAGTAAATAAATGGGTGTTCTCTTTTCTTCTTCTTTTTGCTTATTTTTTTTTTTGCCAGTGAGTCAATTGCATAGCAAATAAGAGACTTCACTGATTCTGAAAGATTTTCATAAAATTTCCTTTTCCCTATTCAGACAGTTAGCCCCCTGTTCTGATCAGAGGTATTAGAGTGCGGAAAACTTTTCATGATGAGCAGGCCATTAACTGTATCAGAAGACCAACTTCCTTCTTTAAAAAGGAAAATCCCCCTATATGGTACTTTTTTTAGGGTTCTTTTTTTTTTTAGGTAAGGCAATGGGGTTAAGTGGCTTGCCCAAGACCACACAGCTAGGTAATTATTAAGTGCCTGAGGCCAGATTTGAACTCAGGTACTCCTGACTCCAGGACGGGTGCTCTATCCACTGCGCCACCTAGCCGCTCCTTATACGGTACATTTTGATTTGGCAAATTTCATCTCTAAAGCTACTGGATTTTTTTCTGCAAATTGGAAAATTAAGTGCAAAAGGTGATAAGGATCCATTTTTGCAGCTATTCTTTTGTCTGCTAAAGAAATGAAAATTCAAGACTCTTATGACTGGTTGGGCTCTGGCCTTCATTCTTACTGACCTTCAGTAAGTATTGTGATAGGCTGCTTGATGCTTCCGTACTAAGGACCAAAGGGAAGGGCAGGACATACTGTTCAAAGGGTAGCCTCCCTATCAAGGTAGTCATCTTGGGAATAGCTACACTATTTCTTGACAGCTATTTTTACTGGGAGACAAGTTTGCATTGGCTAATTCTAGGATCATTGAACATAAAACACATAATTAAAAATTCTTTGCTAACAGATTTTTTTTTCTTTCTTTTCTGGTGTGGCATGCCAATATACATTTGTTTTGGAGTTGTTTTTTTTTCAAAGGAACATAACCAGTATCATAAACTAAAAGAAGATAACTAAGGATACTGAAGAAGTTCACCATAATTCCATTGCTTTTTATTTCTTTGGAACAAGGATTGACAGTGAGCAGTCTGACTAAGCCACACAGTTCAGTAATTTTGGGTGAAGGGGTAGAGTAAAGTATGAGTGTTCAAAAATTAGAAAAATCTGTTTTGGCCCTGAGTTTACTGATCAAGTGCAAATGTAAACTTTTCGGCTCCCAGCCAAGCCCACTTCCATTTACTATTATTGCTAGGCAGGCAGAACAGAAAACATCTGTCACTGACATGTGGTATTTGAAGTTAAAAATAAAAGACTGTGAAACTTTAATGAAAAATATAAAATGTCGAATTTTGCTAGGACTTGTGTCTTAAATTTTTCTTCTAGATCTGGATGGGTACCTAATTTGAATTCTGGTCCAAGCATTAAGGTCTCCCTTGAATATGTTTTCTGAATATCCTGTTAGAATGAGGGTGGTGACTAAGTGGAACACCTATTTCACAATTTCTCTTTAGTAGACACAAAAATAAAGTTTGCCTTGAAGAAAAGTTTCTGTCAAAAATGCCCAGAGCCATATAGGTATAATGATATACATTGCAGAAATCAGTTAATCACCCTACCCAGCAGCCTATTAAAGAACCAAACAACTATGGGAGTGTGCATATACTAATTTTCATCGAGAATACTTCCTATTTAACAGGATCCCATATTTAGAGGGAAAAAGAACATGATATATATATATATATATATAAATAAAATTCCCTTATTTTACAAATGAAGAAACTGAAATCTAAGGAGTCAACATCACCCAAGGTCACTGTTGTTGTTGTATATTCTTTGTTCTTGAAAAGGATCATAATATCAGAAAGTGATGCCATGACATGCAAGTGAATTGGATTAAAATGAAGGTGGGGGGGGCTGTGCTAAGTCACCAGTCTCACTTATTTCTTGGGAGCCATATAGGTCCAGTGAAAAGATAAGGATCAGGATGAATGGAGATGGCCCTGAATGCAGTGGAAGACCTGGGTCTTTTGAAATTGAAGTCTTTAACAGGTCTCAGTTTGACTGAGGCACACTGGTAGTAAAAGGAAGGTATGAGTTTTTAAAATATGCCATCTGACTCCAAGATCAGTCACTTCACTATCTATCATCTGGAAAAACTTTTAGACTATGCTATTAAAAAGTGTTTGAAAGCTTTTGTTGGACAGTATGCAAGCTCCTTTTGAACATAGTTTCTGGGGTTCTATCAGTTGTCATTCATTCATTTCAGGATGTCCAGTTCTTGGTAACCCCATTTGGAGTTTCCTTGGCAAAGATAGTGGAATGGTTTGTCATTCCTTTTTCAGTTCATTTTACAGATGAGGAAACTGAGGCAAATAGGATTAAGTGACTTGCCTAGGGTCACACTATTACAAAGTATCTTAAGGTCACATTTGAATTCAGGTCTTCCTGACTCTGGGCCTGGTGATTTAAGCACTAGGGCAACAGCTACCTGCACAGCTCTATCACAGGGAAAGTTTTTAGAAAGAGACTATAATAGAGTGGGAAGAACCCTGGATATTTGTGTGACCTTGGGCAATATCTCTGAACTTCAGTTTTCTCTCCTGTAGAATAAGGGAGTTGTAATCAATGAACCATAAGATCTCTCCTCACTCTAAAATTGACCACCGCACAATTAAGGTTGGATTCATAATAGTTTTCTGTCATCATGCCATCCCATGCCAACTCGGAGGGAGCTAGATTATTTTTAAGGCAGGTTACAATTAATAGGTGTTTGCCAGCAGCTATTACATGAAAGTGACCTTAACAGGAATAAAAAGTTATCCTTGTTTTTCTTAGAGATGACAGGGACTAGAGCTCGGAGCAGGAAGCAGGGGTGCTGCCTTTCTTAGGCCATAGCAATCCTTCCTGTGGTAGACACTGAAACGGAAAACCCTGGCTGACCATTGCTGGAAGGAAGTGCTGAAAACTTTAACTCCAGGTGAAACCATAGAATCAGAAAGTGAAGCACGGCCACAGGGTTTCTTACATCTTTGCAAGAAGGTTTCAAATATTGTTCTTTTTCAAGGAATACAGAGGGAAAAAAAAGGCACTAGGAAATCCTGTAGGGGGTAAGGAGTAAGTTAGAAAAGTTCCAATTTATACCTAGGTGTTGTTTTCTTTAAAAGTTTATGTTTTAGGCATTTTAAAAACAATAGAGAGAGATATAAAGTTCAGCTAATTTTGTATTTTTTTTTTTAGGTTTTTGCAAGGTAATGGGGTTTAAGTGGCTTGCCCAAGGCCAGCTAGGTAATTATTAAGTGTCTAAGGCCAGATTTGAACTCAGGTACTCCTGACTCCAGGGCCGGTGCTCTATCCACTGCACCACCTAGCCACTCCAAGTTCAGCTAACTTTGAAAAGAGCAATCTTTCTATTTAAAATATTTCTGGATCCAGAAAGGATTTTATCCACCTAAGCAACTCCCACAGTGTGGGCACTGCTCTCCCTGCAGCGCAGAAGGGCATCATTTCAGCCTTTTGGAGCTCTAGCCACAGTTACATGGTTAGGGTGAACCAGGTCCTGTTGATTCCAAGGCCAGTCCTCCAGTCATGGCTCTAATACAACAGAAATGCTGCCTTCCCTACTGATTAACCATGTCTCTGAGTTAAGTCTAGTGGTCCAATGAAAAATCATGGCAATTACAGCCACCTGGTGGCAGCAAACACTATGACAGGGACAAGGCAAACTTCAGTGTTCAATGAAAGAGGAAAGAATCCCCTTCTAGACTTGACTCCAAGAGGGAACTTCCCCCAGGCATTAAAGTGTTTGCCTTCAGGTAATTTTCTAAGAAAGTGATTAAAGGGCAGAGAAAACAAAAGATCATTAAAACTTTGCACCTAAAACAAGTCACTATCCTATAGCAGAATAAAAACATAGAAGCAGAAACTACAAAAAGTCCTGGAACACAGCTAACTTCTACTATTCTGTCTTGCACCTTAGAAACTTTAAAATATTCAACTAGGCAATGAAAAAAGAACAGATGTTACTGAAATCTTTTACCAATCCCAGAGACAAAGCACCCAAGTACCGATAAAGCCACACCCCGAGTCATATGATCATAGATTTAGAGTTGGGAGAGACCTCCAAAGTCCAAGGCCACGATTTTGGAGTTGAGGAAACTGGGGTCAAGAGGTGAAAATGGTTTGAGCAAGGTCACAGAGGTAAAGAATGGAGGGCTAGGATGAAAACCCAGATGACTCAGGCCCCCAAATTCCAAATTCCTCCCTCTTTCCCCTAGTCAAGTAGTAATGGACCAGATAGGTAACGCTGACCTTCCCGAGGGAAGTCTTCTTGGAAAACAAAGCTCTTCTTTGTTCTTTCCTTCACATGTCACCATTGCTTCCGACTTCAGGATGCTTTTTAATTTCCCAGTGACTTTCCAAAGAAACTGAAACACTCACCTATGCTTGACCATTTTTTGTGCATTGCAAAAATGGCTCATGAATCTCGCATAGAACAGATGCATCACCGCATGCTCCTTTCCTCCGATGTAGAGATCCACAGGCATCCAGTGATCAGCCGCAGCTTTGTTAAAGGGACTGGAAGAAAGGGGCAGAGAAAAATACTAGTAACCCCACTGTGCACTTCTCAGCAGGCGCATCTCTTGGGTTCTAGATGGGGAAGCATCACTTCATCTGAGTATCCTTGAAATAAATTATATCAAGGAATGACAGCTATATTGTTCTTCTAACTATATATATATTCTGGGTAATTAATCATCTTATTAATAATGCTAGCATTTGTTAATAAAAGGAATGGTCATTTGGCTGTCTCTCATTCTAGTCATATTTTAGAAGAATGATTATTATATAATAGAACAATGGACCAGTGTTCAGTTACAACTACTGAATTTTAACCAGTGTAATAATACACCACTTAAACTTTGAAAGGCAATACCTCCTTTTTAGGTTTGGATCGGCACTTTCATCAGGGCAGGGAATTTCCATTGTGCACACATACTCCAGTAATTCTGAACTGTGACTTCTCTATACCTCACTCCCCATCTAGGGGAGATGCCTTCTGAATTCTAAGGTCCCTCTAGCTGGTATGTCCTGCTGCCTCTCATGAAAACAGGGTATCATGTGAAATGGTGGTACAAAGAGGTTCACCAAAAAGTTGTAGAGAAAAACTATTCAAATATTGAGTGAATCACCTGGTCTATTCAGTTTCCTCATCTACAAAGTAAATGCCATGGTCAAGAGGACTGGCTAAGAAGACAAGATTTGGGATCAGGGGGTGTTTGATGACTGACTTCAAATAGAAGAAGCTTGTCTTATGGAAGAGGTATTGGACTAGATCCCTTTGGCACTGGGAGGTGAAACTAGAATCAACAGGTGGATATTGCAGAAGCATATTTCTACAAGAAGTTTAAACTTGGGGGCAGCTAGGTGGCACAGTGGATAAAGCACTGGTCCTGGAGTCAGGAAGACGTGAGATCAAATCCAACCTCAGACACTTAATAATTACCTAGCTGTGTGACCTTGGGCAAGTCACTTAACCCTACTGCCTTACCAAAAAAAAAAAAGGGTGTCTTGTATATAGAGAGCTGTTTAAAAAAAAGGGAAAATATTTTTTTAAAAAAGTTTAAACTTCCTTGGGTATTTAGGTGATGTAGTAGCTAGAATATCAGCCCTAAAGTCAGGAGGATCTGAGTTCAAATTTGGTCTTAGGTACTCGACACTTATTAGCTGTGTGACCTTGGGCAAGTCATCTAACCCTGACTGCCTTGCATCCAAGGCCATCTCCAGTTGTACTGATCCATTTCTTGCTACTGGAGGAGAAATTGAGGTTGGTGACTTAACACAGCACCCCCCTCAAATCCAGTTCACGTGCCTGTCATGATATCACCTCCCAGATGTTATGGTCTTCGAGATGAAGGATAAAAAACATTAAACTTCCTAACAATTAGAGAGGTTCAAAAACAAGAGGGGCAACTCTAGGTCTAGGTAGAGGGCTTTCTTTCCCTAGGCCTCTTCCAATAGAGGTCTGGTCAAGAGTGCTGCAGGTGTATAGGGAGGGGAGAGGGGAAGGTACTGATCAGAAATGTGCTGCATCAGACAGTCTCGGGGTCCTTTCTTGGATAGTATATATGCTGATTTTTATAGTCATTTTCTATTTTTATTATCATTACTTGCAGGTTTTTAGAATTTCTACCATTAGAGGGCAATGTGGTATTTACAACAGAGAAATACAGAGATTAAAAGAAAAAAAAAACTGGACATTTCAAATCTGAATTTCAGTTTTATCCTAAAGGACTGCTATGAAAATTATTGACCTGTGTAATGCCTACTGGATGTAATTATGTCTCTTCAGGGTGAATTGTCAAAAGATGACTGAGCCTCCCTTTATTGGTTCTGCTCTAATGGATCTGGGACTTCATTGATTTGGACATCCCTTCAACACTGTTGTCTGCAAGCTATCTATTGAGTGTGAACATTGGCCACCATCATCAGTTCACTATAGGGGCTCCATCCAATGAGCCTGGGGCTTGCTTTGACTGCTGGGAGATGGAGAAGATACCAATGGGACACTCAACCCGTCTCAACTGTTACTCCCCATTCCCACCACATCATCATTTTCAATTTGCAGTCACACATGTCTAGAAGAATCTGGATATTAAAAAGATAGGCTTTTGTTTATGGGAGAAGTCTGTGGTAATTAAAGGAATTTACTCCCATGGATAATTCAGCCCACTCTCCTCCTTTAATTTTGGGAGCAACTTTTTTCCTATTTGAAACATCTGTCCAAGATGTCTGTCTGTCCATTCACTCATCCATCTATCCTTACTCATACCGTTGGATGAGCACTCCAGGTTGTTCATTTCATTATATGGAACCATCTGGACAACAGATATTTTCCATCTGTTTGGTTTTTTCCTCTGTAGAATGTCAGATTTTTTTTGGAGGGGTTATGAATCCGGTCCAGTAGGCTCCATTCTGAGGATTGATGCAACCAGAACAATCAGTATTTGGAGGAGCACATCAACTTTAGGATAATTCTTTTCAACTTGAACTTTGCCCTCCATGATGGTATTGGATTATCCCGCATATATTTTTTTAAAATTTTATTTATTTAAGGCAATGTGACTAGCCCAAGGTCACACAGGTAGGCAATTATTAAGTGTCTGAGGCCGGATTTGAACTTAGGTCCTCCTGACTCCAGGGCTGGTGCCCCCATCCTGCATATTTTTGATGTGTGGTTGGGAGATATCTTATTGGAAGAGGCTGTAAGATTCTGCTCTACTTAAATGCTTTTTTCTCCCAAAGCAAGAAACAATAAACAGATTAGGAGTTTGTATTTTATTACATCTTTCAGTCAAAGTGATGATAAAGATGAGGTCTATTGTGAAATATTACCTGTGAAAACCTACTTATTCTCTATTAATATGCTCATCGAGGATGTCCTTGTTGTGAGGTAGGTGATTCTCATAAAAATATCATATAGATAGGAAAGGAAGTATGTAGGTTGGGAGCTGGTGTGGAATTCCCTGTTGCCTTTTCTCAGCATTAATAACAAGGCACTGTGGTAGCTTCCCTTTCTTTAGAAAATCAGTAAGTTGGCCTTTCAAATTCCCATTAAAGTTGTGTCCCTTCCAGCATACATCTGGCTGTTTCCATCTGAATCCAATCTGACTCTTCTAATTTTCTTTGCCTTTAATGCCATTTCTTCCTCCTTTATGATGTTGTGTGTGTGTGTGTGTGTGTGTGTGTGTGTGTGTGTGTGTGTGTGTAGGTTTGAATCTTATGTTTTACCTGATAAAAGAAACTATCTAGGGGAAAAAAACTCCTCCCACGGGAGATCAGCAATCAACTCTGCAATTTAAAATCAGTCAAAGTTGACGTGGATGGCAATGGTTTAATTCAGAGGTTCCCAGTGAATTCTCTGTAGAACTCTGCCTATTCATTTTCCACATCAAATATTAATATAGAAGGTGCAATTATTCTTATGGTCACTTTCTTGCAAACACTTGATCATAAGAAGTGTCCCAGAAGATGGTGCTTTTTGGCTGCCTGTGGGCATAGAATGAAACAGATTCTGCCACTTCCTTTACCTCCCAAGAGAGCTTGAAAGCTGAGCCATCCTTCCAAATAGTGCAACTCTCCACTTTCTTCAATATGAGAATGTCCAGACAACCATGATTCAGTTCCTCCAGCAGAGGGGCTTTGAACTGTTTTTGTGTCCTGGGAACAGAACTGCAATTCCTTTGGTGCAGGAACTCCTGGAGAGGAAATTTCCTTTACCAACATATCAGCACCTACACTTCAGCTACCTGCAGCCCAAGAGGTTAGTCACAGCCACCACTGTCAGAACCAGGCCTCCTGGACTCAGGGGTCGGTTCTATCTTCACTTTGCCAACTACCTTTCTATAGGGTATAATGTTAGCTTTCAAAGTCATTGATTCATCATTTGATTCACTGCAAACTGCTAGCACTTTATATAGTATTAGAGCAGTTATAAGAAAAAATAAACAAAAATTTGAAATATAGAACATTAGATGGAACAAAACATCAGAAGAACCCTCCATAAATGGGGGGGGGGGGGGAGAAGGATAAATGATGAAAAGCTGACTACCCCTTAAAGAATAGGGCATGGACTGGAACACAAAGTTCCAGGCAAGGTAAGAAGATTTTTCCTTCTGCCAGTTCATTCTTTGGTCCTGGACATAATATTGTTTCCTATCACTCTGAGGATTAAATGAGTCAATTTGTAGACATCTTCCATGCATTTTCAGAGGTTTTGGAATGCCTCTGCTTTGGAGCTTCTTTGCTATGAATTCTCACAGGTTGGGCCTTGGAGGCAAGAGAATTCTATGCCTATAATGCTAGGACTACACAACCCTTATGATCAAGTTCATTGCTACCTATTTGCCTTGTAAATGGTTTAAAAATATTCAGCAAATTATAATTTTTTGAGTAGTCGCTTAGTAAGAGAAGATCAGCAATGAAATTTGAGTAATGCTTCTGGACTGTTTCTGGAAGGAAAAAAAAACGTACTCAGGAAGTCTACATTCATCAGGGTTTGACAGAGTCTCCTCAAGGATCAAGTCAAGAATATGCTCATATTAATGCAGAACGTATACTAAACAGCAAAGAAGACAAGCCTATAGTTCCCACTGAAAGAAATGATTATTAAATAATTTCCCCCAAATTTCCCCACCCAAACTATCTTTTATGAGTGGAGTCTATGCCTCAGTCAACCAGAAAAACCTTCCAGAGAGATTCTAGTCTTGGGCCCAGTGTTTTATACTCAGGTTTGGGATGGTCCCTCATTAGACAAAGTCCACCTTTCACTATAATGTTCATTTTTCTCATTAATCATTAACCACTCAGAGCAGATTGCCACCCTCAGAAACAACCATTCTTCCAAGAGTAAATAAGCTTTGAGTGTATTCCATGAAGCACTTGGGCAGTCAAGAGTGCTACTGATCCCTTTTATTATCTGCTGGCATGATTAAAAAATTGATTAATTACCCAGAAACAATGTCTCTTCAACTTTTTATATCCAACACTATCACTTTAACATAGTCAATAATAACCATAATAATGTTTCTCCATTGAATAAGGCTGTGGATTTTTTCCTATTAATAAGTGCTTTGGACACATCTTCAAGAATGTTGACCAAAGATGAGATCCCCAAAATGTCTCATGTACCATGGTGACATGTGACAGATTTTTTTTTCTCTGACTCATTTCTGTGTGTCTTGAAGTAAAGACAGGGACCACAGAAATAAAAGATGTCTAGGGAACTGCAGAATCCTGGGATTGGAAGAAATCTTAGAGATTATCTAGTGTGAACTGTCTGAGGCCTGGAATGATTAAGTGACTTATTGGAGTCAGAGAATAAATAAAAAGAAGACCCAGACTTTTGGGCTCCAAATGCAGGGTTCTCTTTCTAGTATACCATTCTTGCATTGTGTTGAGAGGAAGCAGAAAAAGGAAGGATATCTTTTCTTGGAAGTAGAGTTCTTTTGTAAATGACTGTTTCTACCATTTTGTCTAGGGGACAGAGAATTTGGACACATGCCACTGAAAGGGAAGCACTTAGGTGACAGGCAAAGGTGGCAGAGGGAAGGCTGGGCCCACCCGAGGCTTTAGGTGAACCTGGGAGAGACAATCAGGACAGATACAATTTCAATGCTCATTTTTCATTCTTTTCAGTAAGAAATGGCCAAATAATGCCCCTGAGGGAGCCAGGAAATTTTACCTGTGAGTATTCTGTGGGTCAGTATATCTGAAGTAATACCATGCTGAATCAACAAATGTATCCATGGTATCAGTCTCTCTTGTGGCTGCACCTTTGCACCTGGAAATAGAGAAGACTTGGGGTCAGAAGTTTTCTTTTGGCTTTTGAAAAAAGATAAATACTACAAGATAAAAGAGAAAGAGAAAAACATTACAAATGAAAGTAATTTTGAAATTCTATTTTACATCCATTAGATTGGCAGAGATGACAAAAAAGAAAATGACAAAATACTAGAAGGACTGCAGAAAACAGGCATGTTAATATAAATAACCTCTAAAATCAACAGTCAAACCAATCCTGAGGCTCAACTCTGTCATTAAGCAAAGGAGCTGAACATAGGAATGTCTGGGCCAGATAAACTTCTCAAAGTGAGTCCTCATTTCTTTTTAACCCTTCAGTTTTAGCAATAACCATCAGGGACTTCCCAGTTCAAGGAGTTTGTTTGAGATTTCACTAAGGGAAATTCAGTTTCCCACCATTGAGTGCTTTTAAGGATATTTTTAACATTGCATCAACATTAAAACCATCTTTTATTTTGAGGAATTATCAAGTATAGGCAACAGTTTTAGATATAATCTGAAGATAAAGGTTATTTTACATTCGCTGTTAAGGTGTTTATTACCAAAATTCAAATGAAAATGTTTAATTCCCCTTTCCAAAAAATTATGATAATATATAATATTTTATATTACATACATTTCTTATTGGATTCACATCTTTTATTCCTTATAATGCTTTGTTTATACAATGAATGACATTTTGGAAGAGAATAAAACTTGCCAAGTTAAAAAAGATAGGGGCCACCCAGAGTTGACAGTATTTATTTTCAAGATAATAGGTTCTGAAGGACAGCCAGCGAAAAGGTGCAGTGATTGAAGATAGAGTGGAAGGTTCTGTGGGAGGAACGGGTCCATGTCATTGTGGAACTTGAATCCCATCCTCAGGGTAAGAGGAAGCCACTAGAGGTTCTTGACCTGAGGAAGGATAGTCAGAGCAAGGCTTCCAGAATATCCCTCTTGTGGCCGAGTGAAGGATGAACTGGAGAAAGATAATCTGGAGGCAGGGAGATCACTTAGAAGGCCACTCTATTAGTCTGGGTGCAAAAGTGAAAAAAGCCTGTACTTGAGTGGGAGTGGCAAGGAGGAAGAGATGGAAGAGAAGCTACAGAAGTCAAAGAAAACAACCATATATGTGGAAGAAGGAAAAATGAGAAGGTGAGGATTAACTCCAAATCTGGGAATTTAGGTAACTTGGAAGGATCTGGGTGCCCGTGACAGAAACAGGGAAGAGGGGAAGAGAAGTCAAGTTGGAAAGAATAAGAGTTCCCAGAAATGATTGTCAAAATAAGAAGTCACAAATAAAATATAAAAAAAGAAAAAGAAAAAGATAATGTGCTCATGGCCCATCTGATGATCTGAGTACTAGGCATTGATGCTAGATGATACATTGACAGAATCCAGAAACCCTCAGCAACTGGATAAAGGATGTTCCCAGAAGGAAGATAGCTCTGCTTTTCAGCGACCTACTCACCTGTAAAACAACCTTGTCTAACCTACGATGACTTCTGGCCTCTGATGGATTTTTGAGACTAGAAGCCCTGAAATCCTATTTCAAGTTTCTGGATATCTTTTGGCAGATGTGATTGATGCTGGTCAAGTACATGGAAGATGCTCTATTATCACCTGACTACTGTGCCATCCTAGAAACTAAACCCTATCCCAACGCATGAGAAAATCTAAGAATATCTAAGGCTATAGCCTGCCCTTATTTCAATGCTTTAGGATCCATTAGGATTTTGCTTGATTTAGACTTCCCTTCACTGGCAAAGATTTCAACCTACTCAAGGTTTCTCATTCTTGTCTAAGTCTTTGCACAAATCTATAGACAACCTATGAAACACCCTGGCCATTGGTTTTCCATCTGTATCTTGTTTTATGACTGATCTCTTTCTGGTCATACATGACTTTTAAAAATGTGACTTTTCCCACTCAGGTGGGTTACTACCTGATAATATGTCTCAGTCTACTTATGCACACTATAGAAGTCTTTGGCTTTATGAGTCTCTGGGTCACTTACAATTTTAATTCTTCTGAGACCAAGGAATTGCAACATTACATAGCAGCATTAATAGGCTACTGATTCTACGAGAGATGGGTTTTAATGGCAGAAATCCCCTAGGGAGCCCTGAAAATGCTTTGTAATTTCTGAAATCTGATCCAGTCAATTCTCTTCCTCCTTCTGGGCTCAGCACATTGTCCATCAGTCTAATTTATTTACATTATATGCTGCTGAGATACTCATTCAACTATGTTATGATGTTTTATCTTTCTGTCTCAAAGAAGACCATGAGAAGCACAAGAATTTGAGGGGGGAGGCTGTGCTAAGTAACCAGTCTCATTTTCTCCTCTGGAGTCATCAGGGTCCACTGGCCAGATAGGAATCAGGACGTCTGGAGATGGCCCTGGATGAAGGGCAACCAGGGCCAAGTGACTTGTCCAAGGTCACACAGCTAGTTAGTGTCAAGTGTCTAAGGCCAGATTTGAACTCACATCCTCCTTACTCCAAGGACAGTGTCTATCCATTATGCCACCTAGCTGCCCCTCTACATGTTATAGATGTTTATTCATTTGCTTTTTCCTTTGTGTATGGTTGAAGGGGAGGCATCTTTTAAATGGCCAAATAACTCATAGAGGAGGTATGGTAGCATTTAAGGACCAAATACAAGTCACTGCAGACCTCAGAGAGCATATACAGAGCATAAACCTGCCTCTTTTGTGGCTTGCTTGATGTAGATCTCTACAGATCATTAAACCAAGTTATTGCTTTCATATATAATCTTGATATATGCACAGAAAACATTATATTGGAGGAACTCCTTGAAGGTTGTTTGATATTACTGAGTCCAATAATTTGCTGCAATCAACAAATAGCAGACATGGTGGCATCTGATCTCTAAAACTTCCAGTCACTTGAGGGACTAAAGATGTACCTTGGTCTACATAATAATACTCTCTGTGATCTTTCCTTTTTTTCCAGAATCCTCTCCTTTTTTTAGATAACTTAAAAGCCAATGCTTGAGAGACTTTAAAATATTCCCCCCAGTGCTGAGTCCCTCCCTAGGTATTGGTCAAGGTCTCCTGCTCTCTCCAATTTCATCTTCTTAGCTGGCATTTACATTGCTTCATGAGCACATATCGGTGAGTCCAAATGTGCCAGTCCCATTGCCATTAAAGATGAAAAAGATGGTCATAGAAATGTTTACTGGTCAGGGTTATTTTTTTTTTAATCTGCATCAGTTAGGCTCCAAGTTTTACCTGTAACAGCAGCTGGGATGAACTCGTTCAGTTATCTCTCATGCTAAACATGCTCTGGGTTCATTTTCCTCTCTACTGCTTTTTCCATGGTTGGTCACCCCTAGAACTTGGGAAGCAGAGTGGTGGAACAGAAAGAACACTGGGTTTGGAGTCAAGGGGCCTCAGTTAAGACCCTAGCCTGATCAATTATCATCTGTGGCAATGGGCAAGTTCTTGAAGGTTGAGCATAAACCCAGAGGGTTAGAGTATTTGGCTTCTAAGGGTGCTTCCAGACCTAAATGAATGATTCTAGGATTTTTTTTTTGTTTTTCCTGTACCTGTGTAATGTTTTAAAAATGAGCTTTTATTATAAACCTTGGCTGTCCAATCTCCTTGGACAGAGAATGGTGACAGGCTAAGGGGGGTTTCTTCCTTTGCTGTAGCAATTGTTTTTTCTATCAGTTACACTTCTTTACAAAATGATGATGAGCAGAGTCAATGTACTCCTATCCACATTTTTGGAATCAAGTTTGTTAGAAAAGTTATAACTACATGAAGTATTTTCTGTTAAGCTTACGCTTTCTTCTAATTAGGTATTGATTCTGACCTTTGCTCAAATCTTTGCTGGACAATGGACTGCATTTATAGATGACTTTGAAATGACTCCCATATTGGTAACTAGTTGTTTTCAATCAATTAAGATATAGGCAATTTCACTTTTAGTGATTTTATTCATCACCTTTCTGATTTCTTCTTGAAGAAAATATTCATGATATAAAGATGTGAAGCTTTTGAGTAATAATATAAGCATTGTAGGAAGTGTACTTCAGGATCCCCATCCCTCCATATTATAGATGAGAATATCTCTGAGGCTCAGAAATATTCATTATTTGCCCAAGACTAATAAATGTCACAGCTGGGATCTGAATCTAAGTCTCTTGTCAAGTCCAGGTTTCTGTCCATTATACCATTTTGGTTAGAGGGAGGAATATGAATTGGTCTGGTTGTCCAGGCAAGGCAAAACAGGAGAAGGTATTGCAATTCTCAAATCCATTTTCTATCCTCTAGTTTATTCAGCTACTGAAAAAACTCTGAAAGACATGCTGTGCCCTTTCCCAGCTGGTATAATTATGGAAGAAAGGAATGGCATTAATATAGAAGGAAAATGGCATGTACCTAAGGTAACATTTGGTTACAATACACTGTGATTGTAAAGAATATGTTGCTCCTTTACCTGGGGCAGGAACAATTTCTCCATTCTGAGGCTGAAGCCAAGGGGGAGGCCCCCTTGCCTGTGATGGACGTGATGTTGGGTAAAGTCACAGGTAAGTCTTCCAAAGGCACAGGAACAGCGCCACAGGACTGGCAATGAACCATGGGAATTGGTGTTCCCCAGTAACGCTGACGAGATATCAGCCAGTCTTTTAGTTTATTACTTGTTATCTCTCCACCTACTCCATTATTTCTGGCTTTCTGGGTCAGGGCTTCAAAGGCTGCTTGCCTGGTCATGCCTGTGAACTGAGGAAAGGAAAACAAATCATATTTTCCTATGGATAAGTACACAATGCCTATTACTTCTCTTTCTACCTGTGTTTTTTCCCCCAAAGATCCTTTCCACTGAAGCTTTAAAAATACACTAATATCTTTCTTGTTGTTCAAAGAAGCATGTAAGCACCATCATATGGCCTGCCTAATACTTGGCAGATATTAAATTCTCAAAAAAATCTTGTTAACTGATTGACCGGCTGGCAATGATGCCTGCTGCCAGATGGATCAATGGTGTGGATGGCGATAACACTAATGAATGTTCCCATACAGCCAATGAGACAGGACAGTGGCTGTAAAGACGATCCTTTCCCAAATTGAAGATAGTCTGAAAAGAATCTGAAGCTAAGTCCAGAGAAGAGGGACCCAACCAGTTGACCACAAATAAATGCTCTTAGTTTCTGAAAAACAAGATGATTCACTAAGGGTAGAGAAATGAAACCTTCCTTCACAGCTGATATGTGTGAACCACAAAATGGGTCAAACATGGCTCAAGACCTCCCTAAAGGGCCTTTAGAAGAGCAAGACAGGATAAGAAAATTTATTTCTACAAAAGTATCCCAATGATAAAAACCAGTTGATAGAGACTTTGTTAGCCAGTGAATTGCTAACAAATTCAGGAAAAATTATTTTATTATTAAAGGAACATAATTTACAAAAGATTACATGTTTATTCCATTTTGTTTTAGGATGTCCATTTGATTCAATGAGTATTTTTTAAGGTGCATAGGAATTCAGGACACAGAAATTTGCCTTAAAACCAATATTAAGGCCTACATCTAGAGAGATGCCAAAAACAATTTAATAAAAATAGCTAAAAAACACTTAAAGGTTTTCAAAAGATTTTATAAATATAATCTCATTTTATACGCATATGAATCCTGGATGGTGAAGGCTATTAGGATCCCTATTTTACAGAAGGAGAAACTGAGGCAATGAGATGTGAAGTGACTTGCTCAGGGTCCTAGAGTGAGTGTCTGAGGCTGGCTGTGAATTCAGGTCTTTCAGACTCTAAGTTCTGTAACTTAATTTTCTAAATCACAGAAGTAGTTAACTATGTTATTGTAGACCATAAGCTTTGTTGCTGTTAACAAGTTAAATTTAATAGGATTTATTGTGTATTCCTGGTGACTGGGCTTAGGGTGAGTAAGTGACTTGCTCAAATAGATTTTCTGACTCCCAGGTCCTGGTTTTTCTCTACACTGGCTAGACTGCCACCTTACGTAAACTAAACAAAATAGAACAAAAAGAAAAAACAATTTAGAAAATGAAGCTTCCAAATTGATGATTGAATCCTCATCATTTCAGAAACAACAGGACATGACGGGGACAGAGGTAGATTTGGAGTCATCAGGTCCACACCTGAATCCAACCTCACTTCCTGGCTGACTCAGGGTTCTCACCTGTAATTAAGAGGTTAGATGAGTTGGTCCCTCAGGTCTCTTTTAGCTTTAATATTTATGATTCTACAATCTTGGATAGGCATGAGTTATCTTGACCACTCTGTTCTCTGTTTCTAAAGTGCCCTTCAAAGTTTTCAAGGCACTTTCAAAATCCATTCCGCTACTTATCCTCATAGCAACCCTGTGAAACAGGCAGGGTGGGCAATGCTATATCCATTTTACAGATGGAGAAACCAAGATCTAGAAAGTTAGGAGAATTATATCATAACATCAACGAAATCTGGAAGTTGAAAAATAATCTAGGGATCACCTAGTCCAACCTCTAAATTTAATGTAATCATCCTTTTAGCCTTTTATATTTGTTCTATAGCCTAAGTGGCAACTGTATATTTCAAAATAACATCCTCAGGAAAATTCTAAACATAATTACTTCTTAGTAATCTTTAGGGAGGACATTTTTCGATGCATTTCCAAAACCTTACTTTGATCAGTAGTTTCAATTTTGTTTTATCCCCTTTAGGGTTTTGCTTCTATGTACTTAGGTATTACCTGAGACCACACTGAAAACTTCATCTCCTTCAGAGAACTGATCAAGTAAAGGCTAAAAACAGAGGCTCTGTGTGATTCAGAGAGCAATCATCCATGATCTGGGAAGCAAATATAAAAACTGGAGGTGTAAACAGTGTGGCAAAAAACTCTTTTTTTAAAAGTTAAAAGTCTGGTTGTTAGACAATTTCCCCTTTAAATCCTGCTGCTGGGGATAGGAGGAAGCATGGCGGAAACACTGGAAGGAGGGGCCTGGTTTCCAGGCCAGCTCAGCCACTCGGAAGTTCTGTGGTCCTGAGTATGGCTGAGCCCTATTTCCTAGGTAACCAGGCAGTCTTGAAAGCAACCCTTTTATAGCATTATATTTCCTCCCTATTACCTAGCTTATGGTTAAAATCCTAAGGGATATGATGTTAACTTCTCAGGTTCAGGAAAATAAAGATAGACTTTAAGTGGAAGGGTTCTACTGCATCCAGCTAGAGTACAGGTATCCAAGTTTATAGCTCTTTTTTTGGGGAAAAACAAAGAGTTTTAACTTTGCCTAGAAAGACAATAATATCTGGAAGCTTTGGACCTATGGGACTCTGAGGTTCATACAGAAAGAGGGAGAGAGAGTGGCCACGGGATTTCCCATATGAGGAAATTCAGAGTCTTAGAGAGTTGTCACAATCAGCCAGTGTCGAAGTTCTACTTGGCTCCAAGGTTAGCTGCTCCTCCCCAATAGCTGCCTTTGCTATTTTCAAAGAAATGGCATGGACTGGGGGGGGGGGGGGGGATGGGGAAGGGGGATGGGGAAGAAGAAAAGGAAAAGGAAAGGAAGGGAAAGAAAAGGGCAAAAAGGAAAAAAAATAAAGAAAAGAAAACCACTGACCTCAGCAGAGTTGATCAGAGTTTCAGTGCCATCTGACAAGGTTTCAATCACTTCTATGAAAGGGAGATCCAGATTTTGGGCTATTTGGGCATCTTCTGAATTAGTGGCAGGAATTCCTATCCAGAAAGGGAAAAGAAGTTTTCATGACAAAATACCTAGAGGCTTTGTTCCATTCTTTATTTGTCCTCTAGGGACAAACAACTTGGCATTAGAAAGAGTTCTTCCAACAGTATTTTTTCTTTTTAGGTTTTTGCAAGGCAGTGGGGTTAAGTGTCTTGCCCAAGGCCACACGGCTAGGTAATTATTAAGTGTTTGAGGCCGGATTTGAACTCAGATACTCCTGACTCCAAGCAGGACTGGTACTCTATCCACTGTACCACCTAGCCACCCCCCAACAATAGCATTTCAATCCACTGCTAGGATAATGTCCATGCTAAGGGGGCCAAGAGGCAGTGGCCTGCATTTTCCCAGCTACACCCCTTCTAAGTAGACATTTATCCCTAAACCTGTCAAGCTTCCTTGTGGAAATATGGTTTCTAAAAACCAATCATTCATGTACTGGGGTATTATTCTCACACTTTGGGGCTCCGGCCTTTTTTTTAAACTCTGTAAAAAAGTGCTGGTAGCTATTAATGCAGCCAGGTCAAATGCCAACACCACATTTGATGAGGTATTCTTGGGTGTAATAGCCCATTTTGTGACTGCAAGGACAGTCAGATCATAAGTTCTGAACTGGAGACCTTAGTGGTTATCTTGGTCATTCCTCTCAGTTTTTAGATAAGGAAAATAAGGTCTGAGAGATTCAGCAACTTGCCCCAAGTCTGTCAGGTGGAAGTGGTACAGCCAGTACTGTTCTAAAGCCAAGCCCAGTGATTTCTAGGACATGGTCTTTGGGGTTACAGCTTAGCTTAGTCTTCTTAGAAGGATCCTCTGGAATATTAGCATAAGACCAAATTAAAGGTTCTCATGTGATGGTAATTTTTCTCATGTGATAAGGGTGGTTCTACATAACCGAAGGCTTTGTTCTACAGTGATTATCTACCTAACCATCTTGAAGGGGACCCTAACTTTTATAACCTCATGGGATGGACACACCAGAATTCTTTAGTACTGTTGGCCCAAAGTCCCCCTTTTTCCTGTACCCCCTTCCCCAGTTTAAGCCAGGTGGGAATCCAGGTCTATGCAGCTGAAGACCCCCAAGTTCTGCTGACAAAAACAAACAAGGAGTATTTGGGTAACTGGATAATTTTAGGGAAAAGCACTTAAAATTTGTGTCTGGCAAAATCTGTGTTAGGGAAAAGGCAAAAGCTAAAATTTAAGCATTAGTAGGCTACAAAAGCAAAAGAAGAGATTTTTGAGCTGAAAGGGGTCATCCAGTCAAAGCTTCTCATTTCAGTAGAGGTTTAGTGAATTGTCCTGAATCATAGGGAAGTACCAGATACAGGATTTGAACTCAGGCCCTCTGACTCCACAGGGCCTCTCTCTACTGTACCCACAGAACCTCCTTTAGAAATCATTGGAATAAGACTAAAAAACAAGGTGGTTGATTATGTGGTATAATTTCAGGGATCCTGGGAAGGTTCTGATTTCATTCTCTCAGCCCCCAAAATATTACTTCTACCCAAGAGCTACAGTATTTGAAATTCAACCATTAGATATTCACTCCTTTGGGTATTTCTCCCAGTTCTCTCTTTAAAAAAAAAATTGCAAAAAAACCCTAGGGAGAGTTAATACAGTAATTTTTCTCAGGTGCTTCTCTCTGAGAAGCAGGCCTGGGCATAGACACCAAAAATAAGGCTGCTCAATTTCACAATTTTGCCAAGGGCTGGTTCTGAAGAAAAATCAGAAAGTTGCTGTGAGTAAGACAATTTGCAACAGCCTTGTCTGCTACACCAGGAAATGATTTTTCTACCACTGTACAGAAGACGCTAAGAAATGACACTCCAACCACAGTTTCTTGACATTTGTTTGCCTCTATGTTTGAGACAAATCACACATTTAGGTTAGAACACATGAAGAGACTGGGGTAGGAGAAAGGAAAAAAAAATAACTGACATGATGCCAAGAAGGTTGTTTTTGATTTAGCATTGCTGCATTTTTATCAAAGATACAAAACAACTGTAAGGGAAACAAGGGGTGTAACAGCAGCAATTAATGGAAAAACTAAGTAATTAAGGGAGCTAGCTACCTGTTCAGAGACCAACTGAGGAATAATGAAGGGAAAACCTGCGAGTAATTTATCAACCAAAGTGTAAAGCCCCCAAATGAAAGTATCAAGAGAGGAGAATTCCTAAGTGCATCACAAAAGAGAGCGATTAGGAACAACAAAATACAGATTGCAAAGGAAAAATTTAGGTAAAATGTCAGCTAATAAATCTTGGAAATTAAAATGTATTTCATCATGGGGCATGGAGAAATGTTGAGAGGGTTGATGTCATGCAAAACTCAATGTAATTATCGTGGAAGAAAGGATCAGATAAATCTGTCTTTCTATCTGCTTAGGTCTGCTCTGTTTGGAATCATTAAGCATCACTCTTGAAAACAGATTTCACCCAAGGTAGATAGCTATTGGATAGGTTAAATAAATAATCCCTTGATACCTAAAGATGAGATCAATTTTTTTCTTCTTTAAGGAATCAGAAACTGTATTTTGAAGGACTGGGTTCTTTATTGTTTTGTGCTCCTTTTTTGACCAAATTGAGGATTTCATGACAGGGAACTGCTTTGAGTGGTTCCCTAAGCTCAGCTTCCTAAGAGACTTAGGGGATTCAGGGATGAAGAGGCTGAGTGACCTGGTCAGGGTAACAGCCAGTAGATGTGAGAAGGGAGACTTGAACTCAGGTCTTCCCACATTAAGGCTGGCCCTCTCCCCCTTTTCTGAGTCAAAGGATGGCAAGTAAATTAATACAGAAAGGAGTCTCCTGGAGTCACTACAATGCTGGTTTATTAATGAATAATATTAGGAATAAAACAAGCAAATAATGAAAGAAGTTCTTTTCTTCAAACCCCAAACTCTTCAAATGAGAATGGACAGAGCTGGGTGAGGTCTGAATGCTTTTCTCCTTAGATAGTTCATAAATTGATTGCTTCTAGAATATGGAGTCTGCTCACCCTGAAGAATAGGGACTCCAGAGTTTTGGCCCTTCAGGTTAGGATCAAATGAGACAGGATTTATAAAGCACTTGGCATGGGGCCTGAGGTAGCTTATTCCCTTCCTCCTTCCCGTCTTCTCCCCACCCCCTGCCCCCAGTGGGCAGTATGCTCCCTTGCATATAATGTCAGACTACATTGCTATGTCGGTTAACATACTGATCTTTCTCCTGTTCTTTCTATGAATCTCTGTAATAAAGGTAGGGAGGAGGTATGGGGGTGGGGAGGGAGGGTAGAGAAAAAGGATATATGAACATTCTTCACCCATGGAGGTTAGGCTTCTTAGAGAGTAGACTAGAGCAACAAAAGGTTAAGTGACTTGCCCAAGGTCACATAGCCAGATGGGTCTTAGGCTCCACTTGAAACCAGATCTTCCTGATTCCAAGGCACAGTCTACAAAGGGAACCTTCCTTTTCCACCAGTGTTGTGAACTTCATCTTAAAAAGACGATAAAATGTGCTTTTTGGTCAAGAGCAACAAGCTAGTATTCCAACTTTAAGGTAAAGTATATCCATATAATCTATTTTGTAACCACAACTTACCTATTTTTGCATCTAGAGAGCCTTCCAGTTTTGTTCGGGCCACAATGACCACAGGAATTTCTTGACTGGTGAGCAAGTTTACAGCAGTCACGGGTGTGAGACAATCTGAAAATGAATGTAGAGAGCTGCATAATCTATCAAGCTGGGCCCTCATTACCACCCCACCAAATCTTACAAGTAATAAGCCAATGAGGAAAACTGAGCCTGGGTTGTGTGCTAATTGTTAAAGAGGCTGTCTGTCCACTGAACTTGGGCATGAGCACGTTAACAATGGATGCTCAGGTAAGAGAATGGACCTAAAATTCCCAGCTGCCAATTAGCCCAAAGCTAATTGTTCTAATGTCTTTCACCAATAATTCATTCTAGAGCTATGAAACAATCACCCACAGAAGGAGCACCATAAATAATCCATGCAGAAGCCAGGGAGCAGTGCTACCTTAAGTTTACACTGGATGAGAGGGAGCAAGTAAAAATGTCACATGGGAACCCCAATTCACTCTATTAATCTCAAAAGCAGTAACTGTCTAATGGCAAAGTATCACTTTCTTATAATTCATCTACAACCTCTAGGATTCTCATGTCCTCTGTAAAACCACTCATCTATTCCATAAATTACATGCTACTGAATAAAAATTAAGCAAATGCTTCCTAATTCATTTCCATTTTTAATCTTTTTATAATCTTTCCTTTCTCCCTCTTTTTGATCCTTCCCCCCCTACTACAAGCAGGCTGTGGCGAAACACACACACACACACACACACACACACACACACACACACGCATATGCTTTATGAGAAGGCTGTATGTTTGACATGCAAGGATCACCCCAGCTAGGTTGTGCAGAGGTTCATCACCAGAAGGCGAACCATCAGGTGGCATACTTGCCCAGCCAAGGAAACTCATTTCTACCCAAACCCAGGAGGGTTTTGTGACCTGCATTGGTGAAGCTGAAGTGAGGGATGAAACCAGAAAGTCCTTGGAGGACTGAATCAATAAGTATTATTAATGCATGAGGCTCACTCAGAGAAACCATTTTCCATCCAGGCAAAGAACAGACACCAAACCATGTGCTTCTTGCCTGGCTAAAGCGCCAGAGCCAGAATATCTTCAAATTAAGGGCATGGGAGCAGGTTTCAGGAGGAGAGCCTTTTGGAAAGGGGAAGGTACTTGCCCAATGATACATTTTAAGACTTCTATGGCTTCTACCATCTCTCAAATGAGAAGCATCATACATGATTCCAACCAACTTTGCTCAGCTGACAGCCCAAAGCGGCGTCAGAGACTACAGAAAACAACATGTTTCACTCTCCACTTTCATCTGGGATTGTTGAACATTTCTTTGTTCTTCGAGAATGTATGCCAGACACTCAGAAGTGAAGCAAATAGACAGATTTTACATAGGCACAAATGATGGGTAGGGGAGGCTGAAGAGATTTCTATTACTTAGCATTTTAAAGATATAGGAAACCTATTCCCTGCTATTTAAATTAAAGACAATGACACAGCTGACAAAACATTCTCATTAATTACCCCTCACTTCTATTTAAAAATGCAAACAGCAGCCCTTCTCCCATAAATTTCTGATACAGTGTTAATACAAAGTCACTAAGCCAATCTGTAAACTAACAGTGTGGGGGGGGAAAAAAAGGAAAAAAAAAAGCTTCAGAAATTTATTGAACGTGACTAATTAAATGGTGGTTTATTTTTATAGATAAAACCTGCTCTTGATTGCTTCTTGCTCCTCCTCCTGTACCCCTCCCTTCCTTCACCCAGAAGCTCCAGAAGGAAGAACACCTTTCACATGTCTAACAAAAATAATAACAGAAATGATAATAATAATGATGATGATAAAGATAATGACACACACACACTTTACAATATATAAAATATTTCTCTAAAAATAACCTGTCAGGGAGCAGGAGTATTATCAGATTCTTTTAAAGAGATTAATACTTGGAGACATGAAGGAATTCATCTATAGTTACAGGGGTCTTCTGATTCCAAGCCCAGCCCTCTTCTCAAAAACAGGCTGTCTCAGAGGCCACTAAATGTGAGATGTTATAGATGGCAGAGAGCTATTTATTTTCTGCAAGTTTGATACTATAGAGTGGCATCTTTACCAGACAAAGTACTCGTCTAATATCACAATAGCTTGTTTCAGTTTTTGACTCCCACTTGAAAGCTATGTGACCTTGATCAAGTCTCATTTAATTTCTGTGAACTCTAGTCTTTTCATCAGCAAAATGAGAATATTATTATTACTATCTTCCTCCAAATATCATTGCAACCATTTAATGAGATAATGTATAGACACAATTTTTTTAATTAGAATCCTTCCATAAATATGAGTTGGTATTGGTAACAGACATTTGATGAATAATAATAATAATAATAATAATAATAATATTTATATGGTGGTGGGATTTTTTGCAAGGCAATAGGGTTAAGTGACTTCCCCAAGGTCACACAGCTGGGTAATTATTAAGTGTCTGAGGCTGGATTTGAACTCAGATCCTCCTGACTCCAGGTCCAGTGCTTTATCCACTATGTCACCTAGCTGCCCCCTCTTTGTATAATTTTAAGACTTGCAAAGTGTTTTACAAATATGATCTCATTTATTTCTCATAACAACCCTGAGAGTTAGGTGCTATCACTATTTTACAGTTGAGGAAACTGAGGCAAACACAGGGTTAAGTGACTTGCCCAGAGTCATGCAGCTAATAAGTAACTGAGGCTGGATTTGAATTTAGGTCATTCTGACTCCAGGCTAAGCACTCTATCCACTAATCCATCTCGCTGGATACTTACTAATTGACTAAGCTAATAGTCTATATGCTCTCACTCTTTTTTACCTAGAGCAAAGTTCAGCATGGAACTGCAAGAACAGTAAAAATTCTCTTTGCAATTCTACTTTGAAATGCAAACCTACTGTTCTAAACAGTGCTGCCAGCAATGTGTTTGAAGGTGGGACTATTGAATCTGCTGTAAAATTGACATTTGGACCCATTCAACAAACATTTCCTGAACACTTGCTAACTACAAATTATCCCACTAGCAGCTGAGGATATAAAGAAAATCAACCACGTGGTCCTGTCCTCAAGAAGCTTACATTCTACCAAGTAGAAATAACATGCATACAAGTTATATATGACATAACAATGCTTTTAAGACACAAAAAGTGGGAGATCCTGGGGGCATCCTGGAGAAGGAAGCTCTTCCTTGGTCTCTAAAGGAAGGAAGGGGTGCTAGGAGTTGGAGAGGATGAAGGGTGTGTTTTGAGCCTGGAGTGTTGCTTGGGCAGATAGGAAAGGGGAAAGAGTGCATCAGATATGGGCAGCAGCCAGAGGGCCAGGGGATGGGGAACAAAGAGTATTTGAAGAAAGCAAGATGAAAGAGGAATGGAAAGTGACTAGTAGTCACAGAATGGAAGGATTTAAATGCCAGGTTAGGGGGTTTATATTTTACATTAAAGCCAATATAAGACTACTAAAGATTTCTGAATAAGGAAGTGATACTATTGAAACTGTGTTCAAGGAACATCAGCTTTATAGTGTTCCATCTCTCTGGAAAGTGTGAAAAGGGCAGAGAGCAAAAGAAAGAAGATCAATTAGGAGGTATTTTGAGAGATTATGTATGAAGGTTAGAGAAGTGTCTGTATGAGTGAAGTGAAGGGAATGAATGCAATCAAGTGATGAAAGTAGGTTCCAGATTTGAAAACTGAGTAGATATGGGGACTGAAGGAAAGGAAGAGTAAAAAATAACTCAAAATCCAAGAAGGATGGTTGTACCAATAACCAAAATGGCAAAATTGGGGGGGGGGATTGATGTATAGGAAAATACAATGAGTTGTGCTTTGGATGTATTGGGCTTGAAATACCTCTGATGAATATGGGTAGAAAAAAAAACAGCAGAGAGTTATTAATACAAGAGTAGAGTTCAAGAGAAAAATTAGGACTGGATAAGGTTAGATTGGGAAGTAATCTGTATAGAGATGATAACTGAACCCAAAGGAGCTATGAAGTTATGGAGAGGGAGAATGTGGAGAAGGAGAAGGGCCCAGGTCAAAGCTGTAAAGGATGTTCAGAGGTCTGGAAGAGGAGAACACTCTAGAAAAGGGAAAAGGGAGGAATGGTCAGGTCAGGCAGAAGAATAACCAACAGAAAGTTGTATTCAGAATCCAAGGAAGAAAGTATTAGGAAGGTGCCTGATGGTTTCAAAAGCAACAGAGGGGTTAAGCAGTACCAGCACTGAGAAAAGGCCATTGCTAGATTGCAAAGGGCTGCGAAGTGAACAGAAGATGAAGAAATGGAAGCAGTGAGCGAACTCTTTCTAGGATTTGGTTATAAAGGGATAAGAGATGCAGGATGAGGGTTTGAGAGGATGGCAAGGTCAAGTGAAGGTTTCTGTTTTTTTTAAAGATGAGCATGGCCTACCCATGTTTATAGGTGGTAAGAAAAAAGAGACCTGAATAAGAAAAAACTTGGTAAAAAACCATTCAGAAGAACAATTGGAACTGTGCCCAAGAGGGCTATAAAACTGTGCAAACCCTTTGACCCAGAAATAACCATTAGTAAGTCTGTATCCCAAAGAGATCAAAGAAAAAGGGAAAAGACCTATTTGTACATAAATTTTATAGCAGCTCTTCTTGTGGTGACAAGGAATTGAACATTCAGGAGATGACCATCAAACCACTTGGGAATGGCTGAACAAGTTGTGGCATATGATTGTGAAGGAATTCAATAGTGCTACAAGAAATGATGAGCAAAATGGTTTCCTTTTTTTGAACAATTGTAACTTCAGTCACTTTATTTTTAAATTTTTTTCCAATTACATATAGAAATAGTTTTCAATATTCAATATCATTTATGCAAATTTTTCTACTTTCCTCTCTTCTCTCCCCGCAACCCCATTGCTATCCAGTTATATATGCAAAATCATGTTACATATATTTTCACATTAGTATGAGAAAGAAGAATCAGAACAAAAGGTAAAAACTATGATAAAAGAAAAAAACAAAAAGCAAATTAAAAAAAGCAAAAATAGTATACTTTGGTCTACATTCAGACTCCATCAGTTCTTTCTCTGGATGTGGATGGCATTTTCCAACATGCAAGTTTTTTGGAATTGTCTTTGATCATTGAATTGCTGAGAAGAGCTATGTCTACCACAGGTGATCATCAAACAATGTTGCTTTTTTAAAAGATTTTTGCAAGGCAATAGGGTTAAGTGACCTGACCAAGGTCACACAGCTAGGTCGCATTTGACCTCGGATCATCCTGACTCCAGGGCTGGTGCTCTATCCACTGCACCACCCAGATGCCCCCAGTGTTGCTATTAATGTGCATAGTGTTCTCCTGGATCTGCTCATTTCACTTAGCATCAGTTCAAGTAAATCCTTCCAGGTTTTTATGAAATCTGCCTGTTCATCATTTCTTAACTCATAATAGAATTCTATTATATTCATATACCACAGCTTGCTCAGTCAATCCTCAATGGCTGGGTATCCTCTCAAATTCCATTTTTTTTTGCCACCACAAAATGAACTGCTATGAATACTCTTGTGCATGAGGATCTTTTCCCCTTTATTGTGATCTCTTTTTGGTACACACCTAGAAGTGGTATTGCTAGATCAAAGGGGATAGATAAAGCAGTTATGTAGCCCTTTGGACAGTCACAAATTTTGGAGTCACAACTCCACCAACAAGGGCAAAATAGTTTCAGAAAAACCTGGGAAGACTTATATGAACTGAAACAAAGTGAAGCGAGCAAAACCAGGAGAGCACTGCATATAGTAAAAGCAATATTGCAAGGATGATCAACTATGAGAGACCTAGTTACTCTGATCAAGACAATGATCTAAAACAATTCTAAAGATGAACAATGCTATCCATCTTGAGAGAGAACCGATGAACTTTGAAAGCAGATTGAGACATATTTTTTGTTACTTTATTTTTCTCCTTTTTTCCCCGAGTTTTCTTTTGTAGTATGGCTAATATGGAAATATTTTGCATAACTTCATATGTATAATCAGTCTCAAATCGCTTGCCTTCTCAAGGACAGGGAAGGGGCAAAAGAATTTGAAATTCAGAATTTTAAGAAAGTGAATATTAAAAAGATGCACTAAGGGGCGGCTAGGTGGTGCAGTGGATAGAGCACCAGCCCTGGAGTCAGGAGTACCTGAGTTCAAATCCAACCTTAGACACTTAATAATTACCTAGTTGTGTGGTCTTGGGCAAGCTACTTAACCCCATTGCCTAGCAAAAACCTAAAAAAAAAATGCACTGAGTACCTAGTACCCAGTCTCAGACTCTAACAGTTTTGAGAGCATTGTAGCCATGAAGAAGAGTACAGGCAAGAGACACTTGGGGATGGCTGGTCACAGTTGTTACTTCATTTCTGAGGAAAATCAGACTGGAAAATCCACATTCATGAAAATGAAGTTCACTCTGAATTCTATATTTCTGTGATAATTTGCGGAAACTAACATTTATAGAAAAAAGATTTTAATGTTAACAGTCATAAACAAAGAACAAAGCTGGGAAGAGGAGAGAAGGAGAGAGGATAAAAGATTGACATTATAAAAATGTAACCTGTAAAGGCCAGTAAAAAAAGTATATTTTTATAGCAATCATAATTGACTTTTTAAAAATCACAAATTAATTAATTTCCTTATTGATTTCATTAACAATGTTATCCACTCAAAATCAGGAATCTATCCTGATAGACATAATTTAGAGATGTTGAACAAATTAGCATGACTGTAAAAAAGCAAATGTTTGAGTCATGTGACTGTTAAATTTTATAAGCTTTGTATCTCATTTAGAATTAATTCAGAGATTTATGTAGGGGGAAAATATCCAATGTTTATCTGTCAAAAGGCATTGCTCAAGACAAATTTTAGATATGTTGTTTTAGACACCGGTATTGTCATGGAGACACACAAGTATATCTAACTGTTGTTCTGGACATTCTCCCAAATGGTTTTTCAATCATTCCAAAAACAAGAAATGTTAAAATGCTCTGAACTCCCTCTATTTTATGATCATTAGCTTTTTAACCCTTCATTAGTATTAGCCCATATTAATCTCTCTCAACTAATTTCCAAGAAGACTACACATCACATCTTTTCAGTTTGGGGGCAGCTAGGTGGCACAGTGGATAGAGCACCAGCCTTGGAGTTAAGAGGACCTGAGTTCAAATTAGACCACTTAATAATTGCCTAGCTGTGTGATCTTGGGCAAATCACTTAACCCCATTGCCTTGAAAAAACAAACCAAAACACATCTTTTCCATTTGTTTAATTTTAAGAGTGGTCACTTTGTTGCCCCAAATCATTCACAAAAATTAGTTTATCCTCCAATTATATCATCCTCCCCCCCCCAAATCCCTGAAACATTTATGATTTTCTTTTGGAGTAAGTAGAGAACAAAATTTAGGCCAGAACATACACTGAAAAATTTAAATTTAAAAGGATTTTTTCATCATCCTTCGAATTACAACCTAAAGACCTAAACCTTTTAATGTAAAGTTAAAACAAAATACCTGCTTCTAAGAGCTAACCATCCTGCTCCTGAATTATCTAAGGGTGTCATTCATCTGTCCTTGCTGGTACCATGAAATGTTCCACCTTGGTTATCTATTTCAAAATTAGACTTAATAATTTTATATTTCCATAAAAAAACTTATGAAAGACCTACTTTATATAGAATTAATATATCATTAAACGCAAATCCATTAATTAAAAATTTCTGGGATTTTAGATAGGAATTTGGGGATGATTCACTAGTTACTATAAGAGAATGGAACATATAAACAAGACTTCAGAGAGAAATCTTTAAGTTGAATGAGAAAATCATTTTCAAGTTTACTATAAATGCTCACCTACATGTTATAACTTGTTATAGCAATTGAAAATCATTTCACTTTATGTGAAATTTTTTTTTAACTGTGTATTCAAATTATATGTAAAACACTCTTTCACTATTCTGGTTTTTTTGAATTTTGAGTTTCAAATTCTCTCCCTCTCTTCCTCTTACTCCCCTTCCCTGAGAAAGCAAGTAATTAGATATATATTATACATATGTAGTCATGCAAAAATATTTCCATATCTGCTATGTTGCTGACCAAAATAAAAAAACCTAAGGGAAAAAGAAAGTAAAAAAAAAGAATGCCTCAACCTGCACTTAGATTCTATCAGCTGCAAGTCATTTTAAACTCATATTGGACTTTTTTCTCATTTAAAATCACAAGAACTTAAGTAAAGAGAAGATAGGACATCTATGTACAAATAACTTTGTCATCTAAACATTAGATTATATTTCAAATATTCCTTAATTAAGAACTCACCTTTATCTGGGATCAATGCCCTCTGAAAGACTTCCTTCAGACTACTGTTCCCTTGCAAGAGTTGATGGCTAGGCAAGATAGCTATGTGGGATGCTCCATAGACAGCCTCTGGAGTTAACGCATAAGCAGACAACCTCTCCTCAGTCACTTTGCCATTGACCTGACAGGAATCATTAAAGAAAAGGTTTATTTCTCTCTTTTTTCTACAAGGTTCATTGCTATCTTTGTTCTTAAGGTAATCCCTCTTTGATACTTCCTTTCCACCCCTAATCAGTGGTCATTGAGAGCTGGTATTGGGAAGGAGGACAATGAGAGAGGACTGGAGGTTACCTCTCCAAAACAGGACTTGGTGCTAAAAACTTGAATCACTTTGCACTTTCCAGTGCAAGTACACTCCGAGAGAGGCTTTTACACAATGCTGCTGTTAATGTAAACAATGTTCTCCTGGTTCTGCTCACTCTGCTACATTCATATACCACAACTTATTTAGTCACTCCCTAATGGATAAGCATCCCTTCAATGTCCAATTCTTAGCCACTATAAAAAGAACTGCTATAAATATTTTTGTACATGTAGATCCTTTTTCCTTTCTATGGTCATTCTGGGATATAGATATAATAAAAGTATTCCTGGGATCAGATATAGTAAAGATACTGCTGGATCAAAACTTCCTAAGTTTTGAGTTTTACATTTTTCTCCCCCGCTTCCCTGACAGAAAGCAATCTAAACACATGTACAATCATGCTAAACATAGATCCATATTAATTCATGTTGTGAAAGAAGACTCAAATCAAAATGAAAAAAAAAACCAGTAAAAAAAAATAATAATTAAGAAAACTTTTGAAAAAGTAAAGATAATAAGCTTTGGTCTGTATTTAAACTCCACAGTTCTCTGGATATGGGTGATATTTTTCAGCACAAGTGTTTTAGAATTATCTTTGATTATTAGGCTGCTGAAATATTCAAGTCCATCATGGTTGATCATCACCCAAAGTTGCTGTTAATGTATATAAAGCTGGTTCTGCTCTGTTCACTCAGCATCTGTTCAGGCACGTCTTTCCAGATTATTCTGAAGTTCTGTCCCTCATGATTTCTTACAGAACAACAGGTCTCCATCATATTCATATACCATAACTTGTTCAGCTATTCCCCAATTGATAGGCATCCCCTCAATTTCTGGTTCTTTGCTGCTACACAAAGAGTTGCCATGACTACTTTTGTGCATGTGGCCATCCTTTTCCTTTCTTACAACCTCTGGGATGCAGACCTGGGTAGGGTACTGCTGGATCAAAGGGGACCCACAGTTTTATTGCCCTTTCCCACATCACTTTTCACATGTAACCCTTAGTAATTTGCTGAAACCTACAAGGCATCATATAGTTTTCTGCTACTTTCTGTGCATCTTCCAACTTTGATTCCTTGGCGGTCTTGGTGCTTGATGGTGGGCACCCATTGTTTTTGCTTTTGCCCTTTGTTTTTGAAGAGGGTAAATAATATCACTGATAGATAATAGCACTGACTTCCTTGTGAACTGGCTCTGAATGAGGTAGAGCAGCACAAAGTTGTCAGCCTCACTCTCTCTTTCAGAATCACTGAAGTCCAATGGCAAGGTAAAAGTCAGGACAACTGGCAGTGGCCCAGGATGCAGTAGATGACCTTGGTGTCTCTGATGTCTGACTAAGTTCTAAGTGTTCCAAAGAGCATGCTGCAACCGCCTTTGCAGTCACTGGATTGTTCTTATCTGCCCACTCTGCCAAGGGATGTCTTCACATGAATATGGCAGATACTCACCAACTCTCCAAGAGATTCGAAACCTGCCAGTTACCCTCAATCTTGGGTAGCTCATCTGCTGAGAGTTTAACTGGGGTGTGATCACTGCACTTGCTACAGCTTCTTAGAGCCAGCCACATGTGAGAGTTGGATGATAAGTGGACCCCAAAGATGGATGAACAGCCTTTTTCAAGGCTAGAATGCCCTCCTCCACACCAGAAGTGCCAGACCTCTGAATAACTAACTCATAAACCCCAAACTAGGAATCCACAGAGGATCACTGAAGAATATTGGTGTAAACTATGGGTTTTCATCTCAAGGAGAAGCTTGGAGTCACTGAAATCAATTGCAGAAGTTACAAAAATAATTCAGTAGGATCTCTTTCTTCCACTTGTAGAACTGGGGCTCCAGTTCATTTTCTCTAATTATTGTCTATCCATAATATATGAATGAATGGACCAATTCAATATGCTTTCCATCCAACTACATATAATATCGTCTTACCTTATTTCCCTGACAATAAACCCTTGCACGATTTTTTCAGGGTGCTTGTAATATAAGCCCCAGTTAGATCATCAGCCAGATGGGACATATTTATTAGCAAGTTCACTGCAACACTCAACAGATGTATTGAATTATAGATTGAATTATAATAATTTTAATATATAATTAAATATAAATAATATTATTGACATTAATACTTCAAATAAATGATACTATAAATTATAAATAAATCATAATTAAGTATTTGCAAACATCCAAGTCAACATCTCTGAGTGAGAGGTAAACACCTATGTAAACAGATGAACTCAAAACTTATTGCCAAATGACCAACTAGAGTACAGACACAATGCACAAATAATGTGGGCACTTGATAACATCTGGAGGGAAAGAAAGCCTCAGATTGAATGTTTCAGGCATTTATGTTGTTATTGAAACCAAAAAAGCCTGGTGCTCACTTGTTTTGTGAGATGGCCAAAGGGGTCTGCTTGTCCGGGATTCAGCTGGTGTTCACTGCGCTAAAGACATGAAGAACAGATCTAATAACGATTCCTGCAAGAATGACATCTACCTCCAGACTTTTGATATTGCAATAAATAAGCCATTCAAAGACCAATTGAGCATGGAAATCAGTGTCTACATTGAAAACAGAATGGAGAGAAATCAGCATGGAAACTTTGTAAGGCCAAGCCTGCAAGAGGTGGTGACTTGGGTGAAGAATTCATAGGATAGAATCACTGAGCACTGGGTTGCCAATGCACCACAAGCAGGTGATGTGGACAAGAAGTGCTCATTGAAGGAGAGTCTGGGGCTGGACGTGAGAGATTGGGGCCAATGGTTCTACTGGAAATGGAGTCAAAAGAATTCAGGTTAGAATTAAGGGTTTGGAGAGTTATGATGATGTTCCAGAAGAAGATGACATGACTATATTTGGATCAATGTAGATTTTTGTATATGAATAAATGTAGATTTTTGTACATGAATAAATAAATAGATGTTTGCTGCACATAAAAAAATAAAAAAGACATCCTCTGAAAATAAGCTCTAATAAGTCTTTTGGAGCAAAAAGTGATATAAGAGCCAGTCTTATTTTGGGGGAAATATGGTATATACCTTGTATATGTTTTGTTTTATCTGTGGATGTTGTTTCCCCCAGTAGAATGTTACCTCCAAGATAGAGCACACTCCAGAAGAGGACATCATTGACTGGGTCAAGACTGAGTCCAGTGTCAAATTCCTCCAGCTACCTAAAGGCCCCATGAAAGACACGCAGTGTAGGCCCTAATGGGGTAGAAGCTCCTGCTGCAGTTGTGTCCCATGCTGAACATCACTTTGTGTTTGTTCTATGCAGGGAGATGTTCAAGTTTAGAAACAATAGGAGAGGAACAAACTGATTTGGTTTAGGGAAAGGACTGGGTGAGGGAGAAGGGAGCCTGCTCTAGGGGTTCAGGCAGTAATGTGAATTTTTTATTTAGGGACTGTGAAAAGTACTCCAACAACATTATTTCTTAATCTATTTGAAAGAAATAATTTAAAACTACTTTCATACATTTTGTATCTTCTTATCATGTGCACTATAATATAAAACAACCAAAAGACCCAAGAAATGATGTTGGATTAACACGAACTCTTCCAAGTCCTTTCTTTTCCTTTCTGTGATAAATACTTTAATTTAGCTCTGACTTCCTCATGTCTTTTGGTTTCATTTTTAATGAGAATGTCAAGGTTGATAAGATTCAGTTATTTTAGGAATAAATCACTGGACATGCAGTACCAACATTTAAATTAAAGTTTATAAAGAGGTAGAAAACTATGAATATTAGCACTTTGTTCCATTTTTTTCCTGAAACCTTTAATTCAGAAGTAGAAGAGGACTGCACAGGATCTAGGTTATTTATATTTTTATTTGTATCGTGGATTGTCATGACTACAGGATTCATTATCAGGTTGACACATGTCAATCTTCCTGTATTTAGTTAGGTTGGTCTTTGAAAATCCTGTTGGAAGTCTGTTGCTGAGATGTGTATGAAGCCTGTCCAACATCACAGACCCTGCCATCACTTGCATTTGCAGGTGCAGTCTTCTAGAAACCAGAGTGACTCTTATTGCTACAATGAGGTGTCACAGCAAAAGTAATTTGATAGCATAAAATGAGTGCTTGATGAAAGGATAAATAGAGGATATGCATCCTTCACCTTTTATCATATGAACTATTAGACAAAATTGCTCTAAACAGTTATTTAGGAAAACGCAATGTTCAGGCTTTGATGCAATCAATATCATATCATCTGCAAGGAAAAAACATCTGTAGGACCTCAATATCCATACAAAATCCTTCTTGCATTTGGACTCTATGTTGGACATCTTCCGTGAGAGTGGCAAACACTATTGGTTAACATGAAGTCTCCCTGTTTTGTATTGCCTGATACACATAAATCAGGAGACTACTGAATAAAGTTAACTTTGTTGCATCTATAAAAGAGTCTTGGATGATCTTAACATAGGCAAGGCAGAAACCTCATTAGATAACAGTTTTTAAAGCTACACTTTGTTCTATCAAATCAAAAGCTTTTTTTAGTCAACAAAAAACCAACAGAGTGGAATTCCTTATTCTCTTTATCTTTTGGACAAACATTTGATCATAAAGATGTGATTTGCTACAGAACATAATTTGTTTTGAGTTTTGCAATTTTTTTACAATTGCAGAATATAATTTGTGACAGTGTGCAAGCTTCTATCTCATATTTTCATCAAATATAGCCTTGATCCATGATATTTGATCATGATACATGATATAGGTCATTCTTATAAAGCTTTTGCACAGGTAAAAAAAGAGAGGCATGTGGACTAGTCATTAATAATGTCCTCTCAACCACCTTTTTAAAAATTAGTAATACAGTCTGTATGTTTTATCCCCTCCTACTGTTTAGTTTACTCTTTTATTCCACATATATGGAGAATCAGTGCCTCAGTGTCCTCCAACATGACTCTCCTCCATGTGGACTTGACTTGGCCTCCTCTCACCGTCTTCATTTTCTTCAGTGTCATTTCTACTTCCTTATTTGGCACAGAACTGACATTTGTTATAGAAACGGTGACCTATCTAGAGTCCAGCTCAAATCTGGCCTCAGACATTTACTAGCTGTGTGACTCACGGCAATACAGTTACTCATCTGTGAAATGGGAATAATAATAGCATCTGTTTCCCAGAGTTGTTAAAAGATAAATTGAAATGATTGTAAAACACTGTGTGAACCTCATAGGGCTATGTAAAAGCAACTAACTCTGTTTTTCATCCTCCCTCCAATTTCATCTTGGGGTGCTTTTGGTATGATCTAGCATACCTGGGTCTGGTGTTTGCCTTCTGCAACTCTTGATGCCTCTCTTGGGTCTCAATGCTTGAAGAGGTGATAGTTAGCATTGAAGGCTTTCACTGGTCTACTTCATCAGCTATTTTTTTGTGGTTTAATGGCTTTCTATGACCAACAAACTCATCACCTAGAGGCCAGTCTAAAAATAATAGGTCCCTCTGTATTTAGTGAGGCTGGGTCTCAGAAAGTAAACACAGCATGTTGCTGGGGCTATTTCCAAAGCCTTTTCAAGACAGTAGAATCTGTCAGACAGAGTTTATGTGCCAGAGGCATGGTCTTCTAGAACGCAGCCCCCCCCCCCCCCCAATCTGGATGAGGCTGTCACAGAGGACTTTGGTGAGGGAATACATCAACTCTAATTTGAAAACCATACAACTGTGATGTTATGGAAACAATCACTTGCTACTTAACTGGTTCAAAAAATATCACAATAGAGTAGTTGGTGCCATGTCTCTCCACTTGGAAGAGACAAAAGGTCTATTGTTGAAAGCATTTCCTGGGCTTGTTTGACCGCTCTGATGTGGTGATTGCATTATATAGGCTAAACTCCCATAGGAAATGGTAATATTCCATTTTAACATGTTCTCTTTAATTTGTTTCTTATTTGCTGCTCCTAAAAAGAATGCTTGAACAGGTCCAAATTGGAGTTGTGTATCTGCATACCATATCTGGTCTTCTTTAGCTTATATATGACTTTAGTCTGGGCTCTAACAATTGGATGATCTATACACATGGACAGTTGAGTCAGCAATGCCTCCAAACTGGTAACCAGTCACTTCTTGTCTGTTAAAGTTGGCTCCATTTTCCTTGATGTTATCTTGATTCTTTCCACATTCACCACCTTCTAACTCTCTTCTTGAATATTGTATTGATGACATATTGTCTTATCTCCTGTGTAAGCTTTTGGTCTCTTGTTTTTTGAGCTTAAGCTATAGTTTTTTACATATTTTTTTTTTGTTGTCCTCACCTATGCCCATCTTTCCTCTTAAATTATTGAGCATTAAAGTTCATGTCAATTTAATCGAATTTACAAGCTTCTAACTCCTCATCCTTTGCAAAAGTTATTTGTTATAAACTTCAATTATTTTCATAGTGATCTTTTGGCTTATGTTCATCTTATGCTGTGAACAAGGATGAAATCAATTTAACAAACTTCTTTATCTGTGTCTTTGAGGCAAACCTAGGAGCCTGGCTTCCATTTAATGACAACTTCTTTAGATCTTCTGGTTTTGTTTATAACATGAATGTCAAGGGTAGCATGATTCATTTCCTCTGGTTAACTGATTAGTCCTTAGACAAGGATCTTATATTTAGAGATCCAACAGTTAAACTAACCCTTATGTGGATATTCTAAAAACTGTTTGATTCTTCACATCTTCTGCCTCCTATTCTTCCATTCTGTCATGAAGGACTGAAGAGGACTATGGTCCCCTCCAGATATTTTTCATGGTTTAAAGGCTTTCTATGTCTAAAAACCTCATCACCTAGAGGCCAGCCTAAAAACAATAGGTCTTTCTGTATTTAGTGAGGCTGGGTCTCAGAAAGTAAACACAAAGTATTGCTGGGGCTGTTTTCAAAGCTTTAACAGAATGGTGGAACCTGCCAGAGCTTATGTGCCAGAGGCACAGCCTTCTGGAATGCAGGGTTCCCCCTCCCCCCCTCCATATTTGGATGAGGCCATCATAGAGGACTTTGGCTGAGGGAACTCAACTCTAATTTGGAAAGTATTATCAACTGTGATGTTATGGAAACAATCACTCTCTACTTAACTGGTTCAAAAGATATTTCTTTGAGTAGATTACATTAATCCATGCAAATCTGTTTAACAGGGACCTACCTTCAAAGTGAAGTCAAGATAGCATCCATCACAGTCTCCTATCCAATGGGCTTGCATTCCTTTTATTCCATACCACTCAGGAAGGTCAGCCAAAGCATCATGCATTGCCTATAGAATTGGAAAGGAGATTGGAGACTCTCTGAGCACAGAACATACTCATGGAAATACATGAATGAAGTGGGGGAATTGAGTGAGAACTGTGGAACTACCATCTTTTCTAGTTATGGAGTCCTGGTTGGAAGAATGGAGTGTCATTTGGAAATCAAAATAACTGTGCTAGTTTATTTAGAACTGACTTCTGAAAGACTGAGTTGATTGACTTCGCTATTATCTAAGTGCCAAGTTTTCATGGTAGTGAGAAAATCAGCTAAGAAAAGATGATAATTAGACTCTTTGGTGATTACTGCTAAAGCATTCTTTCCTAGGGCCAGAAAACTAAATATAGAAAGGTTAAGTTTACTTATTTCAAAAAGTTGACTCAGATATTCTATGCTTTAATTTTCTGTTTTAATTTATTTTTCTGTCTGAATGTATTAATTTCATTTTATTAGCTTTTATTTGCATGCACTTAATTTTAATAATAAAAATGGGCCCAATTAAATTGAGTTGTTTATCTTACCTAAAGCATTTAGTATAGAGAATAGATAGAAATGTGTGCTGACACTGGCTAATAACATATATTACAGGATATAAATTCCTAGAAAGAGGGGCTTTAAGTAATTTTTACACGTTAGAGCATATCAGCACTTTTTTTAATTATGAGGAGATAGCTATAACAGAAGGGGGAAAAACTGTTAATTGAAATGTGATGACAACTTTTAAATTCACAACTACTGACATGTATAATAATAAAGTATATTAGATACTAACACAAAATGAAATCTATAGAGAAAGACTTTCTGGTCCTAAATTTACATAGACTAATAAATTATTATTTCATCAAAACAATCAGAAAGCTCAAAAATCAGACTGTTTCTTCCTGAGCAGAAGCTAGGGAGATCAAGGAAAAAATCCTGAAGTTTATTTAAATATAATAAGGCAAGAATTGTCCAAGATGAATGTCTACTTTGAGTACAGTACTTTGGTGGGTGCTATGGAGGAGATGCAAAAATAAGTAACACATAATCTTCCATACCTAGAATGTTCTCCCTTTTCATCTCCATTTCCTGGCTTCCCTTCTTCTTTCAAGATCCACCTAAAGTTGCACCTTCTGCAAGAAATCTTTTTCAATCCTCTAATTTTCGTGTGATTTCTCTTTCTCTCTCAATATATGTGATGTATGTGTGTGTGTGTGTGTGTGTGTGTGTGTGTATGTGTGTGTGTTTCAGAGAAAAGTTATTAGAGGGAATCAAGACTTAGCTTGGATCTTGAAGAATAAATCATAGAATTTATTTATTAAAAACTGGGAGAGACTTTAAAGATTATGTAGTCCAATCTCTTATGTTGTTATAGATGAGAAAAGTGAATTTCAGAGAAAGTAAAAGGAGATAAATACCACATCTGGAAATGACACTGGAAATCCTTCCCTATTCCTGATGTTCTTCCAACTATATCATGCTTCCACTCAAAACAGGTAGAATTTGTATATAAAAAGATGAAGGGAAAGACAAGCCAAGCAGGGCACAGAACAGTTAGAGACAAAAACCGAGAAGTACTGGATCTAGCTGGGCAGTGTTGACTTGTACAGTTTGGCTGGAAATATAATGCTCAAAGCTGTATTGAGACCAAACTATGGAGAACTTCACCTGGCAATCTGTACTGGGTTTGTATGTTACTCATGTCTTCCCTTGGATTCTCTCCAATTTATCCTGAAAACATTTTGTTCATACATATTTATTTGCATATTGTTTCCACCATGTGAGTTCTTTGACTGCTTTTTGCCTTTCTTTGTTATCACCAATAAGCATTTATGAGGCACCAATGTGTGCTGATACTGCATAAGCACTGGGGATATCATTTTAGTGGGAAGGTTTCTTCATCTGTGAAATAAAAAGTTGGAGTAGATGCTATTTAAGGTCCTTTCCTTCTCAAAAATCCCATGAGGCAGAATGAATGAAGTGGACAAAGGTGGGCAATGGTGTGAGGAGGATAGAGGTTTAAGTCCTGACTCCAAGACACACAAGTTGTATGACCCTGGGCAAGTCACTTAACTTCTCCAGGTTAGGGATTCCTTACAGGAAGGAAATCTTAAATCCAGACCAAAACCAAAACAAAACCAAAGATTCTATTCTATGTATTAAAGCTCAAGAAGGATAACTTCTCCAACTTTTGATTAGTTATAACTCAAATAAGGCTATTATTGAATAATGCCATGCTCTGCCCAAGCCCAAATTAGAATACCTGGACAGTTTCTGAAGTCACTTTATATTTAAAGTTATTTTTTCAATTGTATGTAAAGATAGTTTCAACATTCATTTTTTTTAGATAAGATTTTGAATTCCAATTTTTTTCTCTCTCCTCTCTCATCTTCTCTCCCTAACACAGCAAATGATCTAATATGGGTTATACATGTGCAATCATGTAAACATATATATCTATATTACTGTGAAAGAAGAGTCAGAACAAAAGGGAAAGGCCACAAAAATCAAAAATCAAAAAGAAGTGAAACTAGTAAGCTTAAATTCTTTTGGAATTGTTTTGGATCATCGTTTTGCTGAGTAGAGCTAAATCTATTAGAGTTGATCATTGCACAATGTTGCAATTACTGAATATAATGTTTTCCTACCTTCTGCTCACTTCATTCAATATCAGTTCATCTAAATCTTTCCCGGATTTTCTGAAATTTGCCTGTTCATCATTACTTGCAGAACAACAATAGCATTCCATCATATCCATATACCACAATTTGTTCAGCCATTCCCTAATGGATAGGCATTCTATCAACTTCCAATTCTTTGCAACCATAAGTAGAGCTGCTATAAATATTTTTGTACATGTGTGTCTTTCCCCTTTTTTAATGATCTTTTTGAACACAGACCTAATTGTACTGTTGTAATACACAGTTTTATAGCTTTTGGATATACTACCAAATTGCTCTTCACATTGGAGCACTTAACAATTCCACCAATAGTGCATTAGTATCCCAGTTTGCTCCCATTTCCTCCAACATTTATCATTCTGCTTTTCTATCATAGTAGTCAATCCATCACCTGTAAAATGAGTAAAGTGACACCCACCCTGCCTCCTGGAAAAATCAATAGGAAGGTCATTTTAAAAAAGTGAGATGTTAGTTGTAGGGGACAGCAAGATCATGATGGAATAAAGACTGTCTAAGGATCATGTCCTGTGGACACTGACACTCATTCTGCCAGAGAGGTGGAGTCCTCAGATGAGAGCTTCCTCTTGTGGTACCACTTTCCAACTTTATGATGTTATGTAGATAGAATTTGTCGGGGTTATTGTTGTAGTTGCAATTATTGTCTAAGAAAGACCTTGATCACATCACATTCTACACTGATGTCAGTTGATGCAACACTGAAGTTTCTGTGGGCAACCCTTTCTGAAAATCAAAGGCTTGGGGGGAGAGAAAGCAGGCTATAGCTGAGGCTGGATTTGGAGTCAGAAGACTTGGGCTCACGTCCTACTTCTACTACTCACTGCCTGTGTAACAACACAGCCATCAGTAATTCCTAGTATCTTTAGAGTGCTTTGTAAATACCGTCTCATTTTACTATCTCAACAACCCTGCTGTTATCCCCCTTTTCACGTGAGGAAACTGAGTCTCACAAGGTTCCTAAGTGTCAGACGGGATATGGATTCAGGTCTTCCTGACTCCAGGTCTAGGGATCTATTCCCTGGGATGACCCCTAGCTACTCTATCTTGGACTTCTCTGGCCTAAGTTTCCTCAACAAATGTAACATGGGGGGCAGCTAGGTGGCACAGTGGATAGAGCACTGGACCTGGAGTCAGAAGGACCTGAGTTTAAATCTGACCTCAGACACTTAATAATTACCTAGCTGTGTGACAGTGGGCAAGTCATGTAACCTCACTGCCTTGCAAAAAATTAAAAAAAAAAGTAACATGAGGTGGTTGACTTTGGAGGTCCCTTTTAGTTCTGAAATTAAGATCCCCAAAAGGTCCAGTCACCACAGAAGCTGCTGCTGGGGCTATACTAGAACCACTGAGATCTGAAGCAAGGTTTAGGGAGCCCAGTCATCAACTCTATGGATCTCAGCTGTGGTGGGGGGTCAGCGAAGAGGAATTCTCAGGTCCCTTGTTAAAGATAACCCATTTGGACCCAAGATTTGGAGCTACTGTTGCACAAAAAGAGAAGCGGTGTGGGGGGAACCTTACAGCAGCTTGGGGGATCTCCTCCCTGTTAAGTCTCCAAACCTCCAGCAATGGCAGGAGGCAGCGTAAAAGGGCAGTGGTCTGGCTAGATTTCTGAGACCTGAGGTGACCTATTCTGAAAGGGTCAACAGCTTTAACAAGTTATCTTTCTGTGATAGGGAATGTCTTTCACTGCCCTAGCTTACTCATTATAAAACAGACAGTAGCAGCAACATTTACCGAGGATCAGCTAAGATCAAAGAATTAGAGATCTAGATACAGAAAGGCTTTCAGAAGTCATTCTTATTTTATAGGTGAGAAAATTGTTGACTAGTCCAAAGTCCCAAAGATACTGAGAGGTAGTATTTGAATTCAGGTCTTCTGGATTTCAAACAAGAGAACTCTTTTCACCGGACTGTGCTACACACAACAAAATTCTATCTCACGACTTTGAGAGGCTAGAAGAGTTGCAGGAATAATTTTTGAACATGCAACTTTCCTTCTCAAACTTTTTTAACCAACAAAAAGGGTTGCAGGGAAGGAAAATTACAATGGAAATCTAGTTCCATTTTTGCTTGAGAATTTTTGACACACTTATCTTAAAAGCATCATTACTGTTCCACAAAATTAGTCAAACCAAAATATAGCCTTGGGCAGAGGCTGCTAGTCCTGTGGGTAATATTCAGGGCTTGCTTTTTAAACACAAGTGAGTTATGGTCCTGTAGTAGTTTCCAATTAATTAGATCACTTAAATATAAAACATGCAGATGTTTTATTAATGTGCTTATTTTCTACTGGCTCTAGACTCCAAACATTCTGTCTTATTTCCATGTCAACAGGAAATGCGCATGGGAGAATGGGAAGGATATCATAATTATAAATAATTAATATAAAGAGTCACTGAGAGATGCCAGGCTTTCCTATGAACACAGCTCACTATTTAAATTTAGGCCAAAAGAGTGAGGGAAAATTCTGACCTAGGGGAAATATAGATAACAAGAGGATAAAAGGTTTGTTAATAAGAACTATAGAGTGACTCTCGATGTACTTTGCTTACATACTTGCTATCCCACTCTCCAGGGAAGTTCTACTAAACCTTTTCCTCTCCTCTCCTGCCTCTCAAGACTCCCTTACTCCCACACTCTCTCAACTGAGAACCTTGCCTTATATTTTACAAAAAAAAAAAAAAAAATCAAGGCTGTTGGTTGTGAGCTCCGTCTTCTCTCTCTTCATCTCCTGTCATTCAGATGCCTTCTCTTCCTTCTCCTCCTTCACTGTTGTTTCACATGATGAGATGGACTTACTTCTTAAAGTTAATACCTCAACCTGCTGATGTGATGTTTCCTCCAATAGATTGTCCCTTCTGCATCCTTCCCTTATTTCCAGTCTCTTCCTGTTTACTGGCTCATTCCTTGCTGTCTATAAAACAAGCCTGTGTTCTGATCATTCTAAAAAACCCCCCATCACTGGATCCTTCCATCTTCATGAACTTATACCTCTTCTGCCCTTTGTAGTTAAACTCAAAAAGACCATCTACAATGGGTGCCTTTGTTTTCTCACATTCCCTTCTTAACCTCTTTCAGTATGGCTTCCAACTTTGCCGTTCCACTGAAACGGTCCTCTCCAAAGACAGCAATGGTATCTTAATTGCCAAATCCAATGGTCTTTTCTCAGAACTCATTCTCCTTGACCTCTCTATAGCCCTTTACACCACTGATAACTCTCTTCTCGCTAGGCTCTAAGCTTTTAGGATACCATCTCTCCTGGTTCTCCTACCTCTCTGATTGCTCCTTCCATCTTCTTTGCTGGATCCTCCTCCAGATCACACACTCTCATTTCAGGTTTCTATCTGGCACTCTCTTCTCTTATCCCTCTCTACTACCTTACTTGATGATTGCAATACCTACCATGAATTTGAAGACCACCTCTATGCTGATGATTCTACCTGTCTTTCCCTAATTTTCCTGCTGGGGCAGCTAGGTGGCACACTGGATAGAGCACCGGCCCTGGAGTCAGAAGGACCTGAGTTCAAATTCGCCCTCAGACACTTAATAATTACCTAGCTGTGTGGCCTTGGGCAAGCCACTTAACCCCATTTGCCTTGCAAAAAACAAACAAAAAAACCTAATTTTCCTGCTGAACTCAGGTTCACATCTCCAACTACTTCACTTAGCATGTCCAAAACTGAACCTGTTACCTGGTTACACCCCCCCCCCATAACTATGGAGGCAACAGCATCCTCCCAGCCCCTTGGGCTCAGAATCTAATTATCCTCACTATCTCTTCCTTACTTCTAAGCAACATAGTCAAGGCTGTTGCCAAGGCCAAGTTGTTGATTGTACCTCTGCACCATCTGTCCCCTTCTCTCCTGTGACACTGAAGACCCTCCTCACCTCATGCCTGCTGGTGGGTCTACCTCCAAAATCTCCCCACTCTCATTTTGTCACCAAAATGAGTATTCTAATATGTAGGTCTGATTCCATCACTTATCTACTCAAAAAACTCTAGTGGCTACCTCTGACCTCCAGGATTCAATAACAAATGTTCTGTTTGACATTCAAAGTCCTTCCAAGATTGACCCCTCCTATCTAGTCTTTTATCCCACTCCCCTCCATGAACCTTAGATCTAGCAACACTGGCCATCTGGTTGTTCCACAAACAAAATGTTCCATCTCATTGTTCCAGATATTTTCTCTGCCTGTTCCTCATGTCTGGAAGTCTCTTCCTTCTCATCATCTCTGCCTCCTGATCTCCCTGACTTTTTTGAAGTACCAATGAAAATCCCATCTATGACAGCAAGTTTTCTCAGCCTTTCTTTATATTAATGCTTACATAAGAAAGAAATGAAGCTTAGAGTGCCTAGAAGGATTTGATCACTGAGTGAGCAGGACAGTGGAACAGCTGGTCCTGGATATCTTAGACATTGGGCAATGGATAAATTCTTTCCTTTCTTTAGGCAAAAACTAAGGCAAGACTTTCAGTAAAAAAATAACAGTTAAATCTTGCTATGCAGCATGTAAAGTGCTTTAGACACTATTTCTTCTGATCCTTATGATAACCCTGGTGTTCAGGAGCTATTATTATCTCCATTTTACAGATGAAGAAACTGAGACTGCAAGAGATGAAGTTACTTGCTCAGGGTTACACAAATGAATGTCTAGGGTGGGATTCAAACTCAGATCTTCTCAACTCTTAAGTCCAAGACTCTCTCTACCCTAACAAGCCATCTCTTGATTTTTCAAAAACCCCTTCTATGTCCCAAAAGGACAATTTTTAAATAGTCCATGTTTTCAGAATAGTTTTGTTCTGAATCGAATATCACATATTATTTATTTGAAAAGATGAATTATTGATTATAATTGTTGATTGAGGTTTATAATTGGGAACACCATTGGAAGAGATGAGAAATGGTGGGTTCTAGTGGGGAGGTGTCAAATTCAAATAGAAACAAATTCCTAAAGACTGTGAATTGACTTAGAAAACCACAAGTCAACATTATCTATGTTACACTATATTTTCATTTCTTTTGCTAAATAATTCCCCATTATATTTTAATATGTGCTGCACTAGGGAGTTGTGAAGGAGAGTTTGACAGGTGGGGGACAGAGCCACAGCTTCAAGGCCCACTACTGACATATAGTGGTTGTGTGAAGCTTGGCAGGTCACTGGATTTCTTAGGTACCTCTCTAAGACCAGAATGCAAAATAAACTACTTATGTCTTGTTCACAGCAGGCTGCCAATTCATCAGACTTATTTTCAACAATTAGTAACATAATAGTGCCCATCAAGATATCTAGAAATAGGTCCTAGAATAGGCATCTATTCCCATGCTGGGATTTCTTCAACTGCTGGGATTTGGTATTAGAATTAGATGTGTGGCTGTTTATTTCATTGTTAGTTTTGTTTATTTGAGTCTTTTGTCTTCTTGTTTTCAAATATCTTCAGTTTTACTCAAATTATCCATAGTGGCATTAGAGGACCAAAAAATATTTATAAGCAGTTTGAATGGAGCATCTGTTATTGGGCATGTGCAATGAAACCAAGGTTATTTAATTCTCCCCTGTTCCCTATGACCCTGTGCCACTGATGCAGGCTGAAAAATGGACAGATGAGCTGCTATAGCCTTACCTACTCCATACCTTTTTACTTCATGGTCTCCCTTGGACTTCAGAGGCTGCTGAACACTGAGAGAAATGCTGTGTCACACCAAAGTGACCAGCATGACTAGGAAACAAATAAGGAGAAAACTAAATAGTTCCTCTTTAAGGGAACCAGAGACCTCTGATTCAGATTTTAGCTCATTGCCATGAAGATTGATCATACCCTAAAAAATGACGTATTTTTGAAAGGGGGGGAAAATGGGCATAAACTGAAAAAATAACCTAGATGACAAGTCACAGTCAGGTTTTACACAAGCCAAATTAGAGCAAAAATGTTGCCTATATTTGCATCAAATATGACATTCAGCACTTACAAAGGGTTCTATATTTGAAAAGGAATTTAAAAATCCTTTTTTTTTATTTTTCATCACAACTCTGAAAAGATGGTTACTATTATTACAAATTTACACAATCTGAACAAATAGTCTGGGCAGGAAAGATTCCAGAGAGAGACAAAGACAGAGAGAGACAAAGGGAGAGGAGAGAGACACAGAGAGAGAGAGAGAGAGAGAGAGAGAGAGAGAGAGAGAGAGAGAGACAGAGAGAGAGAGACAGACAGACAGACAGACAGACAGAGAGAGAATTAGTTTAAAACAATGTCTAGCATAATGATATTTTAAATTTAGAAGTAAAATACTATATGCAAGTACCACCATGTAATGCATTGTCGTTACTTTTAAAACATTTTAGAATCATTTCTGCATTTATAAATCTATACCTGGACCACACAATATTGGATTTTTGCTCTAAAATGTAGATAATTGATTTCACAATATGGAGCTCCTCAGTTCCAGTGCAGTAATCTTTAACTAGCCTACCCTAAGGGGACATGATCACTAGAGAGCACAGCAGTCGCTAATGATGTCTGACTTGCCAACAAAATACAGATTGGGGGTATGGTTCTGGTGGCAAGAATAAGCAAAAAAAAACCCCAAAAAAACCCCCAAAACAACAAGAAAAAAGTGACACCAGTGTTCAGCTCTTACAAGAGAAAGAAACAAAGCAAAATGCCATAAGATGTTTTCCAGTAGATGATTCTACCACACTTTTTTGTACTGGCTGTTTTCCACTCTAAAGAATTATGAAATATTGAACTTTTAACTCTCCTTATGAAACAACAGAAAGGAGATTTTCTTGGAAGTAAACTTAATGACTATTTCCTAAAACTCAGAAATTAAGGCATCAAAAGTACACTAAAGTAACACCCTACTTTGGCAACAATCTGGATGCAGTTCGACTGAGACACCTTTCCCCATATGTTCTCACACACTGACTGATTTCTGGCTCATAGAATTATTGCCTCTTCATTAATGGAAGAAATTTGCTCCCTAATAACCACTATATTGTGAATGCACAAATGGTAATGCTGCCATTTTGTGAAACCATGACAAAGTGCCAGATCAATCCTAAAATAAAAATTGAACAGGTCCTGCCATACCTGCTTGATAGGTAGCTCCCATTGATTCCTCTTTTCCCTGACCCTCCCCCAACCTAAGTGCACACATACTTTCCAAACCAGGCAAGTACAGACCCATTTTGATGTTACTGCTTTCAAGTATTAAGGGCAGAACACAGCTTGATGGAGTATTTAATCCTTTTGTCTTTGTCTTCAATTTAGAAAGACATGCCAAGTTACAAAAAAAGACTGAGGGCTTCTTAAATATCTGAACAAGGTTTAAAATGGTGCTAAGTATTATTCTCCTTCAATCTGCAATACTCAATAAGTGCATATTGACTACAAACATGTTTTTTAACCTGAAAAAACACAGACTCTGGTACCAAACCAGGAAGTGAAAGATTAACTAGTTTCCAAGGAAAATTCTGCCCAATCTTTTTTTTTTAAACTTGGAAAGATGACATGTAGATATGCTAAGCTTGAAAAGGACTGTGACAAGTCCCATATCAACATTCATAGGGCTCAGAAAATCCAATTAGGCCTTCAATTTCTAATAAATCCACAGTGCAATATCCTACACTCCTTAGACAATAAAAGTTGAAATGAATTGAATGATGAGTTAACTTTTACAAGGGACAATTGACTTTTAAAAATTTTTAAACTTTTTTTTGGTTTTCGAAAATTATCTTGTTACAATAGTTATCTAAACTACATTTAACCAACATAGAATTGTAATTTAAATAGGAATAGAGAGTGAAGAACAGAGTAGAAAATCATCATTCTAAATATTAAGAAGGTATTTATTCTACAAAAAGTATTTAAAACCCCCCATCAATGATGCTCCTTTAAAAAGGCATGTTGGATGGGGTGCAGTGGATACAGCACCAGCCCTGAAGTCAGGAGTACTGGAGTTCTAATATGACCTCAGATTCTTAATAATTGCCTAGCTGTGTGACCTTGAGCAAGTCATTTAATTCCATTGCCTTGCAAAAAAACAAAAACAAAAAAAAAGCATGCTAGAGGTAGCTGGGTGGTGCAGTGGATAGAGCATTGGCCCTGGAGTCAGGAGGACCTGAGTTCAAATCTGACCTCAGATACTTAATAATTACCTAGCTGTGTGTCCTTGGGCAAGTCACTTAACCCCATTGCCTTGTAAAACAAAGCAAAACAAAAAGCAAGCTAGTCAGCTCTTACTCAAAGAAACATGATCCTGACTTCTCAAGATCAATTAATACTGATTGATTGACCCCAGGGTAAGTAGATATTACTAAATTTGGCACAATCAGGGAGGTGATTTACAATTAAGAAAAATATTAAGTCCTCTCTTTCTCTGAGAAACTTACAAGTCAGTTCAGAAAAGATCATTCTGGCAAGTCAATTAGAGCCAATTCTTTTCCATCATTGCCCTTCACTTTTTCTTTTATTTGTACATTTTTTTTCATCCAGACTTACTATATTTGCACTCATTTCTCAGAAACACTTGATAAGTATGACCCCTGGTTGCTATGAAACCAGCCTTCAATAGCAGAGAAGAGCACTGTACTGCGAACAACACTGACTCTGGGAAGAAGGCTGTGGTTCTGTCTCACCATCAAATTGACAATTTGAGTGATCCAGTGATCCCAAACCAGCCCCTTCACCTTGGTGGGCCTCAGTGACCTGATCTGTAAAATGTGGAGGATTTTTCTGGCTGTCATGTTATGATTCTGTCCTTTCAGACAAGCCACAACTTCTCTGGTCCTCACTTGATTTGTAAGGCAGAACAGGAATGGGGCACTATGGCTTGGAATCTGTGAGCCCATGAAGAACTGCTCCCTCTGATCAGTCCCAGGTTTAAAACTCTATGATTTTATAAGGTAACAAATGACTCTAAGGGCACACAACCCCATATAGACACCAATAAGGGGACTCGTAACATCACACAAGTAGTGAAATGTTTGTTCAAGGAAATATCGAGGAAAAAACTGGTAAGGTAACTGAGTGGCAAGGGGGAAAGTGCTGAATTTGAAAATGTAGACTTGAGTGTGAATCCTGCCTTTAAGTCCTTTGTCAATCTCAGTTTCCTTATCTATAAAATAGGGATAGTAATAATCCCCATTTCACATGTAAAACGAGCTTTGCAAACCCTAATATGCGACACAATTCTAGTTACTATGATGATGAGAAAGTTGTTTGTTGCTGAAGGTGGAAGTCTAAAATGTCACATTATTAAATGTTATTTTCTTATCAAAGGATAAGTGATAGCCTAGGTAATTTATTAATTTCTCTCAATGTGTGTTTTGAGATCTTAGCTTCTACTTGGTTTCAGAGAAGTAAAAAAAGGAGAAAACTTCATTGCTTACACAACACAGATCTCATTAGAGGGTGGAGGAGTTTCTTTTACTTCCAAAAGGACTTTCACATCTTGTTTATCCTCACAATATTTCTGTGGAAATAGTATTTCTTACTATTTCATACATAGGCTGGGAAATTCATGTTCAGAAAACAGTCTCACTTGGTTTCCTGATTTCATGGCCCATGGGGCTTAGTTAGACCTTTTCTCAGGGGGCAGCTGCTTCATGGGATTCTAGGGTTGGGCTGACAGGAAGACCTGCATGCCTGCTCTTCATCCTCAGGGATGTTTGGATATCGAGACCTAGCCCATGGTAGGCTTCTGATATCCCAACTCTGATCCAGGCATCCTGCTAAGTATTCCAAGTAGAAATGGAATGAATGAAATGATCCCTCCTCAAGGAGCTTACAGTCTAATAAGAGGGGGATGTACATATATGACCATTGACAGAATAACTATGAAGAGGACAAAGATAAAGAAATACAAGGGAGTTCAATAAAAGTTAGTTAAGGAGACCACAATGGGCACTTAATAAATGTTACATGATTAATGAGAAAAGACAAAAGGATGAGAGAGATTATAGAAGAAATTCAGGATTTAACAACTGACGAACTGATGTTCAGAAAGAAATAGTAATGAATTGAATCTGAACATTGAGGGAGATGGATGAGATCATATCTAGAGTCTCTTCAAGCCCTGCGAATGTAAAAATTACTCTAATGTCACAGTAAAAAGTGGGTTAAAAAGCATTGCATTTCCAATGGAGGAGAGAGACAGAGCTCAAGAATTTCTGGAAGAAGACAAATTCTCTCTGCTGCATTAAACCTGAGCCAGAGAGAGGCTTGAGGATGCTGCAGAGACATGGAGAGGAAGTTGAGCTTCAATAGCTCTGCCACTCACTCACTTCGTAACCTTTTAAAATCTGTAAAATGGGGTTAATACTGTCTTCCCTGGACTGACCTCAGAGGGATGTGGTGAGGATTAAAAGAAGTTAATGGCTATGGAGCTTTTGAGTTACTGGGGAAAATAAGGACTGTCATTGTCTAAAAAACAAGCATTATTATGGTTCAATCCTAAGCAAAGATAAGCCAGGATTTAAACGATTTACTTTGATGCCCTACAGAGAAGCTGACAGCTCATTAGAGAGTTTCTTAGAGGCCTTTCTCTGTGCCTGAAATCTAATTTGTGTGCACACCCACTTTCACTTAGTGGGTTCCTGAGCTCCCTAGGTGGGTGCTCCTTCCCCTGAGACAGATCTCAATTCTTCCACCCTTCCTCCCTTGGGTGAGGATCACTCTCTTTCTACAGACCCAGACTCCAAAGAGAAGGGGACTTTTCTGATTTTTTTTTCAATGTCGTAGGGTTACCCCCATAGGGTCTCTCTGTCTGTTGCTTCTCATTGTTGCTACAGGATCAGGCCATGTCCTTTTCAATCAGACATGTCCTGGAACAGACCACTTCTCTGGTGGAAGAGAGACCTATTCAAAAAGGCCACAGGGGAGGATGTGCTGTCCTGGGGGGTGGGGGGCAGGGCCCTCTCCTGCTTTAAAGTCTCATTTAGCAAACCCTCATGGCAATGCTCCTGGAGTTGCAGCCTTTCCTGGCTCATCTTCTCCACATCCAGAGAGTCTTAGGTAGCTTTGTTTAAATGTTTTAATTCTCTTTTTCATTCTCTGTTATAAGGGATGGCTCTTTGAACAAGCACATGGGGATGAACAAGATGGGGAATGAAGGATATAAAAGTAAAAGATAACAATATTTTTTCTAAATTTTTCTAGCATAAGGAACTGGGTTCAAATCCTGACTGTGATCACTTTGAGTCATGTGACACTAGGTAAATTATTAACCTCTGAGACCCAATTTCCTCAGTGATTGTTAGATCCCATAGGGATCTTTTCTCAGTACATGGGGTGTTCCGCTCCTGCAACATCTCTCTGCCATGCTGACCTCCTGCCAATGGTAGCTTCCTTTTGGGGCTCTTTATTTTGTGGAACAGACCCCAGGTGTCCATGTTTCATTCTCTCTCTCAGTGATGCTTTTGATTTTGCCCTTTCACCCTATTACTCCATAGCGTTATCTTCTCTTTCAGTTCCTTTTGTTCTATGATGTTTTCCCTCCTTAGAATGTAAGCTCCCGGAAGGTAGGGGCCGTTTTTCCCCTTTGGTTAGAATTTGTATCTCTAGTGCTAACTATGGTAACTGGCACATACATAGCAAGTGTTTTATGTCTGTAATGAAGAGGGCATTTTACAGTCCCTAAAAGGGAAGTTATTATCACCCACAACTCATTCTAATAGTTAATCTTTTATTGGCAAATCATATTTTGCCTTGCAGTGCCCTTTTTCCTAGCCCATTCTTTATTAGTCAGTGAGGCAGTTGAGAATATTGGAGTGAACAGAAGCAATTTCTAAAGGGCAGCTGTTTGCTTTAATAAGCCAAAAATGTGATTGCAAATGATGCCCAATATGTGTGGCTATTTCATAATACAGACAACTCTCAAGCATCATGGGGATTGGTACTATCCATGTTTCAGATTAGCCCCCTTGGTCTGAGGCTGTACCATGAGTGCTTTCCTCCTCTCACCTCCTTTATCCTCCTTAATAATCTGGTTTCAATCAAGTGTAATAATGCATTTTCTTCTTCAACACACTCCTATGTGAGAGTGAAGAGAGGGGTATTGACAGGGGTGGAAGGAAATAAGTGTGAGCTATTTACTATATTACTTGAAGGTATTAAAATGCTATTTCAAAAACATTGTTAATTCAGCAATCTCAGGGTGTCCCAAAAGTCTAAGTTTAAGATTAGGCTTAAAATACAAGTGCACTAAAACTTTTGGGACACTGAATTTCCTACTAAATTGGCAAAAATTTATGAACAGATGGGATTACCATCTCTATTATTTAAAGATCCTCTGCACAAACTAAATAAAGTTAAATATATACATGATCCCTGCCCTATAGCAGCTTCCAAGAGAAGAACAGCAAGAATGTATTTTTTAAACTTTTTTTAAAATGAGTTATTAAGTTGACAATTTACATTGAGTACAAATAAAGGGGAAATGAACACAGAGAAAGTCCTGGGGTTCCTATGATGATGAATCTGGTCCCTACTCAAGTTCCAAACAGATCAAATGGGATTAGTAGGTAGAAAAAGAATTTAGGGGAAAATTGTCTATGCCAGCTGAATTTACCTAGGACTATTTGGGTATATCTTTGTCCAACTCATAACATATCAGGTGAAGACTCCATGGAACATTTGTTTGTTTTGTGTATTTTAAGACTAACCAATGGCAGACTAGTACCCTATGAAATCTGATGGGATATTTGAGCAAGCAGCAGACATTTTTACCACCTTTTGAAGAAAAATTTTATTTTTTTAAAATCTCTTTTCTTTTAGACAATTTGACAAGAAATGCCCTCTCCCCTTGCTCTGTCTCCCTGACTAGTTGTTGAGCTGTCTTTCATCCCTTCTGTCAGGACATCAGATATTAATTATACTCGGAACTCTTCTTGCTTTCTGAAGACTAAGTCCAAAAATCTGTCTTGCTATCTCCACCTCAGTCTTGTTGCCCACAAAACACCTCCCACACACATCTCTGCCAAAACTCTCAATTCATGCCGTCAGATACTCCTACTGCAACTTCTCTCCATCACAGAAAGAAATGCTGGAGTCATATATTAATAATTCACAAGAAAAATATTCCTAGGAAGATGGATGGGAGAAATAAACCCCTAATAAAGATCAGGTTTAATCATGCAATATTTTCTTGTTTCAAGGTTTTCTACAACTTTCTTGCATTCTTGAAAATCTCAGATATATGAAGGAAAAGTGTATTTCTGTATAATAGACAAGCTCATGTTAAGACTATCATCTGTATTCTTGCAAAGTTATTCTCGAATACCTTATAAGATTTAAATACAAACCTTAGCTTGCTCTTCATTGGCATAAAGAAAGTGCCATTGGGGGGCATAAGAAATAGTCCCATTTAATATAGAGAGTACTGGGTTAGAAGAGGAAAGATAGTCCCATGTGGGCCATAATTATCTGTGTGATACTGCATAAATAATTTTATCCATCTGGTCTTTATTTCCTTATATGTAAACTGAAGAGGACAGCCTGGATAATACTTAAGGTACATTTTGGTTCTAAATTAATATTTCTATGATTCTAATTCTTCAACCCAGTCCCTGCTCATTCCAAGTGGAGGGACTGACACAAAAATCTGGTTGAGAGCAAAGACCAAGCTAATCTTAAAAGTAACTTTAATCTGCATTTAAGAGATGGGAAATAGGATGGCAAGACTAATCACAAACTCAATAATCAGCACTTTGGGTAAGAGAGAAGACTATAGCATGTCCCCAAATGAAGCTGGGGAACAAAAATGCAAAGATTTAAGAAGTACACATTTGTAGCAATATACATGGGAATACAGGCACAGTTGTATTTATTGTTTTTCCTGAGGTAAACAAACTGCTAACCTCCAAAGAAAATCTTTTTAATGAATTTGCATGAATTTTGAGAAAACCAAACCAGTCACCATGGTAACCAAACAGTTCTGCTAAAAAGCTGAAACTGCAGATTAGAATTTAAATAATGATGCCCAGTAGTTAGGCTAATATATTTCTAACCAGATAAATGTCAAAACCAAAGGGCTAATTAGATTTATCCTCATAAAAATGACCATTAGAAAGTCACTTGGCAATATCAGTCTAGCATCCTAGAAATGGAAGGAGCAAAACACACAGAACTGTTACCACCTCTAAAGTCCTTCTTCCTGTCCAGGGAAGGGAGGTAATAGTAGCATCACTGATTACTGAGTTGTTATGGGTGGTTTTTTCAATTTGATAGGTTATTTGTGTTCTGCTGCATCACTTTTCCTATAAATATTTTAAAAATTCCACCATCTTCCTCCCAGCCTCATGCCAAATATCATTAATACAATCTCTAGAACATATTAGTTGTAAACAAAAACGGGCAGTGTTGACAATTGGGGCTAACCTATTGCCTCTAGAACAACAGACCTAATTTAATAACTGGATTAATTACAAAAAATAACGTACAAAAAATAACGTACATTTGTGCTTTAACTACTATATTGTGTTTAACCCATGACTCATTCTACTATTCTCTGTTAAGGACACAAAGGGTAGTTATTCTCCTTGATGTCCAATTCTAAGATTAAGAATGTATATTGAAGCATTCTAGTTTCTTAAAGCCTCTTTTTTTAAAATTTTTTTTTTAGGTTTTTGCAAGGCAATGGGGTTAAGTGGCTTGCCCAAGGCCACACAGCTAGGTCATTATTAAGTGTCTGAGACTGGATTTGAACCCAGGTACTCATGACTCCAGGGCTGGTGCTTTATCCACTATACCACCTAGCTGCTCTCTTAAAGCCTCTTAATGAAGAATTTAAACCTTTCTTGAACCCAATTATATTTTTCAGTCCAAAAAATGGCATCTCTTGGTTATGAGTTGTTGCTATTATGAGGGCGACCTTCTTTCATCTTAAATTTACTTTCCTGAAACTTTAGGAAATGCACCATTCTTCTAGTTCTCATGGAATTATGCATCGGCATGATTTCATAGACTTCAAGTCTATCTCCTCTCTGCCTTTAGAGTTTTAATTTTTCATCTGTTACAACAGCAACTCTCTAGTTTCTTAATATTCCTTAAGCTGCAGTGACTAGAACAAGGGCATCATGAATTCATATAAAAGAACAATATTTTTGCTTTATTTTCAATGTAACATTGAATACTTTGTTTTATTTTTTGTTTACTTATTTCACTTTGTTTTTAGCCGCAGCAGCTTCTTCGGGAGATAGTTAACAATAATAAACAGTTTTCTTTTTGAATTTTTGCAAGACAATGGGGTTAAGTGACTTACCTAAGGTCATACTGCTAAGTAAAAATTAAGTGCCTGAGGCTGAATTTGAATAAAGTCCTCTTGATTCCGAGGCCAGTGCTCTATCTACTGCACCACCTAGCTTCCCCCACAACCAATTTTCTTTCATGAATTGTAATCAAATTGCAAATAAACATTACATGGTCTATTTTGTCATATGGAAGATATTTTTCTCTTGTTCACACTATATTCAAATTTATAATGTTTTAAGGTACATACAAATCACTCTTGCACAACAGCCTTGCATGATTAGTAAGGAAATATTTGTGAATACTTTTGCAGATGGGAAAAACTGAAATATGTAGAGGTTAAATGATTTGGAGTCACACAACTAGTTTAGCCGGAGAACTTGCCATTCAAACCCAGGTCTCCTGATCCCTAGTCCAGAGCTCTCTCTCCTATACAATTCTGTGTCCTTTCTGAAACTCATCTGCCACTCATATGTCAGGAAAAGATGCTTGTTTCTGCCAGTTTCCTTTTTCAATGGAGCCCAAATGCCTAAAAGTCAAGGATTTAGGAGCCCCCATATGGCAGACTCACCTTTGCATAAGCAGTTGTCTTAATAAACCATTGCCTCAGGTATTTCTGTTCCACTTTTGCTCCTGAACGCCAGGAATAGCCATTTTCATCGACCTGTTCATTAGCAAGCACTGTGTGATCCACTGGGTCCCAATTAACCAATGCCTGTAAAATTCACAAAACACAATGAGGAACTATGGACAAAAAATAGGATTCATTACAGCTTCAGGAAGTTATTTTGCAAATTCTACAACTCTGCTCTCAGACTAGAAGTACTGCTCCCTAAAATTATTCAAGGGAAAATACTGACTATCCGAAGGGAAAGGAGCTAAAAACATTTAACCTTTTCTCTAGACAGAACATGAAACAGTTTAACTTATGTATCTCTGCCTTTGTTGATCTAAACATATAAATAAAACATCTGAGGAAATGAGTATATATAGGTTTAGAAATTTTGGAAAAGGAGGAAAAATGAAATGAACATTCATCATGTTCTCCTAATTATTCCAGTCACATAGGATAAGGATCTACAGTTACATTTAGTTTTATCTTTAGTTTCATCTTTAGGTATGCTTCTCTAGAGAGGTAAGTCTCCATTCCTAGCAGCTATAGTCACACTTTTGAGACAAAAAGAATACATGGGAGAGAGCAAATATCCAAGGAGTAGTAGTATACTCTGGGAAAATCGAGCTAAAGAAAAAATTTGTGAAAATTTAAAAAACAATATCTCAAGAGATTCTTGTAAATTTATCTATAATACAAAAAAGAACAAAAAAGTTGTAATTTTACAAAGGAGTAAATGTACAGAGATGAAGAACTGCCTCAAGTGACAAGCTGGATGATAGAGATGGAGGGAGAAAAAAGGATAGATACAGTTTTAATTTCTTCAAATTGCTCTCTTAACCAAAATGTGTAGACACACAGACACACATATGCATCTACACTTTAAACAAAAAAACAAACAACATTCTCAGTAAAGCCCCTCCAATAGGTTTTATTTGAACCAAATTTGATCCTTTAAGGGGATCATATCAAATCAGGATCAAACAAAGAGAGATTACCAGTGTCATTTGGTAACTCTATGATGTCCCAAGTTTAAGCTTTAAAATCTTAAAACTGCACTAAGACTTTGGGAATCACTGAGATAGTTAAGAGGTGTCTGACTGAAGAAAAATGTCAACAATCTAGCAACCACATATTTTACAGTGAAATTAAAAGGCAGAAGGACACAAAGAGCACCCCAATCTCAGAGAATTTATAAGAAGTAAATACTTAATCTTTCATATTTCAAAAACAAGTTTGTTATTTTTTCTTGTGTAACAAGGTCCTGAGAAACAGCATGGTGTAATGAGTAGAAGGTTAGGAAGACTTATATTTTAGGCCTGTTTCGGGCTTAATGGCTCTGTGGCCTGGTACAGGATGCTCAACTTTTCAGCACTGAGGAAACTTCCATGGATTGAGATATATGCTGGTGGAAGAAGCTTATATATCAATACAATCTCCCATTACTGCTTCCCACCACCTATCATCCCCCAAGAAATCTCATCAACTGATCATTCAAATCAAAATGTCCCAATCTCTTTGGCAATAATGAAGTGCTAGGCTTCAGGTTACCCTAGAACAAAAAAACAAAGACAAAATACTTTATCTTCCATCTTAACTAATTATGCTGCAAGGCTTCAGTAATTCAAGGATCTGAGATTTCAATGGTATGAATCCTCTTTCTAAAAATGCTTATCACAATCCCTTCCATGACTTTTTAGTTGGTCTTTGAAGGGACCTTTAGGCAAAAATTCCATAATCCTGCAGTGAACCTGTTAAGACTTTAATTGTACTGGTCCTTGGGCAATCCATCTTGGGGCTATACTTGAAGCCTTCCATTTGGGTTGGATCTTTTAGGGCCTGAGTTTCACTATAATCTTATTTGGTGCTAAAAGAAAAAGAGCAGGGGCGGAGCCAAGATGCGGACAAGAAAGGATGGAGTCTTAGGCGCTCTCTGATAAAACTCATAAGCTAAGGACTCTAACTAAACTTTCGAGAGACAGAACCTACAGAGGGACCCAGTGAGGCAGTTCTCCTACTCAAGGTAACCTGGAAAAGAGCAGAAAGGCTCTGCTCCCCAGGGTCGGAGGGGCAGCCTGCCAGAGGGGCAGATCAGCCTCCCGGAGGCAGCCCCAGGGCACTGGGAGCCGCGGCTCACAGCAGTGGGGGAGTCCGGGGAGCACCGGCACAAAGTGGGGGAACAGTAGGGGACCTCTGCCAGAGTGAGCTCGTGGAGCCAGCCCTCAGGGTACGCAGCAAGCAGCATGGCCATGGCAGCCCAGATCCAGGAACAGAAGCAGGTGGAGCCAGTAAGCAGGAGCCCCCAGGGCATGAGCCCATTGAGCTGAGGGAGGGGAGTGAAGAGAGACTGCAGAGCTCTGTCCTCTGCCCCTGGAACAGGACTCTGGGGCTCTGACCACATTCAGATACTGATCTCAGTCTAGGCCCCCCCACAGAACAGCAGGGCCCCCCCACCTCAGCCCTGTGGCAGAGGGGGGCGCTTATGGTCATTCACAGACCAGGAGGGAGGACAGAGCCGCACACACTGAGACCCTTGTGGGAGTGTCCCAAAAGCTCAGAAAGTACCCCAAAACAGGCGCAGGCTGGGGAAAATGAGCAAGCAGAGAAAAAAGAGGAACACAATTGAGAAATATTTTGCAAATGAGCCCAAGAAGGATCAAAATACTCAGTCTGAAGATGAGGAAGCACAAGCTCCTGCATCTAAAGACTCCAAGAAAAACAGAAATTGGGCTCAGGCTATGATAGAGCTCAAAAAAGACTTTCAAAATCAAATGAGGGAGTTAGAAGAAAAACAGGGAAAAGAAATGAGAAAGATGCAGGAAAAAACATGAAAATGAAGTCAGCAGCTTAGTCAAGGAAATCCAAAAAAATGCTGAAGAAAATAGCATGCTAAAAACCAGCTTAGGTCAAATGGATAAAACAGTTCAAAAAGTTATGGAGGAGAAGAATGCTTTAAAAAGCAGAATGGGCCAGATTGAAAAAGAGATAAATAAACTCTCTGAGGAGAACAAATCCTGCAGACAAAGAATAGAATTCAGGGAGATTGATGAATTTACCAGAAACCAGGAATCAATACTTCAAAACCAAAAAAATGAAAAATTAGAAGAAAAATGTGAAATATCTCATTGACAAAACAACTGATATGGAAAACAGATTTAGGAAAGATAATTTAAAAATTATTGGAATACCTGAAAGTCATGATCAGGAAAAGAGCCTTGACATCATTTTCAAAGAACTACATGAAAATTGCCCTGATATTCTGGAAGAAGAGGGCAAAATAGAAATAAGAGAATCCAACGATCCCCCCCCCCCCCCGAGAAAGAGATCCCAAAAAACCAACCCCTAGGAATATCATAGCCAAGTTCCAGAACTCCCAAGTCAAAGAGAAAATATTACAAGCAGCCAGAAGGACACAGTTCAAATATTGTGGAGCTACAGTCAGGATCACTCAGGACTTAGCAGCAACTACATTGGAAGCTCGTAGGGCTTGGAATACAATATACCGGAAGGCAAACGAGCTTAGAATGCAGACAAGAATGAACTACCCAGCAAGGCTGAATGTCCTCTTCCAGGGAAAAAGATGGACTTTCAATGAACCAGGGGAATTTCAAATGTTCCTTTTGGAATGGCCAGAGCTGAACAGAAGGTTTGATCTTCAGATACAGGACTCAGGTGAAGCATAGAGATTGGAGGAAAAGGGGAAAATATAAGGGACTTAATGATAATGAACTGTATGTATTCCTGCATAGAAAAATGACACTGATAATACTCATATGAACCTTCTCAGTTAACAGAGCAGGTAGAGGGAGCTTTTATAGTTGAAGCACAGGAGAAAGCTGAATTTGAAGATAAAATATGGTGTAAAAATAGAGTCAATAGAAAAAAAGGGAAATGTAATGAGAGGAAAGAAAAAGGAGAGGGGGAATAGGCCAAGATATTTCATATAATAAGATTTTTTTTATTACAATGAGCTATTGCAATGATATGGAAGGGGGGGAGGCAAGGGGGAATGAGGGAACCTTTGCTCTCATCGGAGGTGGCTAGGAGAGGTAATAGCATATATACTCAATGGGGTATAGACATCTGGAGTAAGAAGGAGGGGGGGATGGGGGATGTGAATAAAGGAGGAGAGGATGGACCATGGGGGCAGAGTGGTCAGATATAACACATTTTCTTTTTTACTTCTTGCAAAGGGCTGGGATTGGATGGCCTGCCCAGGACCATAGGGCCAGGTGGATTCTGGGCCTAAGGGGTGGTATGGGGGCTCAGGGCCTCTTGGCCACAGGACCAGGGATCTGTCTGCTGCGCCACTCAGCTACCCTACAGCAGAGTCAGAGTGAAAGGAGAGAGAAAATATAGTACATGGTAGTGGAGAAATACCAAAGGAGGGAGTTGTGATCAGCAATGGCAACGGTGGAAAAATATGGAAGTAACTTTTGTCATGGACTTATCTTAAAGAATGTGATCCACCCATGACAGAGTTGTTGGTGTCGGAACAAAGACTCAAGCATATTTTTTATTATTATTATTTTTTTGGGGGTGCAGGGCAAATGGGGCTGGGTGGCCTGCCTGGGGCTGCACAGCAGGGGGATCCTTGGGTGTCTGAGGACGGATTTGGACCCGGGTATTCCTGGCTCAAGGGCCAATGCTCTGCTCACCACCCAGCCACCCCTACTATTATTACTATTTTATTTTATTTTGGGTCTTTTTTTTTCTTTTTGTTTTGTTTTTTCAGGGCAGTGGGGTTCGGGTGGCTTGCATATCACACAGTTGGGTGATTGTTGGGTCTACGGGGCCGGATGTGGGCTTGGGTGCTCGTGGCTCCAGGGCTGGTGCTCTGTCCATTGCGCCACCTGGCCATACCTACAATTATTACTATTTTTTTTTTTATTTTAATTTTTTTTCTCTCCCCTTTACTTTATCGCCGAAGCAAGTCTATATTTATAGGGGGGAGGGGGTATTTCATTTACTCTTAAACAAGAATATTTTACTAATGTAAAAATAACATTAATTGTACAAAATGAGAATAAATATTAAATAAAAAACAATAAAAAAAAGAAAAGAAAAAGAGCAATGCTAGTTCAACAGATTTTTCAGAATTTTAGGCTAAGTCTCTCAATCTGTTCATCTCTGTAGATGAATCCTAAATCTATATATTTAGCTGCAAGTTATCTCTTGGACTTTGGCCCCATATCACCAACTGTCAATCTCCAATTGTAGATTCTATAAGCAACCAAAGACATCATCTAGTCATCTTTCTGTTCCCCAATTCTATTCTCCTCCCAACTGTCCTGTTTTTATTGAGGGCATCACTATCCTTCCCATCACCCAAGTTTATATTCTAAGTAGCATTCTTAATTCTTTCCTCTCCTTCAACTCACACTGAACCAGTTGGCAAGTCTTGTCAATTCTATCATCATCATCATTTATTTCACATTTGATCCCTTTTCTTAACTGCTGTGGCTACCTGTCTAATTCAAGCTAGCATCACTTCTTACCCAGAACGTTGCAATGACCTCCAAATATCTTCCTTTCCAATGCATCTTCCAGACAGTTATAAAATGTATATTCCTGAAGGCCCTATCTATGCCAGTCCTCTGCTCAAGAAATATAAATGGCATTCTTGCCTCAAAACACAAACTACTCTGTTTGGCCTTTAGATAGCTTCAAAATCCTACTCTAGACTATCTTTCCAGGCTGATTGCATATCACTCTTTTTTTACAACTCTAATTTTCTGGTTCAAAGGTATTCCTGTACATAAGTGTCTATTTCCTATCTTTGTACTCTTACATTATCTTTGTCCTCCAAGTCTAGCATGCACTCCATTCCTATCTGTCTCAAAGAATTCCTAATTTTCTTCAAAAATTAGCTCAAATTCCTTCCCAACCTGCAAGGGAATCTATCCCAACTAGTACAATCCCCTTTATATAAATTTTGTATTTAATTTTCAATGGATGTGTCATATCCTGAGTGAAATGTAAGCTCTTTGAGGACAAGGTCCATTTTGTCTTTCTCTCTGTATAGAGCCTTAGCCTTTTGTATGACATATCATATTTACTAAATGGGCCAGTAGATGGCACAGTGGATAGAGTACTGGCCTTAGAGTCAGGAGGACAGGAGTTTGAATCCAGCCTCAGACACTTGTCACTTACTAGCTGTGTGACCTTGGGCAAGTCACTTAACCTTGACTGCCTCGCATCCAGGGCCATTTCTAGTTGTCCTGATTCATATCTAGATCCTGATGGCTCCAGAGGAGAAAGTGGGGTTAGTAACTTAGCACAGGCCCCTCCTTCACTCAAATCCACTTCATGGGCTTGTCATAGCATCACTCCCTTGATGTCATGGTCTTCTTCAAAAATGAAGGACAAACATCATCATCATCATGTTTAATGAATTAAACATCTTTCTTAAAATGTGACTTGGACCTAATGTCATCTGACTAAAGTAGAGGAACTAGAGTCTTCCCTCATTCTGAACACAATTCATCTATTGAGGCAGCCTCACTAAATTTCAAATGGACTAATAAGCAGATAGATGGAAATCCAAGGATCAGGTAAATGCTTAATCCTACTATGGATTATGGTGCTGCAATTATATTCATGATCATCAGGTGGAAGCAGAGAGGCAGATTAAAACTGCTTTGAACAAAGGTAGACTTCTGGTTTCTTTGTGAAATGTCAGGATGTGACAAATATGGGATCTGAGTACTTTGGGCATGTGTGTATGTGTGTGTGTGTTTTTGTGTATGAGAGAGAGAAGTGGTGGGGAGGGAATATGGGGGGGAAACAAGTTTCTTCATCTATAAAATGGGAATAACTACCTACCTCACAGGGATGTTGTGAAGATCAAATGAGAAAAAAGTTGTAAAACACTTAGCTCAGAGTCTGGGACATGTAAATGTTAACTGTTGTTGCTGTTATTATTATTAATTAATGATCATTATAGCAGATGTGGCAGAAAACTGAAAATAAGCTTCCATATGGTGTGACTTTCCTACAGTCTCAGTCTATTCAAGGTGGTGAAATACTTAAAAAATTACTTTTTCTAAGACCCAGATTCTTAACCTGGGGTCCATGAACCACATTTCAAGATAATCAGTCTCCTTTGTAAGCCTATGTATTTTGTTTTATGTACATTTAAAAACATTTTTTTGGAGAAGGGGTACTAAGTAGGCTTCACACTGTCAAAGATGTCTCTGGCATAAAAAAAGTTAAGTACCCCTGCTCTAACACTACCTATTGCTGATAGCTTTAAATGTAAGAGAAAACATTATTAATCTGTCAGCATGGACAATGTTCTTGTTAAAAACTTTTTTGTTTGTTTAATTAAGCCAGGGGATAATTTTCTCTCAAGGAAATTTACATCTTAGAGAAATGCCTCTCAAGAAGCAAAGATACTGCTATAACAGCTATGATTAACACTGCCTTCTTTTCACACTGTCTTTCTAAATACCAACTTTCATGTGCAGATTCTAGCAGGATTGAATAAGTACTCCTTTGGCTACTTCTGTTGGAAGAAAAGTCCAGGTGTCTGTATATTTCTGTCAAACGTGAATAATACCCATGTTATGAACATTCACCCCAGCACTAATAATACCATTAATCCCTTTTTTTTAAAACAAGCAGCTTTTAAAAAAATTAACCAAGAAAATAGGAATTCCATCTCAAAGCTAATCTCATCAATAAAATTTAATATGTGGTTAAATAGCTTTTTCATTTAAACTTGTCACATGATAATGCACTAAATGAATATATCTGAGGCTCACCTGGGGCCTTTTCTCAAGATCACAACATCCTACTGGTGACTAAGAAAAACAACTTAGTACACCAAACACAACCGAGCTGACAGCTGAGGGGGCAAAATGATTGTGTCTCTGAAATCTACCAGAGCTTGGAGATCTATCTTTGGTTTCTGAACTTTCTTTCCTACTCTAAATGTTACTGCAGCTGCCACCCTGTCCCCACCACCTCCCTCTTGGGACATCTCATACCCTCCCTCAGCTATATGACCAAGGTTGGTCTTTTCCAAATAAGATCAGCAGGGAAGAAATAAGCATTTCATGTTAGAAAAATTCATGTTTTGTAGTTTGGGGGTGGAGGAGAGGGAACAAGATCCACATACAATAAATGGTCTCAGAACTGCCCTGATAGCTGCCAAATTCCTTTCCTCTTCATTCTGTCTGGTTGATTTCTACTCATCCTTCAAGGCTCAGCTCCTTAACCATCTCCTGTGTGAAGCCATCTTAGAATCCCTTAGCCCACTGTGACTGACCAGTGCTCTCCCACTGTCCACCTTCCTCACATCCCCACCTCATCCAGGTCTGATCTCTCCAGAAGCTATCTTTACTCTTACATTACTCATCCCCTTTAGGCTAGGCAATACTTCACTGAAGCTATCTCACATAGGTAATAACGAGAAAAACCTAGCTAATATGATTAAAGCAGCTCCCAATATGACAGGAGTGAGTGTGATAGGGATACAGTTTAGAAAAGAGTGATAGAGTGTATTAAATCTAAACATCTTTTAGGCACATCCTTTTAGTTATATTCCAAGTCTAAGAGAGTAAAAGAGCTAGAAAGGACCTGGGCATCTAGGCTGGTTTTCATGGCTGCTATCTGAACAAATGTCTTTTTCCCATTTAGAAATGCTGTATTCTAAGAAGATAGAACATATTCAAAGTGCAAGAGTATGTACCAAATGAAGCCTAGGCTTTGACAATTATACAAATAATTTGAACTCACCTCTTTTTGATAGACCAGTCCAGCTTCATATAATTTAATAAAGAAGTACTGAGTCCACTTGTAATAATCTGGCAAACAAGTAGTTATTTCCTGAAAAGGGAAAAAGAAAAGAGTATAGTCTATTGCAAACATTTTTTCATGATGATACATCAGCCTTGCAATTAGTTTTTTAAAAATCAATCAGCCCACACTAAAGTTGATCAACCTATGAAATTTTCACTAGTTCAACCTACATCCAAGCCAATTTTATCCTGAGAAGATGCTACTTTCCAACTGCCACCTCTGTTTTCCCAGAATATATTCCATAAGGATGAACACAAAGACAATTACATGCTAATTTTTAAAAGCAATTAGCAAGTAATAGAACAAACATGAATCCCTCTGAATCATAGGATGGAAAATTTAATTTGACCATTTTCACTAGCTCAATTTGGAGCATCATCAGAGTGTGGGGGCATGCTCATTTACAAGGCAATAATATATGAAACCAGCAGCAAAAGTAGGAGGAAATGTATTTCTTTTAGTATTATTCTTATTTTGAAAACAGGCATTATATTTGTATTAACTAACTGGGTCCTAATAGCTCCTTTAGACTCATTATCTACCATTATGTTTGTCTGGCTGTCTTCCACTCTTACTAATAGGTGCTCAAAAACATTATTAAATGTAATGGAAAAAATAATGGACCATGGAGCAAATCATGTTTCCAATTCTAAATTAAGTATTCACATAATTTTCAAACCTTTTCTTCTGAAAACATTATTTTTAAGCTTAGCCTTTTAAAATAAATTATTAGAAAAAGTAACCTAAGTCAAAATTTGTGGGAGATAGATACAAAAGCAACAAGATTTCAAAAGACATGACCTCTTACTTCCCTAATCTTTCTGAGCTTAAAAAAACAATATTGACACTTCAAGTGAAATCTTTTATGTGGCACTGAACTCAAGAGGCTATCCAAATTATGTTGTCCTGGTGGAATTTTGTTAAAATTAAAATAACTGCTAACTCTGGGATGACCCAAAGGACAATGCAAACATCCCAGGATGAGCATTGTAGTCTTCATCCTTTTTCCAATGGAGCACAACCAATTTACATAAAGGATTTCATCCAGGAGATATATGATTGGCAAAGAAAGAGGGTTGGTAAGAAATAACAAATGGGCAGCTTGAATAAAGCACTGTCCTGGAATGTGGGTCTGTTCAAAGACCTGGGGAAAAGGTTTTCAGCACCTTGGATAGATCCTTTGAAAGTATTGCAAAGGATGAGAAAAGTTGAAGGCGTCCTCACATCACAGAGATCACAAATCCATTAAAATATAGTGTTTTTAAATGGAAGGAACTAGAAATAAAAATGAAAAAATGCTTAGTTTATACAAATGAAAAGAAGTGCTTTGAAGCCAGTCCTAGACCTTTCTTCTGCCCGTTCTTGGGCACTTTGGTGGGTTCCTTTATCTATTTGACTTTCTTTAGGGTGAAGAGGGACCAAAGGAGAAGCTTAAGGGTAAAAGCTACTTGATGAGGATCAAAAAAGTGTAAACAGGCAACTACAGCTTACCTCAACCTCAACAGAAAAGGAAGCAGACTCAGAAAGAATAAGTGACTTGTTTGAAGTTGCACAGTCAATACTGGCAAAACCTGAGCTTGTCCAACCCAGGAATTCTGACTCCATTGTCAGCATTCTTTCCACTATCCAACATTGTCTTTGCATGATTATCCAAGAATCATTGGAAATACAAAGATGATAAACAGCACAGGCCTTCCTTAGAAAGTTCACAGGCTCATTTTCAATAGGCAGGCCCCTGTGAAAGCTAATAGAAATGGACATAACGGAATGGCAGCAGGAGGGCAAAATGGCAAGTCACTAGTCATGTCTGATAGTCCATGCATGATTCAGTGGAGTCCTGGGGATTGACTAATTGTACAAAAGTAAGAGGTGTTTGAGGTGCTCACCTCATCTGCCCCAGGGATTACTCTACAGAATATGTGTCAGGGTAATCCAAGGCATAAAAAAAGAGAGAGAGATAAGGGGTCAGACGCGAAGATGGAAAAGACTTAGAATACGTCAATTTTTCAAAATACTGTTTTCCTATTTTGGAGTTGGTGTTTTTAAACAAAGTGTTCAACATAGAAATAGAGATCAGATTCAGGCAGAGGAAGAGTGTGGAATGGGAAAAATGGGGGTAACTAAGCATCACTGAAGCAGCTGCCTCAGGAAGTTCTTGAGGCTAGAGAAAGCCAGTCTACTCAGAGTGCTGAGATGTTTCTCAGTCACTGCCTGGGAGATCTTGCCCAAAAGAAGCACAGATGTTACTCTTCTTGGAAAACTCTCATTAGAAATCAAAATGACATTTTTCAAAAATCTAGCTCCAAAAGAACAAACATCTCCAGAGAATCTGTTCCCAGATCAGTGAATAGATAAAATCAGTCAGTCATCCCTTACATACCATTACAATTCTATAAAATTTAGCCTGTCCATCAAAAGTACCTTCTCACTCCCCCCCTTTCGCACAACCCCTCCAAAAAATACATTTGTCAATACATTTGTCAATTCATTCATGGAACAAGCCTGTGTCTTGAAAAATAAATATGGTAAGGAAGGTTAGCAAAATACTGTGTATCACTGTTTCCAAAGACAAGGCATCAACTCCCACCTACATCAGCAATGTCATAGTTTGAGTCGTTTGCCTTAGGTTAAAACAATGCAGCTCTGGGAGAGGCAAAGGGGGAAAAGACATGTACCTTCTGTTATTTTTACTTTTAAAATGAGCCTATATTACATGTATTTTTGTCATTTGCTCCTTATTGGAATTGATTAAAAGGAGACATGTGGTAATGATCTTATTTTTCTACTCCCCACCCCCCCCCTTTCTCTAAATGAATTTTGAGAGGCTTTGGTGGAGTTCTGGAAATAAGTCACAAAGCACTGCATTAGATATGAGAATAGAAAGTTGCCTTAGGGATTCTTACTGATTTTTTTTTAACCTTCTGTATTTATCTGAATTTTTCTCCCTTGGTTATAGTTCAAGATTTCCTTCTACAGCACTACTCCGTAGGCTGTGATGGGGAATTGGAAAAAGAATATATTTGTATCATTGCTGGATTACAAGAAACATAACTGTCAGTATGAGAACTGATACACTAAGTGACCACTATGGCTGCCCTGAAATAAAAAAGGGAAATCTGAAATGCCATTGAATGCTTAGACCATCCACTTCAGTGCTACCCTTAGTTATCTGTAAAAGTAAGGGAAATAAATTCTTTTAGCAGAAGCTATTCATGAATTACAAAGGACATCCCTTAGTTTAGTGCAAATTTCTAACAAACTATCAAGTAGTTGTCTTTATTTTATGCTTCAAAGGAATGTCAACAATTATTTGTTATATAACTACCATCCTTCCAGATCCTGGTGATTGCTCAGGTTTCTTATATTCAAGTCCTCTTACCAATCTGTTTTCAAAGTGAGTTGTCAAGCAGTTTCAAAAGAACAATGAAAGATCCTCATTTTGGAAAGGTGGATCCATAGAAAAATTCCTGGAAGGGAAAGACCCCAACCCGGAGAGACCTGGAACATCTGAGAATACAATTTGGTCTCCAGCACAGAAAGACTTCCTTGAAGAAATAAGGAGCTTAAAAATTTGGGAGAGACAATTAATACCTTGCAACAAGAAAAAAAAAACCTTAGAAAGTACAACTGGACAAACACAAAAGGAGAATAAATCTCTCAGATCCTCAAATGAGTAAATGCAAAAAGAAATCAATTCTCTCAAAACCTCAATTGGTCAAATGGAAAGCTCTTTCAAAAGTAGAATTGACCAATTGGAAAAGGAGTTGCAAAAGGTTAATGAAGAAAACTCCCCCCCCCCAAAAGAACAGAGTCTACAGAAACTAATGACTCCATGAGACAGCAGGAGTCAGTTAAACAAAATCAAAAAATAGAAAAAATAGAAGCAAATGTAAAATACCTCATCAACAAAACTACTGACCTCGAGAATAGATCGAGGAGGGGCAACCTGAAAATTATAGGACTCCCTGAAAACATTGAAGAGAAAAAAAGCCTGGACTTAATATTACAGGATCTAGTGATGGAAAACTGCCCTGATGTCATGGAATCAGAGGGCAAAGTAGTTATTGAAAGAGTACATCGATCCCCAACAGAAAAAGATCCTAAAATGAAAACACCAAGGAATGTTGTGGCCAAACTGCAGAACTATCAGATAAAAGAGAAAATCCTGCAAGCAGCCAGAAAGAAGCAATTTAAATATCAAGGAGCCACAGTAAGGATCACGCAGGACCTGGCTGCATCAACTTTAAGGGATTGAAGGGCCTGGAACAAGATATTTCGAAGAGCATGGGAGCTTGGAATGCAGACAAGAATCTACTTTCCTGCAAAGCTGAGCCTTCTCTTCCAGGGAAAAAGATGGACATTTAACGAAATGGAAGAGTTCCAAAAATTTCTGATGAAAAGACAAGAGCTGAAAAGAAAATTTGGTTATCAAACAGGAGGTTCAAGAGACACATGAAAAGGTAAAAAAAAAAGGGGGTGGTAAAAGGAAAAAAAATGCAATCCAGTAAGTTGAAACTAGCTATATTCCAGCATGGGGGTGGGGGTGGGGAAGAGACTCTCATAAATCCTGAGAAATGTAACTCTAACAGAGAGAATACACCTAACCAGAAATGATGGACATCCATGACCTATACATGAGACTGCTATCTAATGGGATGTAACTGGCTTTAACCCCACTTGGGAGAAAGACGCTTACTCTCAGGAATTTTGACTCTATCCAATAGAATATACTGAACTAGAAGGGACAGACACTCAGAATTTTCTATGACCTAGATAGAATGATCTAAAAAAATACACTACCTCCCTAAAAAGGGGGACAGGAAAGAGACGGGAAGAAGGAGGGAGGGGATTGAATGGGACAAATCTCATTACACTAAGAGGTACAAAAAAACCTATGGTAATAGAGGGGAAGAAGGGAGCAGAGGAGAAACACCTGAATCTTTTTCTCATCAGACTTGGCTTAAAGTCAACCTACACATACTCAGTTAACTTATAAAACATCTAACTTTTCAAGTATTAAAAGGGGAAAAGGGGAGAGGGGGGGCCGGAGAAAGGGAAGGGGAGTGGGGGAAATAAGGGGAAATAACAAAAGGAAGGGAAGGGAAAAGGGAAAAAGGGAAAGGGGAAAGAAAGGGGAGGGTGTGATACAGGAGGGCAAACACACTGAAGGGGTGGTATTCAGAAACAAAATGCTGGGGAATATGGATAAAAGGGGGGGAAGGGGGAAAAATACAAACAGAGGGAAGATAGCACAGAGGGCAAATATCAACTGCTCATGGATAGGGAGAGCTAATATAATAAAAATGACAATTCTACCAAAACTAAACTATCTGTTTAGTGCCCTACCAATCAAAATTCCAAAAAATTACTTTAATGAGTTAGAAAAAACTGTAAGTAAATTCATATGGAGAAATAAAAAGTCAAGAATTGCCAGGAGCTTAATGAAAAAAAATGCAAATGAAGGTGGCTTAGCACTACCGGATCTAAAATTATATTACAAAGCATCAATCATCAAAACTGTTTGTATTGGCTAAGAAATAGAGTGGTGGACCAGTGGAATAAACTAGGTGTAAAAGCAGGAGAGGAATATAGTAATCTGCTGTTTGATAAACCCAAAGAGTCCAGCCACTGGGATAAAAACTCCCTCTTTGATAAAAACTTCTGGGATAATTGGAAGTTAGTATGGAAGAAATTTAGATTAGACCAACACCTCACACCCTTTACCAAGATAAGATCCAAATGGTTACAGGACATAGACATAAAAAAACAATACTATAAGCAAATTAGAAGATCAAGGACTAGTCTACCTGTCAGATCTATGGAAAGGGGAACAGTTTATGACTAAGGAAGAGTTGGAGAACATCACTAAAAACCAATTAGATGATTTCGATTACATTAAATTAAAAAGCTTTTGCACAGATAAAACCAATGTAATCAAGATCAAAAGAAAAGTAGTAAATTGGGAAACAATCTTTACAATTAATGATTTTGACAAAGGACTCATTTCTAAAATATACAGAGAACTGAGTCATATTTTTAAAACAAAAAGCCATTCCCCAATTGACAAATGGTCAAAGGATATGCAAAGGCAATTTACAGATGAGGAGATCAAAGCAATCCATAGCCATATGAAAAAAATGCTCTAAATCATTAATTAGAGAAATGCAAATTAAAACTTCTCTGAGGTACCACCTCATACCTCTCAGATTGGCCAGTATGACCAGGAAGGATAATGATCATTGTTGGAAGGGCTGTGGGAAATCTGGGACACTATTACACTGTTGGTGGAGCTGTGAACTCATCCAACCCTTCTGGAGAACTATTTGGAACTATGCCCAAAGGGCAACAAAAATGAGCATACCCTTTGACCCAGTAATACCACTACTGGGTCTATACCCTGAAGAGATGAGGAAAAAGGGTAAAAACATTACTTGTACAAAAATATTTATAGCAGCCCTCTTTGTGGTGGCAAAGAATTGGAAATCAAGTAAATGTCCTTCAATTGGGGAATGGCTTAGCAAACTGTGGTATATGTATGTCATGGAACACTATTGTTCTATTAGAAACCAGGAGGGACGGGATTTCAGGGAAACCTGGAGGGATTTGCATGAACTGATGCTGAGTGAGATGAGCAGAACCAGAAAAACACTGTACACCCTAACAGCAACATGGGAGTGATGTTCTACCTTGAAGGACTTGCTCATTCCATCAGTGCAATAATCAGGAACAATTTTGGGCTGTCTGCAAAGGAGAGTGCCATCTGTATCCAGATAAGGAGCTGTGGAGTTTGAACAAAGTACAAGGACTCTTCCCTTTAATTTGGAAAAAAAACCAGATATCTTATTGTCTGATCTGGTTACCTCTGAAAATTCTGTTCTCTTTAAGGATATGATTTCTCTCTCATCACACCCAATTTGGATCAAGGCATAACATGGAAACAAAGTAAAGACTGATGGAGTGCTATCTGTGGGGTGGGGGTGGGGGGAGGGAAGCAAGATTGGGAGAAAATTGTAAAACTAAAATAATATCTTTAATTAAAAAAAACAAAAAAAAAAGATAAAGAAATAAAAAAGTACTGGCCTTGGAGTCAGGAGTACCTGAGCTCAAATCTGGCCTCAGACACCTAGTCGTGTGGCCTTGGGCAAGCCACTTAACCCCACTGCCTTGAAAAAACTAAAAAAAAAAAAACAGAAACAAAAACTAAAAAAAAGAGTAACTTTATACTAAAATATTCAGCTACAAAATCATCACAAATATGAGTTATTATATGTGTCCTAAAACACACACACACACACACACACACACACACACCACATACAGTTGAAGGTTTATTTTTTTTTTAAACTTCAGACTTTGGATAAAGCTGAAAGTAATTTGAATGTCACACTCTCTGTAATTATGGAATCAATTTAAGAAAGAAGCATTAATAAAAGATAAAAATTATATTTTCTACTTTAAAGTTGGCTCACATTTCCTTCACTATTCCACAAACTTTCCATTTTGCAGCACAGAAAACTCTGTAGATTATCCTTTAAGATGATTTCCCATGTAATATATCTTAAAATCTGTCATTCTTATGGCCATGTGAAAACTATTCCCTTTTGCATACTGTACTAAATTTTATGAACAACATGTTACCAGACAAGAGACATGTTTCTTAATTTATCCACAGTGGGTCTTTGCCAGTTGACAAGATCTCCATCAAGACAGTCTAACAATGCTGACAATTTCTCTAACTAGACAGTTGGGAAAAAGAAACTGTCCATTAAGACACCAATGAGATGTTTGGGCTTCAGTCTATCATCTGTCTAATTTGGATAGACTCTGGCATTTCAACTACCCAAGTCACATTCATTTACTGTAATTATTTTTCTTCTGGAAGGAAATGTGCATTGGGCACCTTATTTATAAAAGTTTGGAATAAACCAGACCAGAGCCATAAGAAGTATGCTTTCATGATATTCATCTTTAAGGTTGTCTAAATAATGTAGGGTCATCTCTAAGAAGACAAAAAGGATCCAAAGACTAAAAAAATATTTGATAAAAATAATCAGAGCGGTGCTCAGAACATGCACCTCTACAGGCAGCAGATCTCCTCCCCTCTCCCCTCCCCCCAACTGATTGATTGAAGAATGGAAGGTTGGGAAAAAATTGTTTTACATGAGAAACAGATCAACTCATCTGAGTAAATTCTGCAAGAAGGAATTGAGAGGGAAATATGAGAAGAGGAGAAAACAAAGACTACATCTCCTAAATCTATGACAAACCAAATTAAATAAAATACATTTATTACAAGGGATTACTCCAGGGGCATGTGATGTCACAGACTTGCCTTGAACATCTCCAGCTAGGAGGTATTTTCTTGTTCCAGAGAGGGGCCTCTAATGTGTTTGCTGGTGTCCCTTCCTGGTTCTTAGGTGATCCTCACCCCTTAACTGTCGTAACAGAATCCAGGCTCTCTGAAAATGGTATGCCATCCTTCTAGATATTTTAAAAGGTTTATTCCTAGGGAGTCCAGGGAAACATGCAGTATCAGTCCATGAAAGGTGTTCCACAGTTCTTTTCAGCCAACTCTGAAGTCCATCAAAGTCCACTCAAAGTCCATCTTTGTCATGGTTCTGCCACCTTTCTTTCCTCCTGTTCCAGAGTCAACTGGCTAGATATTCTCTTAGTTATTATTTGGCTTAACCAAGAGACACAGATGTCTCAGAGCTTCTGCATTCCATTTTGGAGGGGATGCAACCCTGTCTTTATCCATTTTGCATCTCCAGATTTCTTCTTTGGAGTTAGTGATGGAGTTAAAATAATCTGTCCTCTCTTCCCCAATTCAGGGCATCAGAAAGTTTCTAGATTAACTAAGAGTGAGCTTACTGACTTTTTTCCCTTCTCTTTTGTTCTTTCTTGAAAAAAAAATCTATAAGACATAGTTCTTGGGAGAAAGGAAGGGAAAATTTGGGCTATGTAAAAAAAAATGCATCAGTAAAATTTATTCTTAAAAAGAGTGACCCTGAGATTGTGGAATAGAAGTTATCTAAGGAGTGGGAGGAATAATGTATATGGGAGAAAAACCAATGGGAGGGAAATTTAAAAAATAATAAAATAATAAACAAAGAAAGCTTTGGCAATTTGGCAAAATCCCTTCAAATGGGCTTCAAAGAGGATCTAAAATCAGGAAGGCCTAAAGGCCAGGGATGGATAGTCACAAATAGCCATATTACAAAACATCTTTATGTCTTTCATCTTTTCTACTTTTATACGACCTGTAAACACATTCAGATATGTCCATCCTTAGAAATAAAAGCCATTCCTTAATGTTGTTATTTCTTCAGACTACAGCCTTCTTTCTTCCTCCCTTTGTAAGGACAAACTTGTAGAAAGAGAAGGCTATACTACATGATGCCCCTTCTTCATGACTTGCTCATTCTTTAACTCAATGCACTCTGGCTTCTATTCCTATCCTTGTTTGCTGTAGCAGTCCTCTCTAGAGGCTAATGGCTGCTATATGCCTAAATCTGGGGGTCCTTTTGTTTTTCTTGTTCTCAAGTTCTTTGATTTTTTTGGACTTTCTGACACTGCTGAGCACCCTCTTTTTCCTTGACATACCTTTTCCCCCCTGGCTTTCCTGATGCTATACTTTCATAGTTTTGTGATTTTCTCTGTGGGAAGAACATTAACTCTGGAGTCATAGAACCTGGGATCCAATTCCACTTGAAACTTTGAACCTGTGTGACCTTGGGCAAATTGCTTCATGTCTTTGGGTTTCCATTTCCTCACCTATAAAATGACAGGGCGGCAGAGATGGCCTCTGAGGTCCTGTCCAGCTCCTATAATGCCTTTGTAGCCATCTCCTCCATCTCCCCCCATAAACACAGAAGTCCCTCAAAATTTTCTTATCAATCTTTTTTTCTTAGTATTTATACTCTTTCTGGGCATTCTTACCTGCTCTGGTAGCTGAATTTATCACAGCTAGCAGATATCTCCAGAATTTTTTATCTCCCGCTCCAGCTCCCCACTAAGGTTACACCAGTATTTCTAATTCCCTGATGGATATGTTTACCTAGAAGTTTCACCAGTATCACAAAACTCAACGTGTCCTAAACGACTCATCTCTCCTTTGTCAAGATCAAAATAACCAATCTTCCAACTCTAAGTTCCTCTCATTCCTTCAGTTCAGTCATATCAATCACCTAGGCTGAAACCTTGTATCATCTTTGACTTCTCTCTGTCCTGTATGCTTTGTCCAGCCAACTGAGCCACTATAGTCCATCAATTCTACCTTTACCCTCTCTCATGTCATACTTTTCCCTCATTTCCCCCTCCAGCTACTTTTAAAGACCTTATCCTTTCTCAGTGGGCTGCTGTCACAGTCTCCCAGTCAGTCTCTCTCTACCTGCAGATAATCGCCTCTCCAAGTCATCCTTCACATCACTGCCAGGATGGCTTTCCTAAGGTGCAGATCAAATCATTGTTCCTCTACTTTAGAGTCTTCTATCTGAACAAAGAATAAACTCCTGATGCTGCATTCAAAGACTTTATATCTGCTTCCAACTGACCTCTTTTGCCTTTTCTCATAACACAGGGCTTATATCTTAGCTAACAATATTATTCTCTGCTTCTCCCCCTGACTCCCTCCTGCTCCCTTTGCTCACACCATACTCCCTTCCCCACTCCTATGACTCCCCCCCTTTGTCTCTTAGTTTCCTATCTTCTAAGTTGTTAAGTTGGATGAATGATTGAGTTGTCCTGATTAACTCCCCTGCACTTTTATTATTTCAAAATAATAACAAAACACCAAATAAATATAATAAAACAAAGTTTTGACAACCAAAAAATCCCAATAAAATGAAAAATATTATAGGATAAAAGAAAGTATGAAAAAAGAAAAGAAAGTGTGACACCCCTGGAAGAAGAAAACCAAACCACAAGAAGACCATACTGAAACAAAGTAAGAAAAATGAAAGAAGCTAAAGAATCCAATGGTATACTCTCAGTAGGAAATACACTTAAGATAGTCACATAATGAATTACAGTAAGTAGTTGTATTAATCCTTATGTTACTTCAGCTGAAGCCCCAAAGATAGGACAAGCAATATTAATTTTGATTAGAAGGAGAAGGAAAAATAGTACCAAAAGAGACAAAAAGGAAAACTACATGTTTAAAGGTACCAAGGACTATGTAACAACATAAATATTATTGATAGTGCTTTAATATTAAATACTTTTGGTGTGGTGAAGATAGAGGGACACTTCAGTGGCACAGTAAATAAAGTGCCACTAGAATCAGGAGGATCTGAGTTCACATCTCAACTTTGACACCTGCTAGCTGTGTGACCCTGGACAAGTGACTGAACCTGTTTGCCTTGTCTGTAAAATGAGCGGGAAAAGGAAATAGCAAACCATTCTAATATCTTTGATGAGAAAACCCCATATGGGATGACGAAGCATTAGACACAGCTAAATGACTAAAGAGTAACAAAAATGGAGATCAAACAGTCCTCAGAGTCAGGAAGATCTTTCTGGTCTTCCAGTCTCACCTTTGGCATATGCTAGCTGTATGACCTAGGCAATTCTCTGTGACTACAGGTTGTAGAGTAGGTGCCAATCTTCATTGAAGAAAAGTTTCCTTACTGATAGTCCTGTATGCCAGCCAAAACACAAGGCAAAAGCTAACTATAGACCCACCATACAGCAAAGTAACTAAGTTTGTAGGGAAAATCTGAAATGGGAAAACACCCAGCTGATAAGCCATTGATAATAGGAGACTTTAACATTTTCATTTCAGAACTCAACAAATGTATCAGAGAAATAAAAAAAGAAATTAAAGATTAATAAAATGCTGGAACAACTGGATTTGGTAGATGAGTTATGAAGAGAACTAGAAGGAAAAGTACCCAATTTTGGAGCCCATAAAGGACTTTTACAAAAACTGATTATGCTCTACAGCATGGAAATCATGAATAACAATTATGAGGCAGAAAGATTAAAAAGCTCATTTATAATTCATTACAATAAAAACAATTAACAAAAATGAATTAAAGATACAAACTTAAAATATATCCTAAAAAAGTCAAAGAACAAATTATAGAAATAATAAAATTATGTAAAAGAGAAGGATGTCAGGTAATATAGCAAAATCTATGGTATATAGCTAAAGTAATCCTTAAAGGTAAAATTATATGCATGAATGCTTAAACTAACAAAAAAGAAAAAGAAAAAATTGAGAAACTGATCATACAGATTAAAAACATTTAGAAATTTAAAAAATTAATGATCCTTAAATAAGCAAACATGGCAAAGGTTGAAGTTTAAAGGAAAAATAAGTGCCATTTAAAAAACTGAATAAATCAGTTGTTCTTGAAAAGATTAATAAACCGCTGGCTAATTTGATTTTTTTAAAATAAGAGGGGGAAAATTAGATTAAGTCCAAAATGAGAAGATACCACAATAAATAGAAAAAAAATAGAAAAATTATCAGAAACTATTATGCCTAATTATATGCTAACAAGATTAAAAATTTAATTGAAATAAAAACCATCTACAAATGTATAAAATGTAAAACTAATAAAACAGGAAAGTGATCATCTAAACAATATAAGCTCAGTCAAAAAAACCAAAGTCATTCATAAATGAATTTTGGGGAAAATTATTTAGGGCCCGATGGATTTAGAAGTTAATTTAATCAAATATTTAAAGAACAAATAATCCCCATATAACATAGACTATTTTCAAAAACAGAGAAAAAGGCATGCTACCAAACTCTTCCATGACAAATATTGTACTGATATCCAAACTATGGAAAGATAAAGCAGAGAAACAGAATTGGAAGCTAATAGCACTAATGAATATTGATGTAAAATTTTCAAATAAAATGCTGGCAAAAAGAGACTAGGGCAATTTGTCAAAAACATTATTCACAATGACCAATCTGGATTTATTCCAGAAATGCAAGGATATATGCAACATGAGGAAAAAATAAATATCTTTAATAAAATAGCAGGGAAAAGAATTAATGTCAAAATAATCTATACTTCTACATATTACTAACAAAAATCCATGAAAATAGAGAAGAATCATTAAAAATAATAAATTCATTAAATACCGGGTATTTAACTAAAACCAAAGCAATTTCATAAAAATAACAACCTTAATAACTGATTGTCCAGAGGTAGGCCAAGCGATTATAGAAAAGAGAAGAAAACCAAATCAATATATAGAGAGTTAACATTTTACCAACAAAATAATCAATGGGATATTTGATAAAATTAAGCAAAATAATAGCAAAATTCATATAGAGGGGAAAAATACTAAAAAATAATGAGAAATAGTTTTGCTGTTGTTATAGAAGAGGAAATGGTATTATCATATCTCAAATTATAAGCAAAAATTATCAAACTTATCTGAGACAAAATAAAAATGGAAAAGGAGATCAATGGAATGCACTAAATAAGCAAGACTACGAAGCAAACAGGTATATAATAGCATAGGTTTCAATAAATCCATGAACAGGATGAAGCAACTCATCACCCAACAAAAACTATTGGGGAAATTGGGTAGCAATATGGTGGAAAATAGGTTTAGAATGGAATCATAAGCCATAATTTCAATAAATTCCAAATGAATGCACAATCAAAGAATTCTTTCATACCTGGAAAGGAAAAAAGATTCTCACCTACCAATGCAAGAGTGAGAGTTATAAAAGGCAAAGTAACTTAGTTTGATTACATAAAAATAAAGAGGTTTTGCACAAACATGAGCATAGCATTCAGAATAAGAAAAGACAGGGGAACTGGGAAATTTTTCACTAAGCATTTCTTACATATTTGACAAATAGTATTAGAATAAGAGCCATTGCCCAAAATAGGGGCGTCTGTGTGTGTGTGTGTGTGTGTGTGTGTGTGTGTGTGTGTGTGTGTGTATGTGTGTGTAGACAGTTTCAAAAGAACAAACACAAAGTAACAACCATCTGTTTTAACCAAAAGTTTTAAAACCAATTATCAAAAAAATGCAAATACAATACTCATAATGTTGTCAAAGGTGGCAAAAACTGGAAAAATTTAATGTTAATAGAACTGTGGGAAAACAAAAATTCATGGCTCCTGAATTATTCGACAGTTTGGAATGTAACATGGAATCATAGAAGAAAAGTTTATACAAGAAGAAGCTTATTGGCAGGAAAAAAAAGATCTATCTATACCAAAATATTCAAAACAATCTTATTTGTTGGAAACAGGAAAAAATTGGAAACGAATTATGTGCTTGATGATTTAGGAATGAACAAACTGTAGCAAATTGATATAATGGAATGTTACTGTGTTGTAAAGAATAGCAAATATGAAAAATTCAAAGTAATATGGGGAGAAGTATATGAGAAGACTGATGAACAATGAAGAAAGTCAATTCAAAAGAAAAATTTACAGACTTATTCCAAACTTTGAAAGTGAGGACCAGGGAACAACATTCAATTATTATGACCTGGATGCTGCCTTCTTATAGCTAAAGTATGTGGACTTCCTTTCTTTTCATAAAACAGCAAACTACAAAAGTGTAGGTGAGAGGCAGCAGGTTATAGAGGGTGGAGAGTTGACCAGCTGCTGGCATCTGTGTTCTAGGAGGCATGCTAAAGGAAGACCCCTCACCCAGCTTGGAGCTCCCAGGTCCAAGCTGACCCTACTTTCTGATGTTTGGTTCCCTGATTCCACGAAGTACATATGCCTTATGGTGTTGCTGTTTATCTGCTGAGCTGATACAATTTATCTATCAAAAGAAAATGCTCCTTCTTTGTTTCAAGGCCTAACTGGGATGCCTTCCCTTTCCTCCTTTCCCCCCCTCTCAGACGAACCTTATCTATCCCTCATCAAATCTCCTGCAACACTCCCCATTTGCATCTTGGCTCCCATCTTTCAGGTCTTGACCCTGCTATTATTGCTTTCAAGCTGGAGCATGGAGATGGGGTCCATTGAATCCCTTTCCTTGTCAATACTAGTGTGGCTCAAGTACAAGTTTCAGCAGGCAAAGGATTTTATAAGTATAATTGAACCAGAATTGCTGAAAGGAGAAACAGGTTTGGAGAGGTGACAAATCATGCCAATACTCTATTAATAAGACACTCATCAGTCACAGGATATTGAAAGCCTGGGCCAATCTTTCTAAAAAGGATTTCTCACATAGTTCAAGAAATCTGATTCTATTTCTAGTGGGCACCCTTGCAGGGGCACTGCCTTTTTTACCATCAGCCCATTGGGAAGGTGAAATTAATTAAGCATTGATGATTAATTAAATTAATTAGATTAAATTAATTAAGCATCGTGCCTACAATGGAGGTGGGGGGGTGGGTCACAAGGGAGGAAACTGCCTAGAGTGTGACTAGGTCTTTAGTGGAAGGTGACAGAGGGAGGGAGATGTGAAAGTTTTCAAACCTTGCTTTAAGCAGGTAAACACTTCTCTCTCTGTTTCTGGCCCTTCCATGACTAGCTCAACAGTCACAGAAACCACTCTCTCACCTATGCCTTGGACTCCCACTCCCAACTTATAAAACAGACATGAGGTACATTCCACCAAACAGCAATACACAGCTCCTCCTTGGTTCCTTCTCTCTCTGAATTGATCCTTTGCTCGAAAAGAGCTTCCTCTCTGGATAAAAACAAGACCAATTAGAATTTTAGGGGACCACGGCTACTGAACACATACATGCAGCTCTGTGGCAGCCTAATACATCTGCAGATGAAGAAAGAGAGTAAGACAAGATAGAGAGATACTCATTTATTAAGTACCTATTGCTATCATCTCCTTGGACCCCCACCACAACACTGTGAAGTAAGTGCTATGATCCTCCCAGGGAGTGGGAACTTTCAAAGTGGCCCATCTCACTTGGTTAGGAAGTACTTTAAAAAAAAAAAATCTCAATCCGAAATGTGCTTCTTCGTACCCTTCCATCCATTGGTCCTAGCTTTTCCTTTGGGGACATGCAGAACAAGTTAAAATCCCTTTCAGTGCTTAGCACAGTGTCTGGAACATGGGAGGTCATTAATAGAGTTTGGTTCACACCTTGGGACAGCAAAAACAGCTTCCTTTCTTTTCACCACAGGCAACCCAGCAGGGCTGTCTGAGCCATTCCAATATTAAATATATTGGAGAAAATAGGCAGTTATGGTTGAGATAAAACATAAAAGAAATAGAAAAAATGTTTTAAAATGAAAAACTAATAGCTAAGTGGTAGGAGGAGCTGGGTTATGTGATTGTCTGGGGTTTTAAGTAAGTATACTGGAATTCATGTATCCTCTCTTAGAAAGCCAACCTAATAATGTTGCTGTGCTCCAGATGTTTCTGAAATGCTGGCAGTATTTTCAGAAGATATCGGACTTTCTTTTGAATACCTTTAATGATATTCAGGGTGGTTAAAAGCAAATAGTGAAATTAAGACAAGCTTCTTAAGTTAACTAGCATTTTCTAAATAGCTATATGGTCCAGAACCATTCCAGAAGGAATGTCTCTGTACAGACATAATTATATAAGGAGCTTTTCCTGGAGATGGTTAGTCTTAAAAGGTATACCATCCACTAACATGAATCAAACTTGTCGTTGAAAGGATTATCACCAAAAGGGAAGCTACCTTTACAAAGATCCTAATTTAAATAAGAGAATATGTGTAGAGTAGAGAAAGTATACTTCAGTAGTGTTGAGTTTCAAATAAGGAAGACTGGAATTCAAATCCCACTAATGCTGTTGCTAGTTGTATGACCCTAGGCAAGTCACCTAACCACAATATGGTTCAGACACTTTCCTGGGACTTATTCTGAGACTTGAATTAGCTATGATCTCTATTAATGGATGCAAAGTAGTGGCTCCCCAAACCGACAATTTGAGTATTTATCACAGTCACACACACACACACACACACACACACACACACACTTTAACATTACTTTTTATAACAATATATATTTTTACAAATGTAAATATAAATTTACACATATAAAATCTGCATAGATATAATTTATACTTATATACATTTTTCTATCTTTTGTTTGTATTTTAGTCTTCTGTTCTCACCCCAAAAAGAGAGGAAATAGCAGGAGAAAAGTTAATTTTCTCCTTGTCCTGGTCTGACAGACAAACGCTGTTTAACCTCAGTCGGAACTGCAAGTAGATTCAGAGTCAAACTCATGGAGTCATGTGCCACCTGTTGCCATGGTAACCACAGCCTCCACTCCTGACAATGGAATTCTTACCAAGCATGTTCCAAGACTCCACAAGGACCAGGCAGGCTCATCACCTGCTCCCAGGAGAAACTGGCTCCACGTGTGATTCCAAAACATTGATGATCATTAAAAAGGGGCTAACATATTATGTGTTCTCTAATAGCATCAAATTAACAAGTGGTTTTAAACAACGATTTTTAAAAATTCTCCCAAACATGTCCTTAGCCCTTAAGGCAAGATGCTCAAAGGCCATTGGCTGAGGTTCTAATGGCAAGAAGGGCAGAGTTTTCTAGGATTGGTATTTTCTTTGTTGTGGAATCACATCACACCTCTCTAAGCTTCAGTTTCCCTACTGGTAAAATGAAGGGATTGAACTAATCAGCCCCTGAAGTTCATTCAAGTTTACTAGGCATCAAGGTGGTGCAGTGGATAGAGGATTGGTCCAGGAATCACCTGAGTTCAAATCCAACCTCAGAAACTTCCTGGCTCTGTGACCTTGGGCAAATCACACAGTCATTATCTGCCTCAGTTTCCTCCTCTATAAAATGAGGATTATTAATAGCATCTACCTCCCAGGGTTGCTGTGAGGATTAAATGAAATGTTTATAAATAATAATGCAAACCTGAAAGTATAATAAAAATTCCAGTTGCTATCATTATTATGCGATTAAGGGACAGGATACAAAAATAGGCAAGAGAAAAATAAAGGGAAAAAAAATAATGGGATAGTAAAGAAAAAAAAGGGAGAAAAAAACCATAAAGAGAAATGGAGAGATATGTGATAAGGAAGTGACAGCAAATCACTAATGATTGATTTATGTGCCATTCAATGTTGCTCACTCCACAGATTGCCTAACAGTGCTGTAAGAGGAATATGATGAGGAATCAAATCCAAAAACTTTTTAACTTTTAAACTCACTGGGAGATAGTTCCTATAGAATCTGACAGTAACCCCAGATCAGCACTTAAAACAGTATCTGTCCTGCCTGCCCCATGCTTCAGTTAAATTCACTGCAATCTGCTGCATATATTTGGTTGAAAAATGACGATAAACCCAACTGTATTTTACCTATTCCATAGGGCATTCAGTAAGAATCAATGACCATTCTTTTTTTTGAAAGTTTTTGCAAGGCAAATGGGGTTAAGTGGCTTGCCCAAGGCCACACAGCTATGTAACTATTAAGTGTCTGAGACCAGATTTGAACCCAGGTACTCCTGACTCCAGGGCTGGTGCTCTATCTGCTGTGCCACCTAGCCACCCCAATGACCATTCTTAAAGTGGGTAAATAACTCATCCACCATAGGCAGAGAGCACTTTGGGAAGCATGGGGGAAAGGTCTCAATTTAGATATAAGTCTTCATGGAGATATAGTTGTGAGATAAGCCCTGTAGTTTCCACAAAGTTATTATCAGCAATATTTCTTGAACTTCCATTGAATAGATGGCACAATACAAAGGAAAGCAAAGAACTACAAAGAAAGTAAATGAAAAAGACAATCCTTATCCTCAGAAAGCTTTAATCTAATGGGAAAAAATGAGAAGAAAGCAAAATATAAAGTATTGATGACTCTATTCAATATTTTACTATCTATATCAATAAAAAGGGGTATCTTGGTGGCACAGTAAACAGAGTGGAGTCAGTAATGCCTGAGTTCAAATCTGAAATCAGATACTTACTAGTGGTATGACCTTGACCAAGTCACTTAACCCTGTTTGTTTCAGTGTCCTCATCAATAAAACTGAAGAAAAGTATAACCCCTCCAGTATCTTTGCCAAGAAAACCCCAAAAGGGATCATGAAGAGTCAGACATGAATGAAACAAACTGAAAAATAACACTAATGGAAGGCAAGAGAAGTATGGAGAATCCATATTAAGTAATTTATCAGTCAGGCAATAAGCATTTATTATAAAAAAATTTATTTCCCAAACAAAATAGATGGTTTTATATTTTCATTTAAACAAATGTAATCACCTACAAATGCGCTCATCTGATGTCTGAGCAAGACAAGGAGGTGATAATAGCTTCTCAAAAGTTGTGAGAACAGAAGGAATGTTCCAAGCATAAGCCAGGCAGCAACAGATGTTATGTCTATGACTCAAGAATCACTGAACTCAGAGAAGCTCATCATCAGATACCTGGCCAGCAGGTGCTTTAAAAAAAAAATTCTATTTTTAAAATAAGTGTAAATCCTTTAACAATTGCAAAGTATTTCATATATTATCTTTTTTTTGGATCCTCACAGTAACCTCATAAGTAGGTGCTCTTATTATACCTATTTTACAAATGAGAGAACTGAGGCTAGGAAGATAAAGGATCACACAGCTAGTATGTCCATGAGGCAGCATTCAAACACAGGTCTTCCTGACTCCAGATCTGGCACCCTATGCCAGCTGAGTATCTCCTCTTTCATGACAGCAGTTACATAAAGTGATTAAATCAATGCAAAAGGCAACAAGTGATTGAGACAGAAGTCAGATCAAACACCAAGTACGAAAAAGGTAAATGGTGAGATGCTAAGGATAGGAGATTTCCAATACAACATATTTAAACAAGTTCTCGACACAAAAAATGGGAAATGAACAAACACAAAGGCTATCGTGATTTCCTAGAGAAGTTTAAAAATGGAAAACAGTCACCATTCTAAAGAGGTAGAAAAGGTCAAGAAACCACTTCAAGGAGCAAACATTTAAACATCTCTTGTCAAAGCCCTTGGGGGGCACCTTCTTCTAAACTAATTTCAAATCCTTCAAATCATCTTATTGTTGAATCTTTGCTAGGCAAACAGAATTGCCTTTATATTTCAGTTTAGTGGAGCTCTGTCAAAAAAAGAAATAATGTGAATCCAGTCAGATCCTCTCCTGCTGAGGCCATTTGGACTCTTTGAAATCATAGCTGTCTTTCTTATATCAACAGTAGCAACCACACTAACAATAACACTAGCAGCTTATATTTATTTAATGTTTTAAGGTTTGCAAATCACTTTATACTAACCAACTCTAATCATCTTTACATCTTTAATCATTCAATTTCCCAAGACATCAAAGTTAAGCTCATTGGTCTAGAGTTTTCATATTCCATTCTCTCTCTCTGTAAAAAATCAGGGACATCTGTCTTTTTTCTAGTTTTACAACAACTCTTCTCATGCCATGACCTTCCAAGTATCATGGGCATCAGCTCAGAGAGCACAATCAGTAGTTCTTTCAGAATTCATCTGATTCAGATGATCTGAATTCATGGAAGATATATGAGGACCTGTGGGCAGTAGCTGCTCAGGATGACAAAATGTGCAATAGGGAACTTCACTATAAGGAGACTATTTTTACAGGAAAAAACCCCAGAGGTACCCAAAGTTCCAACAGTTATCTTGTATATTTAAAAATAATAACCATTTAAGTAAAATAATGAAGCACTGAGAAATGTCGAGGCTAAAGAGTCAGCCTCAGAGTCAGAAAGATCTGGGTTCAAGTTCTACCTTAGACACACACACTGGATGTATGACCCCAGACCAATTACTGTTCCAGATAACCCTGTAAGACTCTAAGCAGCAGGGCAGCTAGGTGTCGCAGTAGATAGAGCACTGGCCCTGGAGTCAGGAGTACCTGAGTTCAAATCTGGTCTCAGACACTTAATAATTACCTAGCTGTGTGGTCTTGCAAAAACCTAAAAAAAAAATAAGACTCTAAGCTGCAGATGGGGCCAATCTGCTTTGGTGGAGTGAGTTTCCAGCAAGGAAAGAGAGAGACAGAGAGAGAAAAAAAGGAAGAAAGGGAGAGAGGGAGAGAGACCTAAATTTCACCTTTAGTGAAATCACAGGTCCAGTTCACATATAAATAAATGAAGCACCTATATTCCAAATATACCAACATGAAATCTGGTCCTATCCAGTATCAAGGTTGAAGTGGGGGTTATAATTCAGTTTGCTTCTGAAGCCCTGAGTGTCCCCAGCACTGACTTGGCCTCCCAGGGTCCTACTGGGGGCAAATTTGGGACTATTATTCACTGCCCTAAATTGCCTGCCTTGTCACTTCTGGGTGACCCCAGAACCAGATCCAAGTACTGAAACCAATCTCAGCAAATAGACAAACAATTATACCTGAAGACACCCAATTTTTCATCTATCAACTAAAAAGTCATGCTATCTTTCCTTCTAAATCAAATCACATACATTGAAGTCACAGACATTGAGTGTCTGAAAGTAAAACAAAGTCCATTCTTTCAACTTGTAAATATATCCAATTACCTTATAAAGTGTTCACAAAGAAACATTTTTTTTCTTGCCATAATTGCAGTTTGAGAGTTTTATTTTATTTTACACTGGCCTCAAAAGAGAACTGTTGCCATTAGATAGTGCTTTCTGTCTCTTACATTTTGCCTTCTACAGTGATACAAGCAGCTCTTGGGATAACATTCCAAAATGAATAAAAGCACAGTGGCAAAAATTGTGATCTGAGGCATTGTCCTTGCTACCAAGGAAATGTCCATAGCCTTAACAAGTCATATGTAAGCAGAACCATAAAGAAAAGTTCAAACCCTAACTAGTGTGTCTCCTGCCTTGTCCATGGTAGTTGGCAGGTTCAGAGATATGGAGCTGGAAGAGTCAGCAAAACCCCTTCATTTTACAGTTCAGGAAATGGAGAACTGGAGGGAGGGAGGAATCTGCCCAAAGCCTTGCCCTGGGCTCAGAACAAAGGTCTTTTAAATTAGGTCCTGAACTAGTGATTCTCAGGACACAAGGTGAAAGACAGCTTTCAAACTGAACCTTCTCTGATTACCATTTGCACCAGCTTTTTTCTAAAGTTTGTTGCTAATTGCTAGCTAGATTACTTCCTCAAAATTATTTTAATGAATGTCTCGGCTTTAGTAAGCAAGGAGCAATGTAAAAATACACAAATTTGATCAGTTGTCAAGAAAAATGCTCACCTCTCTTTGCATGACACAACTGTGTGTATATATATATATATATATATATATATATATAGGACATCTGTCAGTCCATCAAAGAGCATTTGTGTGTTGTGTCTGTGAGGTTTATACACAGAGAGTTGGAACCAGGCAGGCTGGTTCAGAGACACTAATTGGATGAGTTAATAATCTAAGCCTGGGAACGTTCAAAGAATCCAATTCTAACTTCACTTAAAGGTATTTGGATTTTTTTTAATCTACTTTATTCATTATAGAAAATATCTAATAACCTGCCCTAGGGCTCAAAACAAACAGCAAACCAATGTTGAAAGCAGCACTCGGGTTGGATTTCTGGAGGTCTAGCCTAATCCTTGAACACTGGCTAAGTTTAGTCCATTGATAACAATGATGGGAATATGTTTAGTGCATTGATAACAATGATGGGGATATGGCTTATATCAGAAACCTCACATGAATCATCACCAATACATTCCTCAAGAAGACTGTGGGAAAGTACTAGATGCGGCAAGTACTATATGACACAATACGTTATGAAAACAGCTAATTAGCAAATATTTATCTCATTTTTTCAAGATTTGTACTTACATTTATGAGGATCATGTGATTCTCACAACCACCTTATAAGATGCAAGAGAGTTTTCAATTTTGGTTGCTTTTTGGGTTAATAATAAATCAGAAACTATTAAACAGAATGTTAGGACTAGGGGGAATCTACTCCAAGCCCCTCATTTAATAGATGAAAAAACAAGGGAGGCTTGAGGGCTGAAGTAGTTTGTGTAAGAGCTCAGCAGCAGAACAAAGATGAAAACAGGGCTCTACTTTCATCTCAGGGCCCTGCATCCTGGCCTCAATAAGATGCTGCAGATTACAGTGCTGTTTACAGAAGCAAGGTTTACCTATGCAAGTACATTTTTAGCCTTTCAATTCTGGGCTGACCTCTGAAGAGTGCTGGTTAATATTTAAAGAGTGAGTGAGAAAGAAAGAAAAGAAAGAAAGAAAGAAAGAAAGACAGAAAGAAAGAAAGAAAGAAAAGGAAAGGAAAGGAATGGAAAGGAAAGGAAAAGGAAAGGAAAGAAAAGGAAAGGAAAGAAAGGAAAAGGAAAGGAAAAGGAAAGAAAGGAAAGGAAAGGAAAGGAAAGGAAAGGAAGGAAAGGAAAGGAAAGGAAAGGAAAGGAAAGGAAAGGAAAGGAAAGGAAAGGAAAGGAAAGAAGGAAAGGAAAGGAAAGGGAAAGGAAAGGAAAGGAAAGGAAAGGTAAAGGAAAGGAAAGGAAAGGAAAGGAAAGGAAAGGAAAGGAAAGGAAAGGAAAGGAAAGAAAATAAGAAAGAAAGAGAATGAGAGAGAGAGACAGAAGCAGAGAGGGAGAGAAAGAGAGCAGGAGAGACAGAGAGAGAGAGAAAGAAAGGGAGAGAGGAAGAGAGAGGGGAAGAGATGGAGAAAGACAGAGGGAGAAAGAGAGGGAGAGAGGGGGAAAGAAAGAGAGAGGGAGAGAAGGAGAGGAGAGAGACAGAGGGAGAAAGAGGAGGAAGGGAGAGAGAAGAGAGAAACAGAGAAACAGAGAAAGGAGAGAGAGAGAGAAACAGAGGAGAGATAGAAAGAGACAGAGGGAGGAAGAGAGAATGCATACATCTACATTTAAACATGAAAATTCTTCAGGGATTGTTCCCCAGCTCCTGCTTGGATCCACTGGTAAAATGCATATTTTTTGAAAGTCTTTTGTATGGAAAGGTTATTTATCATGAGGAGTTATTATATTATACCTCTCATAGCCTAGAAAAACTTTTAAATGGAAATAGCCTAATCACCCAAACAGATGGAGTCAGTACAGGCAGCATTATCATGAGTTGGGAACCCTCCCTGCAGAGTTTTCACATGTTCAGACACCCATTTCTTGGAGAAAGTCTTTGCCAATAGGCAGCATCAAACAGGAAATTACAATATCTTGGCGCTCCCCTTATGAGATGGCGAGGTGAGCACCATTTTATTGGCAGCCTGTTCTTCTCTGCATGTTCTTCAGCCCCTAGCTGAGTGCACGGGCCCCACCAGGACCTCAATAAAAACTGGATTAGTCTCTTGATTTGTGGCCATCCCACACTGAGAATCCTTTTTGCCAAATTGGGAGGAGTTCACTGAGTAAAGCTACAATCATATGCATTATTTCTGTATAACAAATATCAATTCAACAGATATCAATATATCTTTCAGGAAAAGGAGAGCAGAACTTACCCGATCCCAGTTGAAACAGAGGCCTAGGTTATCAAGCTGTTCTCTCATGTGTTTAATATTACTGTAAGGTAAAGTAAAGAAAGTTTAATTAAATAAATGTGTAAAAATTCCTTGTCAAATGGGATAGTTCTCTAGGAGGGAGGGAGAGGAAGAATTCAAAGGGTAATAATAATAATAATAATAATAATAATAATAATAATAATAATAATAATATCAACAAATATTCATTTTTAAAAATAGGGGCAGCTAAGTGGCACAGTGGATTGAGCACTGGCCCTGGAGTCAGGAGTACCTGAGTTCAAATCTGATGTCAGACACTTAATAATTATCTAGCTGTGTGGCCTTGGGCAAGCCACTTAACCCCATTGCTTTGCAAAAAAACACCTAAATACACACACACACACACACACACACACACACACACGATGTTGAATTTTTTCAAACAGAAATTACCAGATTTTCATATACATCAACTCAAATGGTTATATATATGAAATGATACAAGTATTTTAACACAGATTTTCCCACACACATATATCTAAAACTACTTAGAAAAGGAAAGAATGACATTTTAAGGAAGGAATGTCATATGAACATGCAGGTATTCCACACATCTAAAAATTAATCTTTAGATAAATAATTTCAAAGGAAAAGCCACCCACACACACACACACACACACCCACACACACACACACACACACACATTGCAGAATTAGAACCTAAGATTTCTGTTGATTTAGTTCTTATCTCAGCCCCTATCTGTCAGTAAGGTTGGTAAGATCCTTCCACAACAAAAGTCCTAAGAGACAAGGGAGTGCAAATATCATTACCTTCATCTTACAAAAAAGAAACCCAGGCTGAAACAGGACCTGTGAATTGCCACTTGGTTAGAGTCAGAATTTGAACTCAAGTCTCTGGATTCTAAATTTCCTATATTTTCCATACTGTTTATCTCATCTTGAGGACTAGTCTTCTAGTGGTTGAAGAGTAAGTTTTTAACATGAACTATAAGATAACAAAAGTAAACCACAAGATAAAAAAGTAGTGAGTCCCCATAAGAACAAAAACACTTACCTTTGTGTCCAACTTTGTGGATGCAGATGGTGCTCAATGGCTGCGTTTTCAGCAGGTAATCCAAATGCATCCCATCCCATTGGATTAATAACCTATCATCCAAGTGAAAAACAATGTCCATTAAAAATGACTTAAGCGTGTATCTTCCTAGAGAAATAAATAATATAACCAGGGACCATCATGTCCTTTTCCTCACAGGGTTCTCTCAAACCACATTTAAGGCAAGTAAGTCAACTCCCAATTTGATGCAGTATACGACCACAAATTTTAAAAAATCAATATAGATCTTCACCTTACATCAATGTTTTCCTCCATCACAATCACCACTTCTACTAGTTAGCATTTATATAATAATATCTAGTATTTACAAGGTATTTTACAAATATTATGCCACTTTATCCTCACAACCACTGTGGGAGGGAGGTACTATGATGTATTCTCATTTTATAGATGAGGAAACTGAGGAAGAGATGATCACACATTGGTTGAATTTGAACTCAATTCTTGACTCCAGGGGTAACACTCTACCTGCTCTACACCTGAGCTGCCCTACTCTTACCATATCACATTAATACATTTTAATAGTTACAAAGTGATTTCTTCTCTATAACTCTGTAGAGTAGGTAAGTCAAGGACCCACTCGTGGTGATTCACTGGGGCACATGAGATAAGAAAGTGTTGTGAAGGTTTGAGAAATCTTACTGAAGGAACCGGAAGATCTTAAAAGGCAGTGTAGTCATCACCGTTGCTTATTGTTGTTCAGTCATGTCCAACTCTTCAATGGTCCCATAGACCAATACTGTCCTGGGGTTTTCTTAGAAAAGATATTAGAGGGGCAGCTAGGTGACATAGTGGATAAAGCACTGGCCTTGGAGTCAGGAGGACCTGGGTTCAAATACGGTCTCAGACACTTAATAATTACCTAGCTGTGTGGCCTTGGGTAAGCCACTTAACCCCATTTGCCTTGCAAAAACCTTAAAAAAAGAAGATACTAGATTGGTTTGCCATTTCCTTCTCTGGTTGATTAAGGCAAACAGAGGTTTGTGATTTGTACAGGGTCATACAATTAGTAAGTGTTTGAAGCTGGATTGGAATTCAGATCTTCCTCCCTCCAGGTCCAGTGCTCTATTCACTAAGTTTTCTACACACCTCTTTATTATGGGTAACTGGAAGCAGAGATTTTAGAAGAAAAAAACAAATTTGAGATAATAGGCTCTTGGTCAGGGATGAAGGGTAGTGAAGAGCCAATAATACAACATGATGTTTTCTTTTGTTTTTTGTTTTTTTTCCAAGGCAATGGGGACTTGCCCAAGGTCACATAGCTAGGGTAATTATTATGTGTCTGAGATTGGATTTGAACTCAGGTTCTCCTGACTACAGTGCTGGTGTTCTATCCACTGGGCCACCTAGCTGCCCTGACATAATATTTCTTTGTGGAGACTTACAAATCAAATAACAAAGAAAAGTGGGGGTTACATAATTATACACTAAACCAGATGTCATACAAAGAAAATACAAGAAGAGTAGCTGGAGCACCCTGAAATTCAAAGGAGAAAAAAATCCAAGAAAGCAGATAGCCATAAAACTCATGCCTCCAAATAATAACACACAACTCTATAACTTATGGATAACAGGTAAGGTGAACTACTCGCTCAACATTAAGAGGTGAATCACCGAATCACTAGAATTGATTGAGACTTATGGGATGAGGACCTGTATCTTTCCAGTGACTCTGAAAAGCTATGAAAAGATAAGGTAAAAAAAGGAGGGGGGGGGGGGTCATTCTCTGCCTCATTTCTTAGTCTTAATATCTGAATGAATGTTGGCTCAGTCAGTATCTGAAAAATCTATCATATTTTTCTGGTAGACAAAAATAATTCAGGACTTAATGAAAAACCAGATCCAAAGAGTAATCATTAATGAGTTGACATCAACTTGAAAGTCAGTCTCCAGGGATCTATGTTCCACCTTGTACAACTATTTGATGCTTTTAACAATGACTCTGATAAAAATATAATAACAAAAAATGACATGCCTTTTGCTCATGATAGAAATCTAAAAGGAATAACTTAATAGATAACTGAATCAAGATCCAAAAAAATCTCAAAAGGTTATAATGTTGGGTTCAGTCATTGAGAATTCACTAAGGATCTGTTGCTGTTAGGTACTGTCCTTACTAGAGGTTTTCAAACCTTTCAGCTCTGCCTTAGTAAGGATTTTTATTCTGAGAAGGGCTGAACAAGATGGTCCTTCAGCTGACTTTCAACTATGAAGTTCTAAGATTTTTCCATGACAGAAAAGAGATTCAAGAGGTGAAGTGAATGTGGATAACGAGGCAGTCAGATGACGTCATGGATGTGGTACTGGTCAGATTTTAGTCATGTTCTACTTTACCAGCTAAGTGACCCAAGGCCAGTCCCTCGCCCCTCTGCCTCAATGGAAAATAAGGATAATATAAAAGCACCTGCCTCCCAGGGGATGGTAAAAGGATTAAATGAGATACCACATACAAAGTGATCTTTTTATTGTTATTGTTATTAAGCCACAGATGGGACCTGAATTTGGAGCTTCCATATCTAGCACTTAGGATTTTATGCTAAACTGCTCGCACTAGTGTATGAATTCCCATTATAAGACCATGTAAGAGGAAAAATAAAAAGAATGAATCAAAGATTCTTGATGAAAACCTAGAGAGAATGCTTAAAAAGGTGATTTTTTTTAGAAAATTTTAAATGAATCCATCTAAATTAAAATTATGAGGCAAGTTAATTCATTGAACTGACCTTCAATTATAAGTTTTCAATGCATCGGAAAAAAAAAAAGATGGAACTGATGGGTTTCCCTAGAGCTACACAGAGAATTACCAGGCCCACGGTGACATCAGTCTTGGTGTTCTATATACTTTGTGGACCCTGCCAATCTACCAATCACTATTTATTAAGTCTATTATGTACCAAGTATCATGTAGGGATTCAAGGACAAAAGTACAACAATCTTTTAAAAAGTTTACTTTCTAAAAAAAGGAGAAAGGAAAGTAGGCATTGAAATAGAAATAGATGTTATCTACATAATACATTTAAAGATATGTATAGAAGATAGTTTGAGAGGAGAGTGCTATTAATAACTGGAGGTAGGATATTGTCAGGGGAGGTTTTACCTGGAACAAGAGGTTTTTTTTTTTTTAAAATTCACTATAATTGGTTCCTTTATAATTTTAGTATTTATTTTAAGATTTTAAAGCATCATTCTGAGGAGTCCAATGGTTCAAAACATGAAACAAACATGGTTAAGAGTTAGAGGGATTGGGGCGGCTAGGTGCGTAGTGGATAAAGCAAGGCCCTGGAGTCAGGAGTACCTGGGTTCAAATCCACTCTCAGACACTTAATAATTACCTAGCTGTGTGGCCTTGGGCAAGCCACTTAAACCCATTGCCTTGCAAAAACCTAAAAAAAAAATTAAAAAAAAAGAATTAAAGGGATACTCAGGTTTTGAGGATCATACAGTCTTTAAAATAAGCCCTCTAGAGCAGGTGAATCAGAAAGCTACAGTTTTTTCCTTCTCTGAATCTATTCTCCATAATCAAAATCAAACTGCTTTCAAAAGCTTCCTCTCCACCCCTCTCTTCCTGGCTCCTCTCTTTTCCTCCAGCCAATCTTTGTTATGTAACGAACTCCTATTACCTGTCTTTCTTCACACACAAACCCAGACCTGCTGGGGCTTAAGTTATAAATTTAGACCTCAGTCATAAAAGAAAAAGGCTTGAAAAGTATTGTTCTACATCATAACTTTTGGAAAGAAAAAAAAAATCAAGGCAAATAATAAATATTCCCTTGCTTTCAGAAAATAAAAATTCCAGTTAACAAGCCAGTAACATTTTTGATATGCCTCAAGTATGCAAAATATCCCATCCCACTGTGTTTAGACCACAATCTGTAGTCCAGTTATTTAAAATGTGCAAAAACTACCCCCCTTCTTGATTTCAGGGATTAAAGCCATTTAATTATCTATAGTGAATGATTTCTAGCATCTAAGAGGGAAACTATGCTAGATCCCCCAAGAGAATCTTAGAGACCTTCAAACCAACCAAAGCCAATCCCTCATTTCTGAGATGAGGAGAAACTGATTATCTGAATGGACCAAATGATTTGTCAAGTTTCAAACAGCAAGTTGATGGCAAAACCGGGGAACAAAAGTGATGTAAAGAAACACTAGCATGGCCCCACTGAGCTATAATGATCCAACAAACCTTAGCTGAATTTCACTAACAAGCAGTTCACTCAATCCAATTTAAATGAAGGATATGAGTAAAATAATGGCTTGTGAAGAGAATGGCAGCACGACATCCACCCAAGACCAGATGCTCATTCTTTTCTTCCCAGGTTTTGAAGATGTGCAGTTTTTAAAAGCCAATTCAGTACTGCTCACTAACACTGATTTCAGTGTAAGCATTGAACCATTTAACTGATAAATGAAAGAAAAACCAGAGGTCACTGTTTCTCTCCTAATCCAGTTTGTTCCTTGGGCTGGAGAGGCAGGATAACATCTGGAAGCGTGAGCTCCAGTTAACAGGAAGAGGAAATCTTGTGATGGTATCTTCTGCTGTTTTTCATGACACAGAAAATGGCTTTTTGGGGAGAATGAGAGTGGATAAAGAAACCAAGTTTTTACCTATGGTCCACCAAGTCAGCACTCAAATAACTTAAAAGATTTTCCTTACAGCAAAAGATTGTAATGATTGAAGGATCATATGTGGGGAAAGGACCAGGATGATTGGCAAAAGATCTTTGGAGAAGAACATCATGATCCCTTGGGGGGGCAGGTGGGAGTTGGGAGTTGGGGGGGGGGAATCCAAATTTGGAAGAAATGAACAGGGAGTCTTGCTCATCAGAAGCAGCCTTGGACCATGTTTTCATCACACAAAGAAAACTAAGAAAAATGGCAAATACACAATCCTTTAAGAGGTTATGTTTCAGATTTACTTAATGGCATAGATGGGTCTGAGAGGTACCCAAGTAGTTCCTGAATCGTGAAGCAGTGGGAGAGGGAAAACAGGAAGAAAAGCCTTTCTAATGGAAATTGATTTTTTTTTTCAACAAATAATAAGAGGACCCTTTCCAAAATATCTGCTTGATGCACAGGATTTAAACATATAATGCTGATTTAAAGGAAAATTACTTAAAGTATTTGGGTATGTCTCCAAGTAGAATTAACTAAATGCAAATTAGGGAAAAAATAATAAACTTTTAGCAGTGTTCATCATTAACTTTCACTTAGGAGGGGAAAAAGGAAAGGAAATATAGAGAAAAACATCCCCCACAATGGGAAGCTGTTTGAATTTATACAGACTGTAGATTTTTAACTTGAGGAGTTGGGACAGCCTAGCTAATAAGCACTCTATAAATGCTATAGCATTTTATCTTAGGGTGAGTTAAAAGGACTTATCTTAGAGGTCACTTAGTCTAATGCCCTCCTTCCTTTTCACAGATGAAAAAACTGAAGCTTGATTAGCCTAAAATCATATAAGTCATAATGGCTAGGATTCAAGCCCAGATCCAACAATCTTCAAATCCTGTGCTGTGCTCTATTCTATCCAAAGCCCCTACATCCAATGTTCAAACAGCTGGCTACACATTGCTTCCTCATTCTTGGTCGTCCCAAAAAAAAACCAAGCTCTCATGGGGGGATAGGACCACCTGTTGCCCATTGTGGGGAACTCTCTATCCTCCATGATGATGATGATGATGATGATGATGTCTACTAATTCCTTATACTCTTTTCCAGGTAAACAGAAAATATTCCTTTAGCTCTTCAACCCATTTGTGAGTTTAATGATGACTCTGGTTATGGCTGCTAAGCATCCAAAAAGATGCAATTCTTTCAAGAAAAAGGAATATTTCAAGTTTAAAAGTTAAGTGAGAGAATCAGTGAAATCCACCTTTTAGAATTTCCACAAAATTTCCACAAAAATTCTTTCTCATCCTCCTCTAATTTAATTTGTTTTTACCTTAGAATGCCAGTCCTTGGAAAAATGCTTTAACCATTTCTTCTTATACTTATCATTTATTAAGCACATACCATAAGTCAGTTCAATTAAATTGCCTTTTTTGTTTTAATTACTGATATGACACAAGATAAATCTTATTTTACCTTGTGAATATATATTTCAGGTCTATTATGAATTTGAGAAGTTTTTACAAGTAACCCAAGGTGACATTCAGCTTCCCTAGCAGTAGAGGTGGGAGGTGATCCAAATCCTTAGAGAAAATCCTGAAGGAGGCTACTGCACAATGGTTATGACCTGTTAGACTCGGTAAAATGAGGAGGTATGATTCTGTGATTCCTCTGCTCACTTTCAGATTTCAACCATGTTCTTGGAAGCATGGAGAAGAAACAAAAGCAACTGCCTTTATCAGCTTACCCCATAGAGAAGGCTAAGAAGTGAACAAACAACACACTTCCAAAAGAACCACCCTAACATCTTTTACGTGGGAGGTGACAGGACCCTTTCTCCCACATGGCGACTCTCTCCACTGTGGTTGATCAGCATTCTCATCCAACCTCAGCAAGGGAGAAAATATAAGAAGCTTTTGATTTTTGAGAAAATATTAAGAACTCAACATAAATGGCTTCTAGTAGAAATCCTAGATAATACTTGTGGGTTGGTTAATGATATCTTCTTTTTTTTAGACTAGATTTTTAATCTTTTTCTTGAGCATCATAATCAAGATATAAAATGCTACTTTACTCTTACAAAAATAGACCTGAAAAAAAAAAATTAGACTTTATTTACTTTGTATTGCTGCTGTGTATTTGTTAAATGACCCCCTCTAGAAGTTATCAGAGCTAATGTTAATGGAAGTAGAATATGAACAGATGTGTCAGCATTGCACTTCTTAAAAAAACCCCTACTTCTCTACAGAATTTCAATATTTGCTGTTTAAAAACCCCATTTCCTAAAGGGGGTATCCATCTCCAGTGGGTCTGACTGAATGAGTGGGTTCATTCATAATACTTGATTGAACATACTCCTTTCCTCTCAGGAAGCCTGGACCACCATAATCTCAATGCTGGTCATTCTGGAAAACTCTGGATGACCTCTTCTATTTCAGTGAAGCTGAATGTCACCACATGATATTACATCAGGTTTTTATAGAAGTAATTAGTGATGTTAAGTGGAGTGTGCCTGTGCCTGCATTTTCTTCATATGGTTCAGGAATCAAACAGAAAATGTAAAGCTTCAATAATTTGAAGGAATGAAAACTCTTTACATTGAGTTTTGTGCTACTATGAATGAGTTTTAGACCAACATTTCAGACCCTATACCAAGATAAGGTCAAAATGGGAACGTGATTTAAACATAAAAAGTGATATCATAACCAATTAGAAGCAAAAGGAATAGTTTATCTGTCAGATCCATGGAGAAGGGAGGAGTTTATGACAAAACAAAAAATAGCAAATACTATAAAATACAAACTGGACAAGTAATTTAATTACATTAAATTAAATGTTTTTTTGAACAAATAGAAACCAACATAACCAAAATTAGAAGAGATGCAGAAAAGCTGGGAAACAATTTTTACAGTTAGTGTTTCTGATAAAGAACTCATGTATAAAATATATAGAGAACTAAGTCAAGTTTATAATAATACAAGTCTTTCCCCAATTGATAAAGGATCAAAGGATATGAACAGGCAGTTTTCATATGAAAACTGAAAATTTTAATTTTTACATGAAAAATAAAGGTTATCTATATCTATCTATCTATCTATCTATCTATCTATCTATCTATCTTCTATCTATAATCCTTTGAAAAATGCTAGGGGCAGCTAGATGGTGCATTGGATAAAACACCAGCCCTGAAGTCAGGAGGACATCAGTTCAAATCTGGCCTTAGACACTTAATAATCACCTAGCTGTGTGACCTTGGGCAAGTCACTTAACCCCATTGCTTTGCAAAAAGCCCATCAAAAATGCTCTAAATCATTACTAATCAGAGAAATGTAAATTAAAACAACTCTGTTGTATCTATTAGATTGTCTAATATGACAAAAAAGGAAAATGTTGGAGGAGATGCAGAAAACTGGACACTTTACAATGTACAGTTGGTGGGGTTGTGAACTGATCCAACCATTCTGGAGAATTTGGAAGGATGAAGTATGTTACTTATCTCTGACAGAGAAGATAAATTCTAAGTGAAGACTAAGAAATATATATTTTTTGAACATAGCCAATGAAAGAATTTGTTTGGTTGGACTTTGTTTATCTGTCACAAGGAAATTGTTATTCTTTTCTTTTTTCATTGGGGTAAGAAGGTGAAAGGGAAAAAAAAAGTTTTTTTGTTAATTAAAAAAAAAGTTTAAAATCAATTGTAAACTACAGTCTTTCCTAAAGTTTGGCAGTCTTTAAAATTCTGCATACCCTTTGATCAAGAAGTACCACTGTATCCTAAAGGTGTGTATCCTAAAGAGCTCATAAAATGGGGAAAAGATCCAAAAGTACAAAAATATTTATAGCAGTTCTTTTTGTAGTGACAAAGAATTAGAAAGTGAGGAGATGTCCATCAATTAGGAAATGCCTAAAGAAATTGTGGTAGATTAATGTGATGGAGTTCTACTGTTGTGAAAAAACTCAAGAGCAGGTGGATTTCAGAAAAATTTAGAAAGACTTACATGAACTGATGATGAGTGAACAGAATACTGTACACATTAACAGCAGCATGAGATGATCAACTATGACAGATTTCGCTCTAAAAGACTTGGAATGGAAAATTCCATCCACATCCAGAGGAAAAACTAAGAGTCTACAATATAAAATACCAGGAATCTTTTTTGCCAAGGCAGACTCAGAAACTTTTTGAAAACAATTATAAAACACTTCTCACGCAAATTAAATCAGATTTAAATAACTGGGCAAACATCAACTGCTCATGGATAGTTAGAGCTAATGTAATAAAATTGACAATTCTACCAAAACTAAACTACCTGTTTAGTGCCATACCAATCAAAATTCTAAAAAATTAATGAGTTAGAAAAAGTTGTAAATAAATTCATATGGAGAAATAAAAAGTCAAGAATTTCCAGGGATTTAATGAAAAAAAGTACAAAAGGAAGGAGGCTTAGCCCTACCTGATCTAAAATTATATTATAAAGCATCAGTCATCAAAACTGTTTGGTATTGGCTAATAAATAGAGTGGTGGACCAGTGGAATAGGACTAGATGCAATAGCAGGAAATGATTATAGTAATCTGCTGTTGATAAATCCAAAGAGTGCAGCTATTGGGATAAAAACTCTCTCTTTGATAAAAACTGCTGGGAAAATTGGAAGTTAGTATGGAAGAAACTTAGATTAGAACAATACCTCACACCCTATACCAAGATAAGATCCAAATGGATACAGGATTTAGACATAGAAAACAATACTATAAGCAAATTAGAAGATTAAGAACTAGTTTACCTGTCAGATCTATGGAAAGGGGAGCAGTTTATAACTAAGGAAGAGATGGAGAACATCACTAAAAAACAAACTAAATGATTTCGATTACATTAAATCAAAAAGCTTTTGAACAGACAAAACCACTGTAACCAAGATCAAAAGAAAATGTAGTAAACTGTGAAACAATCTTTACAACTAATGTTTCTGACAAAGACTCATTTCTAAAATATACAGAGAATGAGTCATATTAAAAAAAAAGCCATTCCCCAATTGACAAATGGTCAAGGGATACGCAAAGACAATTTACAGATGAGATCAAAACAATCCTTAGTCATATGAAAAATTGCTTTAAATCATTACTTATTAGAGAAATGCAAATTAAAGCTTCTCTGAGGTACCATCTCACACCTCTCAGACTGGTCAATATGACCAGAAAGGATAATGATCATTGTTGGAAAGGTTGTGGGAAATCTGAGGCACTATTACATTGTTGGTGGAGCTGTGAACTCATCCAGCCTTTCTGGAGAGCAATTTGGAACTATGCCAAGGGCAACAAAAATGTGCATACACTTTGATCCAGTAATACCACTACTGGGTCTAAACCCTGAGAGATGATGAAAAAGGGTAAAAACATCACTTGTACAAAAATATTCATAGCAGCCCTGTTTGTGGTAGCAAAGAATTGGAAATTAAGTAAATATCCTTGAATTGGGGAATGGTTTAGCAAACTGTGGTATACTATTTCAGGGAAGCCTGGAGGGATTTTGCATGAACTGATGCTGAGTAAGATGAGCAGAACCAGAAAAACACTGTACACCCTAACAGCAATATGGGGGCTATGATCAACCTTGATGGACTTGCTCATTCCATCAGTGCAACAATCAGGGACAATTTTGGGCTGCCTG